>NW_015971143.1:1200000-1695650 GCF_000961545.1 Sporothrix schenckii 1099-18
ACGCGCCGCGCGCGTCTGTCCCCGTGGCCGACCACGTCTCGCACACCGTGTCCGTGCCGGCCCCATACGCCGCGGCCGCTGCCTCGGCGCCGTTCTTGTCGTACGCGTGCTGGTGGTCAAAGTCGCGCACCGCGTTGCAGTCGCTCGTCACGTAGTTGTTGTCCTCGGTCCAGCCCCAGTGCTCACGCAGAATGTCCGTCATCAGGTACGTGTTGGCGCACGCCGGTGTGCCGTTGACGGCGTTGTACGAGCACATGATGGACCCGACGCGCGAGTCGCGCGCGCACTGCTGGAACGCCGGCAGGTAGTACTCGCTCAGGTCCTGCAGGGATACGATGGCGTCGAAGCCGTAGCGCTCGGTGCCGTTCCAGCGCTCGAGGTCGTACGCGGCGTAGTGCTTGCAGGTGGCAATGATCTTGCGGATGTTGGAGCGTGTGCTGTTTCCGCCGTGGCCGTGATTGCCGGGCCCGCTCGGGTGCGCGTTCGCCGATCCGTTGCCGCCGCCCACGTACGGGCCCTCCAGCCCGCGCAGGAGTGCACGCACGTACCCTTTGATGCGGAACGGGTCCTCGCCGGGCGTCTCGGAGCCGCGGCCCCAGCGCGGGTCCTTGTACGGGTTGATGTTGGGCGTCCAAAAGTCGAGCCCCGACCGGCCGGCGTTGCCGAACGCGCGTGCTTCCGTGCTCACCACCGTCGCGACGCGCTCCACGAGGTCGTCGTCAAACGCTGCCGACAGGGTGATGGGGCCCGCAAACGACGTGGCATGGCTGAAGTCGCTGCTGTTTGTCCCGATGTTAAACTTGACGCCCGGCGACCCGGCCACGCCGTGCAGCGCCTCGCTCCACCACTCGTACGCCGGCAGACCAATTCGGGGTGCGCCGGGACTAGCGTCGAGAAGGTTGTCAAGCTTCTCGTCGACCGTCATGGCCTTCACGAGGGCCGCGGCGCGGGCCGCAGGCGCGGCCTTGGGGTTGCACACCGTGTTGTTGGAGAGGGGCCCATTGGTGCAGTCGGGGAAGGTGTACAGGGCCGCGGCTGGTGAGGCCACACCCGCAAGCAGCAGTGCTGTGAGAGAGGGCATGGTGAGTTTGACAAGGTGAACAGGGTCAACAGTCAAAAGTCAACAGTCAACAGTCAACAGTCAGCGGTCAACAAGTCAACAAGTCAACAAAGTTTGTCGCTACCATTGGTCTTGCAAAAGCCAAGGAAACGTCCTTTCTTGTTCGCCCATCTTGATTTTATATGTGATTGTCTCCAGCATTCAACTGATTACGCCAGTGCGTGCACCAGTTCTCCAGCTGTTTAATTGCGTTCCTGATGAGCGGTAATTGCATTTGGCTGCCGTTCTTATGGGCCATACAGCGGCTAAGTTGCGGGTTGATTGCAAGATGATTGCAAGATGATTGCCAGCTGATTGTAAGCGGGGATATAATCGGCACGCAAATGCCGTCTTCCGAGCGGCTGGAAAAGCCGCTGCCGTCCAGTGTCGTCATTATTATCCAGAGTGTTTTTGTTTTCGGGGAGAAAACCCTCACCGACGCAAAAGCTCCATAATCTCCGCACCCCTCCACCCTCTCCACAGCCGCCACGAACGCCTCGCTACATCCACGCCTTCCTCTCGCCATACCCCATCCCCACCGCTGTCCGCCCTGGCTGGCCCGTCAGAATGCGCGACTTGGTCCGCGGCAAGTACTGTCCGTCGCCCGGCTGGCCGAGCACGCCGCCGTGGTCGCGGTCCCAGACACGGCGGCCGCGGAGGAAGACGTAGCGCGGCCAGTTGCAGACGGCGCGCCCTTCAAAGGGGGTGTAGTCGATGCGGTGGTGGAGTGCCGCGTTGGTGATTGTAAAGGGCGGCGACGTCGCCGGATACCAGACGACAATGTCCGCATCCAGCCCCGGCTGCAGACTCCCCTTCTTGTGCGCCAACCCGTAGAGCTGTGCCGGGTTGGTTGAAGTCAGCGCGACAAACCGCGGCAGCGAAATGTGCACGGGCGCATCCTCGGCCGCTGGCGGCCCGACTTCCGGGTCGTATGTCCGGTCAAAGAGCAGCGGCAGGCGTGTCTCGATGCCGGGCAGGCCGTTGGGCACCACGCGAAAGTCGACGTGGCCCGCCGCCGTGATCCCTCGCTTCTTCCCCTCCGGGTGGTCGTACAGCGCCGGCGCATGGTCCGACGAGACGACCGTGTACGTGCCGTTGGCTAGCTCGGCCCACAGCTGCTCGAGGTCGCGCTTGTCGTGTCGCAGCGGCGGTGCGCATATGTGCTGGGCGCCGTCGATGCCGTCATGACCACCGTCACGATCGTGCGAGTGCAGCTTCTCGCTGGTCAAGTACAGGTAGTGCGGACACGTCTCGGCATGGATGGGCAACAGCCGCGCCTGGGCGGCCCGCACGTGCTCCAGAGCGGCCGGCGCAGACATGTGCACCAGCAGGATGGGTGCGTCGGTCACGGCGGCCAGGCTGATGGCGCGGTACGTTGCCTCGGTCTCGGCAATCTGCGGGCGCGCTACGGCATGGAACTGTGTCTGGGTATGGCCACGTGCGGCCAGCCGCTGCATAATCTGCTCGACCATGTCGTGGTTCTCGGCGTGGATCATGGTGGTGACGCCCAGGGAGCGTGCGGCCAGCATGATGCGGAACAAGTCGCCGTCGCCAAGGTGCAGTGGGGCGTACGTCATGTACAGTTTGACGCTGGTGATGCCGCCCCCATCAGCCCGCGCCAAACGCGGGAGGTCCTCGTCCAGAACCTCGTCGGTCGCGTTGGTGACAATGACGTGGAACCCATAGTCGCAGTAACTGTTGCCGGTGGCCTTGGCATGGTACCGCTCGATACATGGCCCCAAGCGCGTCTCGTCGCGCCGCTGCGACGCAAACGCCAGTACGGTCGTGTTGCCACCGGCAATGGCCGACCGCGAGCCTGTTGTCCACGTGTCGCCGGTGGGCGAGTTGTCCTGTTCAATGTGGGCGTGCGAATCCACCCCACCGGGTGTAATGTAGGCCCCCTCGGCATCAACGATTTCCGTGTCCGGACCCGCGTCGAGACCAAGACCAATGACGGCAATCTTGCCATCCCTGACTCCAATCTCGAGCCCGGCCGGTAAGACTTCGGTGGCCGTAACGATGCGGCCGTTGCGTATGATCAAGTCGAGCATGGTGGGAAGGTGATGGTCGTTAACAAAGAAAATAAGAAAAAAAAAAAGCCGCAAGAACAAGAGGTATAGAGAGAACGAAAAGATGATCAAAATGATAAAACTTAACAATGGCAGGCTATGAAAAGAGTCAAATAAAGTCGTGATCGTAAATAGACTTGAAGCACACGCTAGAAGCAACTCAACAGTAGGAATACAAGACGTCCCTGCACGCCTTATCGCGGAGCCGGCCGCGACGTGGACCCTGCATGGATAACGGGAATGATAGCAGGTATTAACCGCCGCGAAGGACCGGGGATAAAGCTGCGATAAGAAAGCGCCGAGGGCGCACTGAAGTATGCAGTCGCCGCAGACAAAACTAAGACCGAATTGTCAAAGCAAGGACGACTTTGACCAAAACTGGAAAGAGAATGCAACGACAACTCATAGTCGTTGCCGTTTGTCGGTATTTTCGGCACCCTCGTAGCTTTCAGCAGCTGCCTTTCTCTTTGTCGTTGGCGAATCAGGATTCCAGCCTGGGACCTCGGATGTACCATGGTCTTTCTCGCTTTTACCATCCTTTCCATCTTTGCCATCTTTGTCCTCTTTGCCCTCTTTGCCATCAATGCCGTTCTTCCCATCGTTTCCACCTTTGCCGCCTTTTTTGTCCTCGTCGCCCGGAATCCAGGCGCGGTCAAAATCCAGGACCATGACGCGCTGCAGCTCCTTGTTCCAGGCCAAGTTGGGCGACCGGATGTCATCGTGGGCAATGCCGCGCTTGAACAGCGCGTTCTCCGTGTCATACATCAACTGACGCACGGCGTCGTTGTCATGGACGTCCAGCGCCATCTCTGGCGGCACGTACCGGTCCAGCGACACGCCGACCCACGACAGGAGCGCCAGGTGCCACACGCAGGCGCCCGACGGTAGAATGTACGGCCACTCTTCGAGCTCGACCCAGCCGAGGTACACGGGCATCAGCACGCCCTGCAGCGGCTGCGCAACGGGGTGCATGTAGATGGCGGCCTCGTCCTTGAGATACTCCTCGTCGGCGTCCTGGACGCCCTTGGCCACAAAGGTGTACCCGTAGGCGCACAGCGTGACCTTGAACAGCGTGCCAATGGCACCAAACAGCCCGTACTTCATGAGGCACTCAACACCGGCGCTGAGGCTGTCCGTCAGCTGCTCGAGGAGCAGACTGCAGAGTTCCGCGGACGTGATGGGGTGGCAAAGCTGGCTGTCCGGCTGCTGGCCATCGGCCCCGATCCACAGCGACCGTCCTTTTTCGCCCTGCGGTCCCCGCACATGCTCCGGCGTGTTCGGGCAGCGCGGGTCAAGCGGACCGCCGCGGCAGAGACCAAGCAGGCACGCCTGCGTGCAGTAGTTTCTCCGGGGTGGCTCTATACGACCAACACGTAACGGCCGCGATGATCCACTGCCAGGTTGTGCAGAATTGCCGCTCGCAGGAGCACCGCCACCACCACGCGACGACGGCGAAGGCGATGGGGGCTGTTCTGGCGGCATGGCCGCGCCGCCGCCGCCGCCGCCGCCACCACCACCACCCCTTGGCGAACGGACGTTGCTGCGATCTATTGAGTCCCCACCACTGCTGGGCTCTTTTGCGGGCGCGGCAGGCCATCGCGGGAGGCTGTCGAGCAAGGCAGTAGTGGCCGCTGGAGCTCGCATCTCTGCAAGGAGCGCCTCGAGGACCAGCGTGACCATTTGGGCCGCGGGCACATGCATTAGCTCCGCGTCCGGCCGTGTAATGGGCGTCGCCGGTACGGTGTGATCGACAAAATGGTAGAGCAGAGTGTCAGCATTGTCGGGCGACATCATGAGAAACACCGTCGCCTCGCCAGAGGACACGTAGCCGTAGATGGTCCCGCAGGCGACCATGTAGTGGTATGCCTGGCACAGAATCTCAGCAATGGATGTGTCGTTGCCGCTGCTGCCGGCGGCATCAGTAGCGTCGGTGGTGGTGCTGCCGCTGCTACTCGAACGACGCTGCGCACAGTCGTCCATGAACGACGCGGCCGGCGGCACGCCACCCAGGACGTTGCGCAACTCGCTGCCGCGCACTTTGTGTGCAGCCTTGTACTCGCCGGGGAGAATGCTCTCGGACCACGCAGGCAGTTCCTGGCCACCAGGATCGACGCCGGCATCTGCTGCGGGTCGCCGCACGCGCAGACCCCACCGGTCCGGCACCAGAGCCGACGAGCTGTTGAATTTCCGCTTGAGGCGAGACGAACTGCTCTGGCTGTTGCTGGGGCTGCTCGATTCTTCGTCTTGTGCATTGGTGCTGGCAGGACCGCGTTTTTTCCGCCCGAATGTGCCGTGGGCGTTGTTTCCAAAGTGGAATCCGAGCCCCGTGTACCGAGCGTCGGGCGTCCGCCGGAGAAATTCGTGTACAATCTGCATCGACGGTACCTCGAGGTATGCCCGAATAAAGGGCCGGATGTCCTGCTCGTCGCGGCGCTTGCCGGGCGAGAGATTGCGTGCCACCGACTGGGAGTCGTTGTAGGACGGAAAGAGCAGGTCGTCGCCAAAGAGGGCCGTGAGCACGTCAAAGTGCTGCTGGTGCAGCCGGGGAAAATCGGTCCATGGGCGCAGCGCCCGCGGGTACACCTTGCCCGCGACATTGGCGGCTTTCCCGAGTGCTGCTTGATTGCGGTCCGTCTCGACGCGGAGCGTTGGGCGGATTTCCAGGTGGATGTTGTGCAGGTAGTTGAAGTACACCGTGTTGCGATTTTTTGCCGTCTCTTCGTCTGCACGCCGCTGTTCGGCTAGGCGGGCATCTCGTTCAGCCAGGCGGGCGTCGCGTTCAGCCTTGGCAGTTTGTTCCAGCTCTTGAACGCGCGCTCTCTCTCTTTCGGCCTCTTGCTTTGCCTGGGCCAGCTGCTCCTGCAGCTGCTTGATAAGGTCGTTGTCCATATTGTCTAAAGTAAGTGGCCCACCGTCTCGTCAACAATCACGCCCCGATAGGATGGATGATTTGACGGTGGCGCTGTCGTTGACGCAGGGGTGTGTGACGCCGTCCTAATTGCTTGGAGCGCATGGTCGGATTGTAAACAATAGGAGACGGGGAGAAGGGAGAAAGGGAAGAGACAGGAAAGGGACAACGGAAGTGCAGGAAAGGGGGAAGGGTGGAAGGGGGGACAGTGACGGAAAGAGCATTGTGATGTGATATCCAGAAGGAACGATGGACGGGCCAGCCTCGTTAGGCAACTACGGTTTGAGCGAATCAGAAGGCGGCATCCGTGGCAGGCAAAGCTAGCGTGCCACTGCCTTCCAGCCTGCCACCAGTGTTCGGCCGCTATGGCGCTAACTTCTGGTGAAATGTCGCTGCCATCAACATCCTGGGTTCACTTCACGGTCGAGGCAAATTGAATTTCCTTGTGGATCCGAGGCATTGGCATCCTGGGCCGCTTCGACTACGCCTTCTAGTGCCTTACCGACATTGCCTACTCCTCGACTGAACTGCTCTGTATTGGCGATGCTTCCGAGTGCAAGTCCTGTCGTGATGATGCATGGCTTCATTCCCACCAGTAGTACACAGTAATTAATTTCATTCTCGTATAACGTATGACTAGCAATCAACATCGATTTGCAACCACAACCTCAACTCCTTGGAACGACTCCCGGCACCGTCAACTCCCTACACCTTCTCGTTCGGGCCGGCAATCAAAATCTTAATCACCTCGCCCTGCTTGACCTTCTTGAACGCGGCCTCCGCGCTCGTAAACGGCACCGTCTCCGACACCAGCTTGCTCACCGCCACCTTGCCCGACGACACCAGCTCGACGGCCAGCCGGTAGTCGCCCGCACCGTACCGGAAACTGCCCCGGACCGTCACCTCCTTGACGCACAGCGCCACAATCGGGAACGTTATGTCGGGCTTGCCCATGCCGCCCTGCACGTACGTGCCGCCCACGCGCACCACGTGCAGGCTCGCCTGGATGCTGGGCTCGGCGCCCGAGGCGTCAATCACCACGTCGGCGCCGCGGTTGGCCTCCAGCCCGGCCGTCTTGAGAATGTTGGCCGCGTTCTCCTGCGGCGACACGCGCTGGCTCATGTACGTGTGCGTCGCCGCAAACTGCTTGGCAAACTGCAGCTTCGACTCGACAATGTCCACGCTCACGACCGTCGTCGCGCCAAACGCCTTGGCCACGGCGCAGCACAGCAGGCCCACGGGGCCCGCGCCCATGACGACGACCGACTGGCCGGGCTGCACGCGCGCCTGGCGCCCGACAATGTGCACGGCGACGGCCAGCGGCTCAATCAGGGCGCCCTCCTGCAGCGACACGTGCTCGGGCAGCTTGTAGCAAAAGTCCGCGGGCGCCTTCCAGAAGCCGGTGAGGGTGCCGTCGTACGGCGGCGTCGCGGCAAACTTCATGTCCGGGCACAGGTTGTAGTGGCCCTCGAGGCAGCGCACGCACCGCCGGCACGGGTAGCCCGGCTCCAGGGCGACGCGGTCGCCAACCTGGAGGTCGCTGACCTGGTCGCCTGTGGCCACCACCGTGCCGGCCGACTCGTGGCCCAGCACCATCGGGTCCTTGACCACAAAGTCGCCAATGGCACCGTGCTCCCAGTAATGCACGTCCGAGCCGCAGATGCCCGTGTAGTTGACGGCCACGAGCACTTCGTGCGGGTCGGCCACCGACGGCACCGGCCGGTCCTGGTAGGTGACGTCATGCGGCTTGTTGAGGACGAACGAGGAGTTCTGCAAATGTTAGGGCGTGAGCCATGCCATATAGAAATGCATTGAGAACGAGAATGAAATGTCCAACGAAAAAGGACGAAAGGACGTACCGATTTGCCGTCTGTTGCGGAAGCCATTGTGATGGGACGTATTGCGGACGAGGAGGGAGTCGATGGTGATACTTTGGTGAGGAGTCGAAGTGAGGAGAGCTGTGAGAAGGCGTTGAGAAGGAAGAGTAGGAGGAGATAGTAGAAAGGAGAAGCAGTCACGACAGGAAATGATAAAATCGAGGAAGAAAGACAAGAAAGTCGAAAGCCCAGACCTCGACTTTTTTCTCTCGCTCATCTCGCTCTGTCTCTCACGAATCGAGCTAACAGCAGCTATGACAGCTTGTAACGATCACAACCCACTGATCCACTGCATCCACTGCATCCACTGAGCCCACTAAACCCCAATTACCCAGAAGCACGCGCGCACACGCCCGCCGCATGTCGGATGCTGTTAGCGCGGGGGCGACCGTTTCTGGAACACAGGAGACAAGTAAACCCACCCCCCTCCTGGCGCCCATCCCCGCTGTTCTGTTCTTTGCCGCTCTTTTGCATCGCGCATCAAGGTCACATTGACACAGCTTCGTTTTCTGTGGTTTGACCACACGCTTCGTCATTCCTTGCCGTATGCTGTCTGGCTTACTCTTGCGTCTGACGCTCGGCACATCTCCTGCCACATCCCATCCGGTCGCTCCAACAGGTCGCTCCTTTTGCCTGCCCCCTCCCCTAGACCACTGCCGTTTTCAACTACTCCGAAACCCACATTCCATCGCCCTCCGTTCCACCACTCATATCAATAATTCGCCGAGCGTTTTGGCTTTTTGCAGTCGCTTTTCTTGCCTTTTTCTGTACCTGCTTGCCTTCGTCGTCCGTTCCCCTCAGCCTTTCGTCGGTCGACCCTCTTCCCCATTTCTGTAAATAACCGTTTTAGCCGCACCAATCATGAACGTGGCCCCGTTCTTGGGCCTCTTTCTCTTCACTTTTTGGTCTTTTCTTCTCCTTTTTGTTCACCCTTTTCACTTACACGCACCCATGCCACAGTCACTCACCGAAACAACACGACTCACGACGGCACTACTGCACCGATCCAAATCTCGGTCGTCCACGGGACTCGGAAAAAAACAGCGACGTGCATGTGTGCATATGTAACGGTGTGTTGCAGACAGCTGTTGCGGTATACTGCAGGCCATTGAATATATGAGAATCCGGTGCTTGTTGCATGCAGTTGTGTGCAGCTTGTTGGTACCGTTTGTCGTAGTCTAGTGTATTGCATAGCGTCTACCGTCCATGAAGTTGTTTGCGTAACCTTGGCCACCCACATATTCCCCCTCACGAGCTCAATCCCAAGTATCTCGTGGTAAACCGTGTAGACGCCGTCGCGCCCGTCACGCCCAGCTGCACGGTCTCGCCCGGCACAAGGTCCACCAGGTTGTCGTCGAACCGCACCGCGTCCGCCTCGGCGTTGGGCGTGTCCTCGTGCACCTCGACAGCGACGCCCTTGACGGGCACGTCCGAGCGGACGGCGACGGCGACAACCGCGTCGCCCGACGACGTGACCACGTCCACCGTCAAGTCGGGCTTGGCCAGGTGCAGGTACTTGAGCGGCTCCGGCCAGTTGACATACCGAGCAATCTGCTTGGACGATGCTTCCAAGTACGCCGCCACGACCGTCTTCGCCTCGTCGCCCTTGACGCCCGGCACGTCCAGCGCCGCCAGCTCCGTCGACCGGTTCGCCTTCAGCACGATCCCCTCGGCCACCGTGCCCTCGTACGTCAGCTTGCCCGTCTCCACATCCCACGCGCGCACCACGCAGTCGACACCGTCAATGTCGTGGAGGGTCAAGTTGGAGCCCCAGATTTCGATTTGTGTGCGCCGCGCAATGTCGATCCGCGAGTGGCTGTGTCCGCCCGCCCTGCTGTGCGCATGCTCCCTGCGCGTCATGCCCACGGTGACAGGCGCCATCTCCCGCTTCACCGTGAAGTAGGCGTGCTTGGGCCGCAGGTAGTAGTCGCAGATGCTCCAGCTGGTCACGGGCCAGCAGTCGTTGAGCTGCCACACGAGCGCGCCGCCGCAGTACGCACGCCCCGGCCCCTGCCACTGCCGCTTCCACAGCCGGTACGCCGACGCCAGGCACTCGGCCTGCATCAGCTGCGTGCAGTACACAAACTGCTCGAGCGGGTCCGGCGCGTACCGCAGGTTTTCGACAAGGTACAGCGCGATGCGCCGCTCGTGTCCGTCGGCCTTGTTGTGGAAGTCGAGGGTCGCGCTCTGCGGGTAGCGGTCCGCGTCGTCGCGGCCGTTGGGCAGGAACTGGTCAATGGTGCGCACGCTGGGAAACGCCTCCATGCCAAACTCGGACACGAACCGGCCGACGAGCCGGTCAAAGTTTTGGTACTTTTCCTGCGTGCCGTGCCACACGTTCCACTGGTGGATGTCGCCCACCGTCGGGTCGTGCGTGTCCACGCCACCGCCCCACGGGCTGCCGTAGTGGTACGGCGTGCCCGGGATCAGGGCGCGGCACACGTCGGCCAGAATCTTTTCGTAAATGTAGCGCGCGGGGAAGTCCGTCTGGAGCCAGCTCTCGGCGTCCTTGTTGGCGTAGTCGTACGTCAGGCCCTCGCTCTCCTGGTACTGGTAGTCCTCGTTGTTGCCCGCCCAAATGACAATGCTGGGGTGGTGCCGCAGCAGGCGCACGTTGGCCGCCGCCTCGCGCCGGATCGAGTCGCGCAGCGCCGGCCACGCCGGGTAGTTGCCGCAGCCAAACATAAAGTCCTGCCACACGAGCACGCCGAGCTCGTCGCAAGCGTCGTAAAAGGCCTGTTCCTCGTAGATGCCGCCGCCCCACACGCGGATCATGGCCTGGTGGCCGTCCACGGCCAGCTTGACCCAGTCGTGGTAGCGCTGCCCCGAGATGCGCGGCACGAAGTTGTCCGCCGGGATCCAGTCGCTGCCGCCGCAGAAGATGGGCACGTTGTTGACTTCGAAGAAGAAGCTGGTGCCCGGCTGACCCTCCAGTGGCTGCTGCACGAGGCGAGAGCGCCGCAGGCCAATCTTCTTGGTAGCTTTGTCTGCTTCGGTGACCCCGACAAGTAGCGTGGCCCGAACGGTGTAGAGCGGCTGCTTGCCGTAGCGGGCTGGGTACCACAATGCCGGGCTGTTAATCAGGAACGTGGCCGTAGCGATGCCGTCGGGGGTGTCGTCGGTGTTGTCGTTGTCGTCGTCGCTGCTCTTCTCCTTGGCGGCCACGTCGACCGTCTCAGACGCCACAGCCACGCCGTCCAGCGACACGTCGAAGCGCACCCGTGTACCGGCAACCGACCCGGCTTCGACCTCCGCTCGGGCCGCGACCGTCGCCGACCGCAGCGACTCGTCCACCGTCGTGTCAAAGGACAGGTCCGACAGGCGTGCGTCGTACACCTCCACATGGATCGGCCGCCACGGCCCGCACGTCAGCAGCACCGGGCCCCAGTCCCAGCCCCAGTGGTACTGCGACTTGCGGACCGCCAGCCGCGAGTTGTCGCCGTTCCAGCAGCCCCATTTGTGGTCCGGATGCTGCTCCACCAGGTCCCACCCACGGAGGTAGGCGCTGTCAAAGGTGATTACGAGGTCGTTGGGGCCATCGGCACGCACGCTGTCGGTCACGTCCACGCGGTACGGTAAAAACATGTTGTCGCTCTCGAGGATGGTCTTGCCGTTCAGCACCACGGTGGCAAATGTGTCGAGGCCGTCAAAGGCGAGAACTGTCTTGTTCCCTCCGGACGACGACGCAGCCTTGTCCAGGGCGAACGTCGTCTTGTACACCCATGTCGTCTCGCCAATCCACTGCACGAGTTCCTCGTTCTTGCCCACAAACGGGTCCGGGATACGCTCATGCGCTAGCAGGTCGAGGTGCACATTGGTCGGGAACTGGCCCACGGGCAGCCAATGTGTGTCGTCCTGGTCCGCCTGCTTGAACGACCAGCCCTGGTCGACGGGGACAACAACGCGGGGATGGGAGGGAGAGGAAGCCATCGTGGTGGTAGGTCGTGTATGGTGCGCAATGGGTGTTTGCGAGGCCAGGTCAGCCACCGCCGGCAAGGACGTGGTGTACTTCATATATTTGTAGATGTGAGAGCTTTCCCCTCCGAAGCAGCTCGAAAGCAGTACAATGTACGATCCCAAAAAGCGGCCATACAAATCAGCTGATTCTTAACCAAAACCGTCGCCTCGGGGGAGGCGCCACCGAGCGACTGTGTTAGAGCTCAAACGACGGAAGGCGCGGCCGCGCCAGTCGCAACAACAGCAAGCGCGATCAACAAGGCGGGCGTGAGGCGGCATTGGCAGTCGTTGTTCCGGTAGCGGTGGGAAGGTGCATGGGGCGCGATGGCGGTTGCTCTTCCCTGTGTGGGGATGGTGGGGTTCTGGGCAGGAGCTTGGTCTCGTCCTGGTTCTTCGTCGTTGCGGCCCCGTATTTGCTTTGGCTGGTGTTCCTGTCGTGTAAACTTCGGAAGGCAGGCGCGGAGCATCGCTCTCCGCTTCCCACATTAGGCTAAACTAGCGACTGTGCAAAGGCGCGATTTGGTGGGCGCGCCTTTTGGCTACGCATGGATAGACCTTTGATAAGGTATGCGACGATTTTGTGTTAACTTGTGACAAGCTGGGTTGCGATGCTGTGGAATTACTTGAATGTCGGTGGCTGAAGAGTACGGGTCTCAGAGAAGAGGGCGGCCAGGCAGCCGTGCACAACTCTACACAATCCAATGGTTATGATTAATGCCGATACGACAAGTGCTGAGGCAAAGCCGAGCAGGTAGTGTTTAGACAAGTTTTGACAAATAGTGGTATTTCTGAAGGGGAAATCTATGTCCATGAAAACAAAAGAAAAAGACGTAAAGCCGAACCAACGCTGATGCCTTCCACACAGAGAATAAGTGTACACACGAAAAGAAGTGAGAGGATAGGAAAGTATGAGGGCTGCAATGTGGACGAGAAAAGGGGCAAAAAAGACAAATGAAAGAAAACGACTCATGACATCCTTCGCCGTGGCACCGAACGGTATGCTCGGTCGTAGGACGCTCGACACCGCCTACTACAGCGGCATCTGGTGCAGCGGGCGGATGCTGCGCAGTTTCAAGTGCATCGTCTGCGTGTCGTACTTGCGCGTCTTGGGATCCCAGTACGCCGACACCGCAATCATAATGCGCGACGTCGGCGACTGCAGCTCCACGAGCCCGGACACGCCGACGCTGCCGCCCGGTGGCTGTGGCCGCAGCGGCAGCCACGTCTCGGACAGTTTCTGGCGGAACGCACGCCACGAGGCATCGATGCTGGCGCGCACAGACTGGAAGGGGATCATGTCCCGGGCGCGGAGGAGGTCGGACAGCTCGTCCCAGTTGGCGGGCCGCTTCTCTGGCCGACCGGCAGGCTGCGGCCGGCGTAGAGGCGGCGAGTGCGAGTCAAAGCCCGTGCTGGTGAGGGGCCCAGGTGTCGTGCCGGGCGCCGCCTGGCCATTTCCTTTGAGGTCCTTGTCCTCCTTATCGCCCTTGCGGTCCTTGTCGCCCTCCCCGAACCCGTCGCGCTTGGCCCGCGACACATCCCTGTTGATGTCGTCGGATATCCGCTTCAGCTTCTCGGTGAGCCGCGCCATCTCCTCGGGGGGGGGAATCGCAAATTTGGAGCTGGGGCTGGTCTTTGGCTCCTCGCCAAAGCCAAAGAAGCGCGCCACGTTCTGCATGTTCTGGCGGGCCAGTGTTGTCACAAACGACGTCGCCGACAGCGCCACGGGCTCCGGCCACAGCGCCCGCGAGATGCGCATCATGGTGACCGAGTCCACCTCGGCCGTGACGTAGTCCAGGCCGTCGGCCGTCAGCATCAGCCCGTCGCGCGTGATCTTGGGTGGCGGGCGGTAGGGAAAGTCGACGTCGAGCCAGTGCTTGCGCACCGTCATCCCATGGCCGCAGCGATGCCGCAGAACCGGGTTCGCTTCGGCCGCGGCGCGGACCGTCTCGAGCATGTCGTTGCGGATCTTCAAGAGCAGCTCGCGGTCGCGTGCGATGCGGATGTATGTCTGCCACTCGGGGTCCGTGCCCTTGTACGGCCGCGACTCCACGACCTGGAACGTAAAGGGCAGCGGAAAGAATATGGGCTGCGCGTCCTCGTCGTCGATCATGTCGGCAAACGGCGGCAGGACCACACGCGTAAAGTAGGCCGACCAGCACATGTATATGACGCCCGCGCCAATGGCCGCATTCCGCCACCTACGGCCGGACTTGATCCGGACGTAAAATGTGGAGGGCGTTGCTGCTGGCGAGGCGGCAGCGCGCGAGAGGCCGGCAGTCAGTGGTCGTCGGGGCAGCCAGGACGCGAGCGGCGCCCTGGACGCCCATAATGAGCGTAGCATGGTGTGAGATATGCGAGAGTACCGTGGTCCGGTGCGATGTACGTAGAGGAGAGGGCGATCCCGAGATGTGGCCAGCGGCCCGACGCTGTGAGGGTGTCGTCACCAGGCGATTCCGGTGATGATGCGATGCCTTCTGAGACAAGAGACAGTTGGAACGAAAACGGTTGTCGGCAGTTGTCAGGCACCGCCGGCAGTCAGATAAATGAGGGTGGGTATCGATAAAGTATGTTGTCAGGACGTGGGTAGTCGAGCAGAAACGAAAGGAAGATGAAAAAAAAGAGTGTCACGAAGTGTCACGAAATCTGCCTGAGAGCCGCGAGACGACGTCCTTTGCTCCTTCCCGTTGTCGCCGAATGAGCTAAAAATGGCCTTTTCAGGGCAAGAGCGACAACAAAAGTCTCCAGCCCAGGGCTCGCCAGGCTAGGCCTCCACCCCTGTTGGAAGGTCCAGATTCCACTGAGCCACTATCGCCGACGGGCCAGGGCAGTTCACAGAGCCGAATACAGTGGATAAGACCGTACCTACAGGACTCCTCGCACGGCCTCGTATCGTCTGGGCACCTTCCCGCTCCAATCGCAACGGACGGATGAATAATGATCCACCTTTAAGCTGCAGCCTGTCGTCCTTGCTGGGTCGCTCTTGCGTCTTTTGTCTGGCGTAGCTTCCAGCTTCATTTCGCGATAACGGCCTGCTTGACGACTGTCCACCTTTCCGTTCACTGCCCATTGCCGTCGCCCATCATCCCGCGCAATCAACCATCATCACACGACCGCACACACCCTTCCTGTCGACGCCGCCACGATGAAGTTGCTTGCCGGCTTGGCTGTCGCGGCCTGCGTGGCCAGCTCGGCCGCTGCCACTGCTGCATCGGCGCCCGTCTACCTCCTTCGATCATCACCATCTTCGTCATCCTCGCCCTCCTCTTCCTCTACCTCGCCCAACCTGCCCCGCCAGATTGTTCGCCAGATCCTGCTGCGGCGGTTAGGGGCCAGCGACGGCAGCAGCTTTTACGACAGCCTCCCGCGCGACATTGACCCCGAGGCCGCGCTCGGCCTGATTGAGCAGTTTGGCAGCAAGGCGACGCGTGCAGGGCCTGCACTGTTTGCCGAGGACGCGTCATCCGCAGCAGCAGCAGCAGTATCGGGCGAGATGCTTTTGGTGGTGCAGGGCGCCCAGCCCGAGCATGTCGCCGCCCTCGAGGCCGCGCTGCCGACCGCGTTTGCCAAGCCGGCGTTCACGGTCGCCGACCCGCCGTCCGAGGCGGCGAACACCCGTTTCTTCGTGGACGAGCTGGCCAGTGTGGGCGTTGTGGCTCACACGGGAACGTCGGTCTGGGGGCACGGCCTCTTTGTCGGTCTCTACGATGCGAAAAAGGTGAGACTTTTCTCCTCGTCCCCAGTACTTTTCGAATTTGTTCCTCTCTAACCATGTAGGACGCAACGATTGTCGATGCCCTTGTGGCCGCGCTCCCCGATATTGTTACGCTTGTCGAGTCCGGCGCCGCCGACGTCGCCCTCCTGCTGCTGCCCGAGTCCAGCCGCTACGCCCAGTGGAAGCAGTGGGCCTCCAGCAAGGGCCTGCAGCCCGCAAACGCCCGCCTCCTGCCGCCCAAGGCCCGCCCGGCTGCCTCGGAGCTGCGCATCCGCAGCGCCGGCTCCGAGTTTGTCATGGAAGAGGAGACGGAGGTGAAGGAGGAGGAGGGCAAGGGCGTCAAGTTCGTCGCCGCCGCGGCGCCCCTTGCGGCCATCCCCGGCTGCTTCCAGTCTTTCAACGCCTGTGTCGCGCAGACCAACAGCTGCAGCGAGCACGGCAAGTGCATCGACAAATACGCGGCCAACGACGGCGGGATCTCGTCGAGCAAGAGCCCTGTCGGCAGCTGCTTTGTGTGCCACTGCTTCAAGACGCTGAACCGCCCTGCGGACAGCCCCGGCGGCCTCAGCACGACGCAGTGGGCCGGGAACATGTGCCAGAAGCAGGACGTCAGCGTGCCGTTCTGGCTGCTGACCGGTTTCACGGTGACGATTGTGGGCGCCGTCAGCTTTGCGATTGGCCTGCTGTTCAGCGTGGGCGAGGAGAAGCTGCCGGGCGTCATTGGCGCAGGCGTCAGCCGGGCGAAGTAGAGCCTGTTAACCGGTGTGTGTCAGTTGTAGCCCTGTAATAGTACCCGAGCCTTGTTGGGATTCGTTTGCATCGAGAGGCTGTAGAGTCTTGCTTTTGCTGGGAGTTTTTCATTTGTCACCATGTCAATTACCTCCCATCATATTTCGGCAACCGTCATTTTCATTGGTTTCTATCGTTATTTTTTTTTTGTCTTTTGCACTGATTTCAGGCGTTGGCATCATGTCATTTCGTATACAAATGAAATATAATTACACTTCTGTGACTGAAGGAAAACAATAAAAGCACATGGTATTCGCTGTCTAGTATTACAATGTCCGTAACCTTCTCGTTCTCAAAACACGTCGTCAGGATTCGGCCGCCGTGTGGGTGTCGTTCCTAAGCTCTCCAGGCCGCGCTGTACGGGAAAATCACCGGCAAGGCCGGGTGGCAGGGCCCGCAGCGGCGACTGTGTCATGTCCAGAGCCGTGCCTGCTGCGCCTGGAGTCGAAGACACCACACCAGCCGTCCCTGGCGCGGCGCTCCCGCCCAGCACCGTCTGGTACTTGGCCGCTGCCGCGTCGAGGATCGCCTGAACCTCTGCCTCGCGCGCTGCAATCTCGGCCTTTTCCTGCTCCACCTCGGCCAGGCGTCGCCGGTTCTCGGCCGCGTCCACCTCGAGGGCCGCCACGGCACTCTGCATCTGCTCCAGGCACGTCGCCAGGTCGGGCAGGGGCCGCATCCGCGGGATGGGCACGGTGCCCTGGACGCCGTGCTCGAGGCCGTCGTCCTCGGTTCGCATCCTGGTTTTCGGCAGGCCGTCCATGCCGGCGCGTGTCTGCGCAGCGTCGTAGGCGAGCCGCCGCTCGACGTCCGAGTCGTCGGCCGCATCGTTGGCTACCTGGCCGTCGCCGTCGCCGTCACCACCTGCCTCGGCCGCGTTAATCAGCGCCGCCATGTCTTCTTTGCGCTTGCGCCGTGCCGCCCGCTGGGCCTTGCGGCCAATGGAGAGGGCTTCCTTCTCCTCGACAAACTCGTCAAAGCCTTCGCCCAGATCCTCGTCCTCGCGCACAAGCCGCGTCCTCTCCTTTTCTCGCTTCTTGCGCTTCTGCTCGTCAGTCAGCAAGGAAATGTAGTCGCCGCTGGCCTCCGCGTCGTCGTCGTCGTCGTCGTCGGCCATGGCGTCGCCCTCGAGTGCGCGGCGCGCGCGGCGGTCTTTGCGCTCCTGGATTTCCGTGGCCGTCAGCATGGTCGCGACGGGCGGCGGGGCCGCCATGCTGGCAACGGCCGACGACGACGCCGGAGACAGGCCGTGTCGTCCCAGCTCAGACGCGTCGACGACCATGGCGCCGTCGAGTTCAGACGGATCAAGGTCCATGACGTCGCCCTCGTCGTTGTCCCCACCCTCGCCAAGGCGATTCCGCTGCGCTGCCAGGTTTTGTGGGGTGTTGGGCGTGGAGCTCTGCAGCTCATCGAGGTAGGCCTGGCTGTAGCGCGGGCGGCCGTCGTCGTCGTCGCCTGCATCAGGCCGGTTCGACTTCTCATCGTCGTCGCTGTCGTTGGCGCGGTGCCGTGTCGGCAAGCGGCCCGAGAGCGACTTGCGAAAGGCATTGGTCTCGAGCACCCGCTGGGTCAGTGACGGCGTGCCGGTGCCGGCGGCGCCTCGCTTGTTCGGCGTGACAACGGCCGGTCCGCTGTCGTCGCCATCGTCGTCGTCGCCGCCACCGCCCATTCCCATGCCGCCAAAGGACAGTCGAGACGAGGTGGACGCTGTCGAGAGTCGTTTCCGGTTTTTACGTGAGCCAGTCCGACTAAGAGCAGGCCGGACCACCACCGGGCCGTCGTCGTCGTCGTTCGTATTTCCAACGTCGGTTCCACTTGTCGGTGGCTTTGCCGCGTCTTCGTCAGCAGTCGTCGGTCCGCTGGTCTCGTCGTCGCCGCTGCCGCCGAGTTCACCAAGGCCGCCTTCGGAGTCGGCAATGTTGATGCTGCGGCGCAGGGCAGACTGTTTCAGAGGTCGCTTGCCGAAACGAATCGGCTGGACGACGGGTTCGGTGGATTGGTCTATGGGCACAAATAGAAGAGAGTCGGTCAGCCTTGAACGCGCATCAGCAATCGCAAAGATCGTGCAGGACGTCATTGTAGAAAGTGAAGGTGGAAGCTTGCACTCACCATCGCCGGCTGGCGCACCACCCCCCTGCGGCTCGTCCGCATCGTCAAATGTCGATATCCGCCGTCCCTTGCGCTTCGTGAACAAACTCATCGTGCCAAGTGGTTGTCGATGGAAAGCAACAAGAGGAAGAGAAAAGAGGTCGTGTTTTGCCTCTTTGCGCAGGCATCTTTGCGACAGCGGTGTTATCTTATCGCCACGTGACTATTCGTCACAGTGGTGGCGTGCCGCTGCCCACCAAAAAATCGAGCCGAAGAGCCTGGCGCCAGCAGGCTATCGACAAACTGCTGTCGCGCTCTGGAGCTTCGCATTTTGACGACACGACCTTGCTTCCTTTTCACACGACCACCTCCCCGTTCCACAACAACCCACACAGTCGCCACGATGGCACCCGCACAGCCAGAACTGAAGAAGGTAGGCCTTTGCCCTGCATCCAGATGTGTCTCGTCCGCTTGTTGCCTGTTGTCGTGTTCGCTGCTAACAGAACCAGTACCTCGACAAGCGGTTGTTTGTCCAGCTCAACGGCAGCCGCAAGGTCATTGGCGTGCTGCGCGGCTACGATGTGAGTCCCTGCGTGCTTCAGAAGTGGGAAAAAGACAAGAACGCCCGCTAACCAAACAGGTCTTTCTCAACATTGTCCTCGACGAGGCCGTGGAGGAAAAGGACGGTGGTGAGAAGGTCAAAATTGGCATGGTGGTGAGTACAACGATACACTCGCCCGACACACTCTCCCCTGGCGCAATGCAGGGCCTCTTGCTAACTACCTAGGTCATCCGTGGCAACTCGATTGTGATGCTGGAGGCGCTGGAGCGCATCGGCGGCGACGACAGACGCCAGCACCAGGAGCGGTGAGCGAGGATCGCGGATGGAGGAGGCAGCAAACAACGACAAACCGGCGATCGGACGGGCGAGCCTCTGCGAGGCCAGCAACATCAACGGGCAACCAACGACGATGTCCTCGCTTGCGCGATTGTGCTTCGAGCGGTTGCAGTTTGAAAAAGAGACGGCTAAAGAAAAGCACGGCGGATTGTCCTCTCCTTGTGCTTCGCCGTCTCGCTCTTTTGTATTTGGTACTTTTTACCTGCGGCCATATGTTTCTATCATGGGTATCTTGTACACGTTTTTGCTTTTTTATTATAACAACGGCAGACCGTTGTGGCGGCGTTGGTGCGACCAAATTCAATAGTCAAAAGCAGATTGAGGAATCGTGGCAGGTCACGCGTCAGGCATGTGAATGACAACACGAACGACTACAGTACGACTACGAAGCGACAATGCTATCAATCACAGGACACGTCGCGCATATAGGACGCTCTACAAGACGTCTTTACATACCTGGTCCCAGCTCAACGCTTGCGGGCAATCCTCAAGTCGAGCGGCCTAGTCATTGGGAGATGTTCAGCAAACAGAGTCAAAGAGCAGATGGCCAAGTGTATTTCAAGAGAAGTGTCATACTTTTGTAACATGTGTGACATGAATGTCTAGTCGTCCGACCGTCCTTTGTCACGTAAAAAGCAAAAGCAACGCGCGCTCGTAAATCAAAGTCATGTCGTCCCAGAGACTGGGGAGACAAGAAGACAGCGTGTCGGCCGCTGGCCTAGTACTGATGGCGTGTCGAGTAGTCTTTGGGTGCATTGACCAGACCACGTCCCTTCTTGCCGCCGCGGTAGACGACCTCGATGATGTCGATGAGTTCCTGCTTGTCTTCAATGACAAAGTTGATTTTGTTGTTGTTGCCGGTGCCGAGATCAATCATCATGTGTTTGTTGCGCCAGAAGAACATCATGGTGCAGGCGTCGTAGAGCTCGTACACTAGACGGTTAGCGAGCGGCCTCAGGAGTGACGACAAAGCCAGGAAAGGCAGAGCGAGTACAGGAAATACCATGAAGGCGAGCGAAGCGAGGAACAAAAAAAAAAAAACATACTTTTGTTAAAGTCGGGCACCTGCTGGTTGTCGCAGCAGTAGATGGTGGCAAACTTCATGACGATGGGCGTAATACTGCACAGGATCTTGTCCTGGACCATGCAGTCTGGGTCGGTGTGCTTGCCGAAGCGGATGATGACGACGCGCTCGGTTTCGGTGACGATGGCCTGGTCGACCTGCCAGGCATTTTGGAGTTCGATGGGCCGGAGCGCGGCGACGTTGGGGGTGGAGTCGGCCATAGTGGGATGCAGCGCAGCACGTATACAAGGTAGCGCGCCGTGCAGATGCGTGTGAGTGAATGAGTGAACGTGTGAAGGTGTGTATGAGTGATCGTCGTGATCGTAGGCAGAAGGCTGTCAATTTCAAGGCGGCTGAACTTTGGCGGGGCAGACGGATGAGTAATCAGTAAGGCTGAGCACGTGACCTTGTTTGGGCCACATTTACTTTGGACGGTATTCTTTATACAAGACGCCTTTGATTCGGAACGTAAGGAATGATGTGGTCCTGATTGCGAAAGTACGTTTGTCCTCCATTTGGTTCGCTCATGATGTGAGGCGCTATGTTCTCGACTGAGCTTGGACTGGCCCTCATCGGACGTTTATCTCCGTTGACACATGCTTAAAGCGACTTTAGTGGTGCAGTCATGAAGAAAATGCATGTGCAAGTAAATTTTACTGTTTAGTTCAAATGGATGTCTATTTCTACATGTTTTTTGTGGACTTTGGCGTAAAAACGACGTTGCGTAAAACATAAATTAACAACATTTATTGTTATATATATAAGTTTTTTTTGTTAAAAAAAAATAGAAATAGAAATTAAAAATAAAAAATAAAAATAACAGTATACCAAAAACAGATGTAAAAAACAGATAAAAAACTCTCGTATCATCATGTTTTACCCACATACGCTGGCGGTTCCACCTCTTTCTCGCCGTCGCGCGCGCGCAGCACCTTTTCAAACAGCTCCACCCGCAGGTCGAGCAGCTGGCGCCGGCCGTCGAGGAGTGCGGCTTCGGCGGGCTCGCGCTCCTGGCGGATGGCCTCGACGCGCGCCTCGGCCTGCTCGACCTCTGGGTCCAGGACGTCCAGGCAGGCACGCACATCCTCTTGGGTGTCCTTGATTTCCATGTGGAACAGGTAGTCGGTCAGGGGCGAGTTGACGGCCTGGTCGAGGAGGTTGGCGACGCTGTGGCCCTGGCCGGCGACCTTGACCTGGGGCAGCAGCAGAAACTGGGACAGATGGGCCGGGTCCATCTGCTTGGCGAGGGCGAGATGGTGCTCCGCCTCGGCGAGAAATTCGGGCACGTGCTTGAGACGGTCGCGCTCGAGACGGTCGGCCTGGAGGGACGCGTAATAGGGGCCGTTCACGACGGCGGCCGCCGACGCGGCGGAGCCGTAGTGCACGTAGCGGTAGTCGGTAATGTCCTGCCGCGAGTACTTCAGGGCGTCCGCGATGTGGTTCAAGGCGGCGACGACGTTGCCGCGGGCCGCGTTCAGGTGGCCGGCGACGGCCAGGGCAAAGGTCATACGGGCCTGGATGGCATCGTAGACGGCCTGCGCGGCCTGCACGGCGCCCTCGAGCGCGTCCTCGTCGCCCTCCCCGACGTCCGGCGACGGCCCGTCGAACACGCCGGCGTACAGCTCGTCCAGCGCATTGAGCGCGGCCGTGTGCTCGTCGTGCCGCGCGCGCAGGTCGGCTCGCTGCTGTTTCAGGGCGTCCAAGTCGGCGTCGATGCGGCTCAGCTTGACCTTGGCCTTGGCGGCCCAGGCCTCCGCCTCGTAGTACGCATCTTCCTCGGCCGCGAGCGCCTTCGGATCGCTCCGATGGAACAGCTTCGACACGGAGCTGCCCGCTCTCTTTTGGTGCTTGTCGAGCGTGGCCCGCTGGTCGCGCAGCTGGACCATCAGCGTCGCCACGAGCTGCGAGGCATCGTAGCCCTTGTTCGTGAGGTCGGCAATCTGGGGCGCGAGCTGGCCGAGGGTTGCTTTGGCGTGTTGTGTGGCGGCGACTTGTTGGACAAGGCGGTTGCGCTCAGCGGCTGCCGCTACGATGCGCGCGGCGGTGGCCGCGGAGGTGGTGTTCTTGGCATCCTTGGCATCCTTGTAATCTGTCTGGCCCGTCGTCGGATCCGCAGTAGTCCCTTTGCTGTCCTTTGCGTCCTTTGCGTCCTTTGCGCCCTTTGCGTCTGTTGCGTCCTTTGCGTCCATCTTGACGGAGGATATTGCGGTTGCAACTTTGGCGCGATTTGGTGGCAGGCCTGGAATCGATGTTGCCCCCAAATCATATGCAGTGGCCGCGTCTCGACTTCCCAAAGCGATTAAGCTCCAGGCTCCCCCGTAAGCGAGTCAGCCTAGCCATTGGTGCGATCCTACATCTGGGCGAAGACTTGGACAAGAAGGTCAGACGCAGAAGGAAAACGATGTTGTTGATGTGCATTTGATTGTTGAATTAATAACAAGCATCGAGGACGCCACCATGGCGCCATGACACAAGAGCACAAGAGCACAATGCCTTCTTCCATGGACATGTCTAGGCCATTGGATGGAGAAAAGGAGAGACGTTCGGAGCATTCAGTCCTTTCAGCTAACTCGTGTTTTTGTATTTTTTCTTATCACGTTGTATTTGTTGTATGTTTTCTGTATTTTCCGTATTTTGCCCATTTCACCCAGCCCAACTGAGACCCTATTTTGACCTTGTTCCCGTTGGACGTATTTCCCTTGGTGCCAAAACTTGTATTCGAACGGAGCCGCATGCCTATCATTTCATCACTGGTGCGTTTTCTGGCAGCCAAATCGACTTACAGTGGGTGTCTGGCTCACACCTGCCCAATTCGGGGCGCGGCCTTTCCCGAGATGCTTGACGTCACTTTAGCGCCGCGACTTGTCGTTCTGGCAATTGTTCTGGCAAGTCTCCCCGCTGCTTTTGTTGTTCCCCCGATCTCGGTTTTGGTTCTCGATCCAATGCACGAGGCCGTCGCCAGTGTTGTTCTCGTCAATGTGCCCAATGCCGTCATCTCTCTTCTCAGTTATATAGTGTTGTATTGGCGTCCCCAAACTGGGACGACAGACGAGGCCATTTTCTCTTTTCTCTGCTTCGCTGCCTTTTCGCTTCATGATCCCTTCGTGTTGATGCACTGACCTGGTTTGTATTATTCGACGTCATTCCATACCGCTTCTACTTTCAATCTTGGTATTGACACATCGACTGACAGACTGCGACCAAACAACCTACACCGCGGCCAGCGTCGAAGCACGAACCAAGACGACGACGGCGACAATCTGCCGGCAATCTACACAATCTACGACCCTCGACGACTTGTTTGCTCGACTAGACCCGCTCGTCTCGACTCTCCCCTGTCCTCTATCTACAAACGACCGGGCGGCCGGCTCGCAACGTTTGGACCCCGCTGCAACGACTCTCGCCGGCCCAGCCGTCATACACCAGCGACCATGAACGACCCCACCACCACCGCCCACTTCAAGGACAAGGTGGTGTCTATGCCCGACACCCCCCCCATCGAAACCGCTGCCGTCGCCGCCCTGCACCGCCAGCTGCCGCACTATGCCGTCACGCCCATGCACAGCCTGCCGACGCTGGCCGCGGAGCTGGGGGTCGGGCACCTTCTGCTGAAAGACGAGTCCAACCGGTTTGGCCTGCCGTCGTTCAAGATCCTGGGCGCGTCGTGGGCCGTCTACAAGGCGCTGGCCCGCGCGGTCGGCCTGCCCAGCACCGGCCCCGACGCCGTGTCCCTCGACGCGCTCGCCGCCGCCGTGCGCGCTCACAACGACCGCCACAACCGCGAGAACGGGCTGCGGCCGCTGCAGATCCTGTCGTGCACCGAGGGCAACTGGGGGCGCGCCGTGGCCCGCATGGCCCGCTACACCGGCGGCGTGTCGTGCCGGCTGTACGTGCCGGCGTTCATGCCGCAGGCGACGCAGGCGCTGCTGGCGCACGAGGGCGCCGACGTGCGCGTGGTGCCGGGCGCCACCTACGACGACTGCGTCACGCTCGTGCGCGCCGAGGCCGACCGCGACTCGTCGATGCTGCTGCTGATGGACGTCGGCCTCGAGGACTACGAGGACGTGCCGCAGTGGGTCGTCGAGGGCTACAGCACGCTGCTGGCCGAGGCGGACGCGCAGGTCCAGCAGGCCACGGGCGGCCGGCCGGCGACGCACGTCGTCGTGCCCGTCGGCGTGGGGTCCATTGCCCAGGCGGTGACGGCGCACTACAAGGCGCCGCACGGGCGCGGCGGCGCCGTGGGCACGGGCCAGGCCATGCAGGAGAGCATCGAGTCGGCCGAGGCGCTGGCCAATGACGTGGACGACGCGGCCAAAAGCCCAGACGACCACGCCGACCAAGACACCCCCATCACGTCCGTCCTCACCGTCGAGGCCGACACCGCCGCCTGCCTGCGCGCCTCGCAGGCCGTCGGCCGCCGCGTCACCGTCGCCACCGCCGACACCATTATGTGCGGCCTGAACTGCGGCACCCTGTCGCGCAACGCCTGGCCCATCCTCCATGCCGGCGTCGACTACTCGGTCGCCATCTCCGACCGCCAGGCCCACGTGGCCGTCCAGCAGCTGCTCAACGCCGACAGCAGTGTCGTGGGCGCGAGCGTGAGCGCGGGCGCGGATGCGGGCGCGGACGCAGACGGCGACGAGCCAATGGGCGGCACCGATCAAAAGACGAGCGAGAGCGAGGCGGGGGGCGCAAAGGGCGTGGCCGCAGGGCCGTGTGGTGCGGCGACGCTGGCTGGTCTGCGCAAGATTTGCTCCGAAGCAAGGGACGTTGTCAAGGTGCAGCAGGATTCGGTGGTGGTCTTGATTTGCACCGAGGGCGCGAGGGAGTATGCCGTGCCATTTGTGTGAGTGAAGCGGGCGATACTGACCTGCCGGGGGGGGGGGGGTGGTTATGGTGATCCATCCATTGCGAGCGAAGCGAGGACAACAAGTAGAAAAAAAACTAAAAATAAAATAAAATAAATATGGCCTGAGCGCAATGGCCCAAGAACCAAGGCCATGGTGCTTGGATCGCCTTGCGAGCAAATCGCAACGGAGCTTGGATCGCCGTGTTTCCGTCCCCTGTCGACTTGTCGACGTGATGCGGAGAAAATGCAAGAATAGCCGTTTACCCCTGCAAATGCTGGAAGAAGGGGGCGACTGCAGATGAGCCGTGTTTTACTACGACATTATCCCAGGAAACGGAGAAGGCAACGCGGAAGGAGAACGAGGAAGACAAAAGAGGAATAAGAGGAAAAGGAAATAAAAAAGGAAAGACGAGACGAGCCGTGATCCACGTGATAACTGACCAAGTGTTCAGACGTTGAGTTTTGTGTCAAGGGTGACGATGCTTTTTGGTTCCTTTTCTGTAGATGCGTTCTGCGTTGCATTTCGTATTCCACGTTCTGCATTTTGCATCTGCTCCGGCCACGTACTGCTGACACGTGCACGGCCTTTCATTGCGTTTCTTTCCTGTGTCGTTATTTATATTTCTTATTTTTTACTTTCTTCGGCTACTTCCTCATTCACTACGACCACATCAACACTCCATCTCTGTCTCGATACAACTTGAATTCACCCTGACCCCCCCACAATGACAGAACCAAGCGACTTCACCGACGAGGAACGGGCCCTCTTTGACCGTCTCAACATTGGGAAAGCCGGCGGACTTCCCTTGCCCTCGTTTATTCGCCCCAGCGAGGTGGTCGCCCAGGCGCGGCCCTTGGCGGACGCCATCTTCCAGGACTGGGGCGCCCTCAAGGCGCTGGTGACGCCCCACGAGTCTCTCCTCCATGACCGCTGGAAGAGTCTGAAGAAGCGCAAGCGGCGGGACCTGATACAAGAGGCGTGGACGATGGCGGCGGCGGCCGTGTCGTCCGTCGACGACGATGACGACGGCAACGGCACACCCACCGCGCTCCCGCTCCCGCACCGCCCCGATCTCGTCGCCTGGCGCCGCCGCGAGCGCGAAAAGGGCCAGCAGCTCAAGGACAGCAGTACTGGTGGTAGTGCTGGTGGCGGCAGCAGCTCCTTTGCGGCGCCCGAAAACTTGGTCACGCTGCTCGACTGGACGGCCGACGACCGCGCCGCCTTTCTGTGGCCGCACCTGTCGCTGCAGGACCTGGCGCTGCGGCCGTCGAGCACCCGTGCGCTCTGGCTGCTGGCCACGTCGCGCGCCGCCGCGCCGCCCGAGGCGTTTGCCGCCGCCGACCTGGCCACCACGCGGCTGGGCAAGGCCTGCCTGGCGCTGCTGCCGCGGTACCTCAACCAGTACTCGATGCTGTTCGCCGGGCGCACGTCGCCGGCGACGTATGGCCAGCTGTACACGTGGGCCGAGCTGGAGGCGCTGACGGCCGACCAGACGGAGGCGCCCGGCAGCGACTCGTTTGCCACGCGCGGGACGCACCCGGGCGAGGGCCTGTGGATCTTGACCGTCCAGGCGCGGCTCTACCGATTTCTGGTGCTTGCGGTGCGGGCCATCCTGGGCGCCGCGGCGGACGGCAACGGCGAGGTCTCGGAAAAGAAGAAGGAGGAGGACAAGGACAAGGCCAACGACACAGCGTCGAATGGAAAGAACGGACACACCGAACCGTCCACAGAAACGTCCGTCCTCGACACGCCCGCGTACGTCGACCAGCCCCTGCGGTCCCTCGAGACGCCCTACCGCGTGCCGCCGACGTCGCTCGACACCCAGCACTTGCAGGCCTTGCTGGACATGACGAATGCCAAGGTCTGGGAGGCCGAGGACCACGTGTGGGCGCTGCGCACCGACCCGGCGTACCTGCGGGCGACGCTGCGGGACTGGGCGCTGCACCGCAAAGAGCGCCTGACGACGACCGACGGCGTGGCGCCCGCCGAGTCGGAGACGGAGACGGTGTCGCTCACGGTCGTCGACGCCTGTCTGCGCCGCGCGCTGGAGCAGGCCGAAACGTGGAACCTGGTGTACAGCAAGGTGCATCTGCTGGCACAGCAGATGGAGAAGCACGCCGCGGCGGTGGCCGCGGCGCAGGCGGGGCCCGATGCCGGCCGGCTGCCGCGCGACGTCTTGTTGTCCTTTTACGCCCTCTACTACCACATCCGCAGCTTCGAGAACGAGCCCGTCGGCCTGCTGCAGACGGGCGCCTTTTCGGCGCCGGCGGTGCGGCAGCACTACCGCCTGGAGCGGGACGCGGAGACGGACGACGGCAAGACGCACGTGGTGGCCGCCGAGGGCGCGGACGCCCCGCCCCTGGTCGGCGACGAAAGCGACGGCCATGCCGCCACCGCCGGCCGCGACAGCGGCCAGCCCGTCGCCGCGGCCCTCTGGTCGCTGACGGGTCTCCAGGACGACGCGACGCGGCAGCTGTTTGGCCGCCAGACGCTGCTCGACGAGCTCGAGGCCGCGTCGCGCGCCACGGGGCTGCTGTCGGCCTGGACGGCGGACCAGGTGGCCACCGTCGCGCTGTATGCGCGCTGCACGCTGCTGCTGGACGCGTTTCAGCCGTGGGCGGCCGCGTACGACCAGACCGTGCAGCAGGACACGGAGGTGCGCGACATTCTCGTCATGGACTTCCACATGTCCATGGGCCACCTGCGGGCGCTGCTCGAGCACGGGCTGGACGTCGCCGCGCCGTCGTTTGTGGGCCGCGACGCGGCCGCCACCACCACCGACAAGGATGCCGGCGAGCTCGCCATTTTCTGGGCCACCGTCTACCAGACGCTCGACGCCAACAAGGCCCTGACGCCGCGGCTCCGCGACATGCTGACGCGCGAGGACGACAAGTACGACAAGGCCTTGTTTGGATCTGGGTCGGGGTCGGGGTCCGGCGTGGACCGCCGTCTGGTCGACCGGCGCGCGGCGCGCGTCTTCCGCGCCCTCTTCCCGCCCTCCGATGGCAAGGGCAGCACCGCGACGCCTGCTACGCTCACGTGGCCGGATGTGGTACACGCCCTCCAAACGGCTGGGTTCACGGCCGAGCGGCTGTACGGGTCCGCGTGGCTGTTTGTGCCGGGTCCGGTGGCGAAGATGGCGGCCATTGTGGCGACGGCCAAAGGCGCCGGGCGCCGGGGCGCCGACAAGAACAAGTCGACGACGCCGCGGCCCAGCCTCTTCAGGGCGCCTGTGTCGGCCGACAGCGACGCTCCCCCGAAATTGGCGCCGGCGGACGTGCGGTGGATTGGGAAGCGGCTGCAGAGGGCGTATGGCTGGAACGCGATGACATTTGCGGCAGAGTAGTGCGAGCGAGGATGCGAGGGTGAGGGTGCGTAGCAGGCAGAGAGGGCGGAAGACAAACGAAGAGAACAGCGCGAGAAGGAGAAACGAGGTCAAAAAAAGAATACAAAAACGAGTGTATACAGCAGTCTATTGCTTTTGAACCGGATTTGAATATAAAAACAAGACAAAACGTGAACAAGAACAGATAAAAAAAGAAATCACGCAGCACTTGCACCAAACGCCGTCGTGGATGCGACCATGTGAGCATGGAACGAAAGGCAACTATAACAAACAACAATACAGCATACAGCATACAGCATACAGCATACAGCATACTGCCACCCTCATGCAAACGCCCCTACGAGAGCCATCAGCGTGGCGCCGGCCACGACCGACACGAACGCCTGCGTCCGCCGGCGGCCGTGCAGCGTCGTGTAGCTCTTTTCCGTCAAAAAGTCCTCGGCCAGCAGCTGCACGAGGCCGGCAAACAGCAACAGGCCGCTCGAGATGGCGTTCATGATGCCGACCATGAGCAGGCCCGTCTGGCTCATGGGGTCGTAGAGGTTGTGCACGACGAGGCCAATGGCCTGGCCCAGGGGCGTCGTGCCGCCGTAGGCCAGGACCATGAGCCAGGGCCGGTAGGAGGCGCGGGGGAAGTGGATGGCGGCGATGCGGCTGCCGAGGGCCAGGCCCTCGAAGCACTGGTGGAAGGCGATGGCGACCAAAAAAACGACAAAGGCGGGGCCCGTGGCGACGCTGAGGGCCATGCCGATGAAGACGCTGTGGAACAGGATGCCGGCCTCCAAGAGCATGCACTGCAGCATGAGCCGCTTCTGTTCCTCGGCGTCGGGGCGGTGGGGCGCGATGCCTTCGCCTTGGTTCGGGCCGTGGCTGGCCGTGGTGGTGGCCGGGTCGAGCTCGTCGAGGTGCAGGGCGAGGTCGAGCGACCCGTCTTCGCCGTCGTCGCTGCCGGCGCCATCCCGGCTGTCGTCTGAGCGCTTCGTCTTCTGATAGCCGTTTCCCATTCCGTTTCCATGTCCATGTCCGTGTCCATTTCCACTGCCGTTGCCGTTGACAGGCGGCACAGGCGACGACTCGGGCAGGGGCGACGCGCCCGCCATCAGGCCCTCGCCCTCGCTCGCCGCGACGTCGTTCAAGGCAATGTTGTCGGGCCGGTAGCTCGTGCCGCGGCGCGCAGCCAGGCCGGTCCCGACCGTTGTTGTCGACGAGCTGCGGGCGCGTTGGCCCGAGGGCCGCTGGTGTTCGTCGTTGTCCTCGGTGTCGACTTCCTCCCACATGTGCGCGTGCGAGTGCGCGTGGCCGGCGCCGCGCGTGGTCAGGTACGACTCGAGCCCGACGACGCCAATGGCAAAGACCATGGCGATGAGGCCCGCGAGGGGCGTGTAGCCCTGGCTGAAAAAGGGCGGCAGGCAGGGGTCGGTGAGGGAGACGAAGGCGGTCGGCAGGAGGTGCACAAAGGCGGTGGCGATGAGGACGCCGGTGCCAAAGTGCTGCGACAGGAAGACGACGTTGGACGGGCGCATGCCGCTGGCGCGCCGGCTGAACAGGGGGAAGCCGCACGAGAGGACGCTGATGGCGAGAATCAGAAAGAGGGCAAAGACGTGCAGACCCGTCTCGTAGTTACCGCGCTTGCCCGAGCCGCACTCGGGCCGCGGTGCATCGCTGTCGGCACTGCTGCCGCCGCCATGGCGGCGCTCGAGCTCGGCACGCAGAACGTGTGTCGAGAGGGTGGAAAAGTCCATGGTGGACGTGGTTGGTGATGGGTGACGTTGGAGTGACGATGCCGTCGTCGGAAAGTGATGTAAGGAGGACAGAAGGCAGTGGGCAGCCGCGGCCTGGACAAATAGGGGCTAGCGCGAATGGGAAAGAGCAATGGAGCGGGCCCGATCAGGGAGCTTTAGTAGGTTTGGGGACGCGGCAGGACGTTTAGTGGGCGGGCAAAACACTACGGCGTGTATTCTTAGGGCGCTTAGCGCCGGGAGGCGCGGAGGTGTGCTAGACTTAGGTCCTTGTCAACCCTAGGGACGAGCGTGTGAATATGCAAGATTGTGGTGTTGTGCCACTATTTACACCGCCTACTTTGCATCGACACGCGCGATACATCTCATGATCAAAACGACTTGTTCAAATAGCTGACCATCCCAACACCGCATCCCTCAGCCTCCGCTTTGTTTTGTCTTTCGGCTTTCTTAGAGCCTTGCCACCGGCCCGCCTGCTCGTCTACACTTTCGGAATGGCCGTCGCCCACGGAAAGGTCCTCGTCATCGGCGACCCGTACATTCCCAGATTATTGTAGTCGTGCGTCGGCGTCGCGTTGAAGAAAATCGTCTTGACAAACGGCAGCACGGCCGTGAACCCGCTCATGTCGCAGTGCCCGCCGCTGCGCACGCTCATGCCGATCCTGTCGCCGACGCCCAGCCAGTCGTACACCGCCTTGGCGGCCGGGTAGACGACAACTGCCGTGGCCTTGCTGTTGGTGAACTGGTCGCCCGTGCCCTGGTCGATGACGAGCGCGCGCGGCGCCAGGGCCGCGCCGATGGTGTGGGCGTCGTAGGGCAGGTTTTCGGCGTGGTGGACAAATGTGCCCAGCGCCGCGTCGCTCCACCAGCCGGCGCCGGCCTTGCTGTTCTCGAGCGTCTCGTCCTGGCCGCTCATGGCGTGGTAGCGGTAGGGCCCCATGCCCTGGACGCCCGAGGACATGGGCATCGTGAGCGTGATGCGGGTGTCCAAGAGGCCCGCGGCCAGGGCGCCTTTGCCGAGACGCGAGCAGCCCGTGACGCCGACGCGCGTCGGGTCGATTTCCGGCACCGTCTGGTTCAGCGCGTCCAGCGTGCGGTGGAACCCCCACGCCCAGGCCGTCAGGACGCCAATGTCGCGGCCCTTGTAGACGTCCCAGAAGGCGCCCGTCTGGCTGCTGCTGTCGGCCGCGACGCTCGTGTAGTCGAAGCCGACGACGGCAATGCCGGCCGCCAGGTACGGCGCGCTCTGCATGCCGCCGATGTTGATGATGACCGGGGCCGGCTTGGACGAGGCGGCGCCCGTCGGAAGCGCGAGCGTGGCCTTGAACTGGCCCGTCTTGCCACCGGCCGTCACCGAAATACGGACCGTCGTGCCCGACCGCGTGGCCGTCACGGTTTCCTGCGCGTGGTCCGGGTAGACGCCGTACTGGTAGTGCTGGAGCAGCTGCAAAATCTCGGGCTGGCGGCACTTGTACCACTCCTCGGGCGTTTGGACGCGGTGCCGACCCTTGCCGCCGAGGACGTCCGGCAACGAGAAGCCCTCGCTGTCGATGGTGGTGTATGCCAGCGGCAAGAATGGGTCGGGCAGCGTAGGCTGGTCCGGGAGTTGTTGGTAGGTGGGAAACGGTGAAGGGATGGGCGCACAGACGACGTCGGCGCGTGCCACACCAGCCAACAGCAGGGCAAGCACGGCAAGGCGGCAAGACGGCATGATGGCGGACATGCGATACAACTACAACGACGACAATATGCGCAGACGACACGTAGACGTAGAGACGATGAGGGTGTTACATGAGAAGTGAAGTGTGTTTTGTACCCTTTTTTTTTGTTTTTTCTGCATTCTTCGTATTCTTTTATCTCTTTTCCATTCTTTTTATTCTTTTTCTCCATGTTCTTTCCTCCTCCGCCGTTCGCCCATGACTGTTGATTTCCCACGAATTAGGACAAGCCACTGTGTAAGCAAATACTCGTCATAAGTGCCCTCGTTGTGTTCCTTACGTTACAATTTCGTTGTGCCAGAAGGCAGCATTTGGTAATATTCCGTGTCATATGCTCTCCTCTCTTTACGGTTAAAGCAGATACGTCGGCTTGCTTCTGCCGACCTTGGCCACGCTCACAGCCTTGGACAATACCCGGACATTCCTATTTCTCGGGAAAGGCTAGCACATAGTCCTATGCAACTTGAAATCGGGTGACTTGGACGTGTATCAACTAAATTTCATGACACGATAAAAATGCCCAGCCATCAGCGTAGATTTGCCCACCTACGACGTCTCCGGCAACAAGACCAGCCGCTTCTTCCGCGCCTCGTCCGTGTCCCAGACGCGCGCGACCTCGCTCAGCGGGTACGGCACCACATCCGCGGGCTTGGGCAGGCTGGCCGCCATGGCCACAATGGCCGGCAGCTCCTTGCCGGCCGCGGCCAGCGTGTAGCTCCCCGGCGCGGCGCCGCTGAGCGTCAGGTTCTTGGACCGCAGCGTCTGGGCACTGAGCGCGAGGGTCTCCTCCTGGGCCGTCGTGCCAATGTTGACGTACTGCGTCACCGCGGCGCCCGGCTGCAGGTTGTTGAGCACGGTGGCCGCCTGCGCGCCCCAGACGTAGTCCAGGACGACGTCGACGTGGCCCAGCGCGCGCGTCGCTGCTGCCAGGGTCGCGTCGTCGAGCACCAGGTATGCGTCCAGCACCTTGTCGGCGACCAGCGCCTGCAGCGGCGCCGCGCGGCGGCCGGCGCCCACCACGGTGCCGGCGCCAAACTGGCGTGCCACGTCGACGGCCGCGCGGCCGCTCGTGCCCGTGACGCCCAGGATCAGCACGGAGAAATCCTTGGGCAGCACGTCCCGGTTGACGCGGGCCGCCAGCGACATCCACGACGACTGCACCGGGTTGGCCAGCGCGGCGACGGTCACGGGGTCGGCCCCGGCGGGCAGGGGCACCAGCCGCGCCTTGTCGACGTTGGCATACTCGGCAAACAGGGGCGCGGCAAAGGTGCCGACGTAGTACACCTGCCCGGTGGCCTCGTCGACCGCGACGCCGTCCGACGAGGGGTCCAGCGGCGCCGATGTGGCGGAAAAGTGCTGGCCCTTGGCGCGCATCTGCACTAGGCGGTGGACGGCCGAGGCGAGGACCTTGAGGCGGATCTGGTTGCCTGTGGGCTCAGGCAGGTCAGGTCCCTCGAGGTACTGTGGCGGTTGGCCAAAGGCCTGGACCTGAGCGTAGTGCATGGTAGTTGACGATGAAGAGGCAGATGAGGAATCGGAGGAGTGGATCGCCACGTGCGGAAGGTGGATGGTATACAGTGGACTGTATGAAGAGAAAACAGCCAACTAACAATTGGTTTATTGGTGGTGTTGATGTTGTGTGCGTCTTTTGTCCATTCAGCGGCGGCGAGACGTCTTTATATCTCAAGTCTCTGCTGGCTCGTGAAGGGAGCTGTCAATTGATGTTGGCCCCTTCTGTCCATCTGCATCACATTCTACAGTTTTGTCAGCCGTGTATTCTGTACGGAGCAGAAACATTGCGACGGCCGTACGGCCGCCGTACGGTCGCCGCTGGCTGATGTCAGTGGCTTACGAGTACTTTGTCCGGAGATGCAATTACCACATAATGCTGATACGGTGTCTGCACGGGCCACTAATGTACTCCGAATACTGAAGGCGCTGAATAATGACGTTATGCGTGGCATAGCGGGGTTCACGCCAAGAGACAGGGGCAGGCCATGCGGCCACGGGCACTGGTAATTAGTACAGGCGACATAGCATATCTTTGTCATCTTCATGGAGTAATTCTTACAACATGACCAATTTTCACCAATGTGAGTGGAACCCTTAGAATATTTATGCTTGCCACATCACCAACGCGGCGGAGACCGAACGACGTCGCTTGCATTGTTGTGTGATCTGTCTCATGGAGCTTTCTGAGGCGTGGTTTTGCGCCTTTGGCCTTCTCCGTGCCTTGCATGTCCTCTTTGGGTGACTGTTTTGTTGTGAGGACGATGCAAAAGGCCGTCTTCTCCCCCCCTTTTTTTCCTTGTATGACCATATCCGCAACGCGATGGCACGTTACTGGGTGTCAGTCTAATGCATATCCTACTGGGACAGGAATCGCTCCCCCCACGATGTGTGAGACAGTGGCTTAAGCAACGACTTGTCACATCCCCTGCAACCTCAATTTCTATTGTAGAACAGTGTACCAATGTCGTGTGCCTCTTCGCTGCTGTGAGCCTTGTCTGTCAAAGTATCCCAATTCATGATTCTCATCGGACTGCTTCAATTGGCCGTCTGTCCGTCACCAAAATCCGCTCTCTCGCCCTCTCACTCCACAGTCGAATGTCATTTACTGTGCCGCTTACAGACACGTCTTCGTGGATCATTGTGTTTCTCACTGACTCTCACATTTGTCCAAGAGTGCGTTTCCGAGCAAATGCCGCCGGCACAACTGCCTCGCGAGTTCACGATTGTTAACTCCAGACAAATAAAATGACGTTGGCGCGGACGGGTTTATGGCACTTTTAGTGGATCGTTGACGCGACTCCAGCGCATTTCCAGCGTGCTTAGCACGTCTCCAGTGCTCGCTCGCCCCGGACTTATGCTCGCCAAGACACGGCGGGACATAAGCACATTCGCCCTGTCCGGTGTCGGCTCAGGAGTTAACGCTGTCGCTGTGACGGTACAGAAGTATGCATCTGTGAACTACGAACTAATACGCTGTACATATGCTGCGTTGCCTATCACTAACACTCTAAAGGACATTGATATCGATGAACGACCACGAAGGCAACGGGGACTGCGATGGACCACGAAAGGTATAAATGGCGACATCGTCGTCGACTTGGATATTAGTTTTTGGCCGTCTCTTATCGTCAATCCACTGAACATCTACAATTCTCAGCATCACAGTTTTCTACAGTTTATTTTACCTCCTCATCGCCATAGCCATCCTTCTTGATCATCAACATCTCACAATATGCCGCAGCTCGCTGGTAAACAAGTTGGTCCGATTGGCTACGGCCTGATGGGTAAGTCACGTAACCATCGCGGCATCTCTTACTCTTCCCTCTGCTAACCTCTCAGGCTTAACGCGGCCAGACAGTCCGCTGTCCGACGACGAGAAGATTGCCGCCATGCGCGCCGCCCTCGATGCCGGCGCCAACTTTTGGAACGGCGGCGAGTTTTACGGTCCGGAGTCGGCCAACTCGCTCGTGCTGCTCGAAAAGTACTTTGCAAAGTACCCCGACGACGCCGACCGCGTCGTCCTCAGCATCAAGGGCGGCATGGACAAGCCCAACACCTTCAAACCCGACAGCGGCCGCGCCAACGTGCGCCGCTCGGTCCTCGACAGCGCCGCCCAACTGCAGGGCCGCAAGGTCATGGACCTGTTCGAGGTCGGCCGCCACGACCGCGTCACGCCCTGGCCCACCACCGTGGCCGCCTTCCAGGAGCTCATCCAGGAGGGCGCCTTCCGGGCCATCTCGCTGTCTGAAGTGACCGCCGACTCCGTCCACGCCGCCGTGGCCGCCGCCGCCGACGTCGGCGCGCCCCCGATTGCCGCCTGCGAGGAGGAGCTGTCCCTGCTGACCGCCGACATTCTGACCGACGGCGTCGCCGCCGCCTGTGCCCAGCACAACATCCCCATAATTGCTTACTCGCCCGTCGGCCGCGGTCTGCTGACCGGCCAGGTCCGCTCGCAGGCCGACCTGTACGGCGCCATGGCCCGCTTCCCCCGCTTCTCCGCCGACAACCTGCCCCAGAACCTGCAGCTCGTCGACGCGCTCGCCGCCTACGCCGCCCGCAAGGGCTGCACCCTGCCCCAGCTGGCCATCAACTGGGCGCGCTGCCAGTCGCTGCGAGCCGGCATGCCCGCCACCATCATCCCCATCCCCGGCGGCACGACCGTGGAGCGCGTGCGCGAGAACCTCAAAGTCGTCGACCTGACCATTGAGGACTTGGACGCGCTGGACGCCATCCGGGCAAAGTACGAGGTCCAGGGTGGCCGCTACCCGGGCGGAATGCCAGGGAAGGCGTAGTCGACACGCGACCGGGCGCCCGAAGTGAGAACAGAGGAATGGAACGCGAAGAGGGTGGGAGGGAAGAGAGAGCGAGTGAAGCAAACATAATTTGCAAAAGAACAAAGAACGACGACAGATTATGAATCGCTGCTTTACGTCAATAATCTATTTTATAACTCCACACGCACGGCTACACAGCGAGACAGCTGACAGCTTGGATAGAAACATGCGGTGAGACGTGAGTGTCAAACGGTATGCAACAGCTTTTCGGGAATCAGGCATTGCGAATCGGTTGGCTGCAGACGTCAGGAACAAGTGCTGGCAGCGACAGGGACCTCTTGTCCAGTGAGACTTGGCGGGATTAGCTGCTACACTTGAGAGGCAACAATACAGGGGTCGAACAACTTTGCATAATTATTTACAAAGTCGAGAATATCGCGACATGAACAACAATTGACATCTATAGTCACAATCTCTATAGTCACAATCATATATTGCACTGAGAGAAGATTCTGCAAAGCAAAACTTTTTGTTCTCTGATTTAATCTATGGAAGAAGCGCAAAAGTAAACAAAATTAAGGCAAATAAAATCTAGTCAGCATTTGTTGCAATTATTTGTATGGCGATACAGACGACTTACGTTTATCAAAAACAAAACAAGCCCGTCGTGGTTCGCCGCCCGACCACCCTCTGAACCAAAGCGTCGATGTTGTTGTGTTGTTGTGCTGTTGCGTTATTGTATCGTTGTGTCGTTCTCGAGATTGTCGAACAGTGGAAGATGCTGGTGAAAATGGAGTTAGACATGTGAATAGATATCATCAAAAGAAGGATGAAGGACTTGCATCTCCAAAGAAACCACCGCCCACAATTGGTTCACCACCCAGCCGCCCCTGAACCAAAGTGCCGATCCGTCGATTCGTCGATTCGTCAATGTGTAGCTGTGGTGTGTGGTGTTGATGCTGTGTCAAAAAAATGCCGGAAGTCGAAGGCTCACCGCCCAGCCGCCCCCGAGCCTATCCCCTGCCCAGCCAGATCCCCTGCCCAGCCAGATCCCCTGCCCAACCAGAGCCCCCGAGAGCCAGTCCAGTCGTCGAGGTTCAAAAGTGGCGGAAGGTTGGCTCAGTCGTCGAGAAACCAAAGAGAAATCCCCGCCACTAAAAGAAAAAGATGGTCAATAGTCCCCGAAATCCCGTTCCACAAGTGCCCACAAGTAGCCCCTGCTGTCCCCCATGAGTCTCTTCACTCGGTCCCCTCGGTCGCACAGAAGATGGCCCAGCTGAAAAAGGCCGTTGCACTCCCGATCGCTGGCGGGATGTAGTGTCTTGGGTTCGTCCATAAGACAGAGAGAAGACCGCCCTCCCTGTAAAGACCCATCCGCCTTTTGCTCAAAGCAAAGGCGGAATGCCCGGGTTAGCAAGTTCAGACGACTTCTCCATACTCCCCAGCAGGTTGCCCAAGCCAGTGGCTATCAGGCCAAACACTCCTCTGCACTCGCAGGAGTCGTCTTCTCTTTACTGAAGGGAACTCCAGACCCTGAGGGCCTGGAGTTATTGCAGTAAAGGAAGGCGTCCCAGGCAAAGCAGAGGAGACATTAGCAAGTAACACAAAGGCCAAGGGCAGACAAGATGAAGAGAAGGAGAAGTTGCGTCCGATCCTACTTACCTCAGGAAACCAGACTCCGCAAAGGGCAAAAGGCGAAATGGATCTTTGGCGGGAGTCGGACTGCTCAACTGGCAAATGGGTGCGAACCTATAGATTTGCATCCCACTGCTCCAGTGCATCGTCAAGCAAAGCTTGCGATGCCCCCGGGGACCTGGGAAATGCAAAAGCCTTTATCATCTGTCCTCTTCTGTGCTGTTGGGGGAAGGAGAGAAGATACTCACAAGGAAAAGAGGCCCCTGTGGGCAAGTGCGGACCGGGCTAACAGAGACGACTGCCTTCTTTTCTTTAGTGTTCGAGGATTGTGCGCCGGGTTATGTGTTGAAGGGTCCAAAGTCGAAAGTCGAAGTCGAAAGTCGAACGGTCGCTCCCGCCCACCCACCTGGACCGTTGTTGTTAATGTCAATGTCGGTTTGTTGTTTTCCTGTCGTTTTCGAAACTATCGGGACATAGTGAGCCAAGGAAAGGAGAAAGCGAAGGGGAGAAAAAGAGACGAAAACATACATACTTTGAGATCAATTAAGGACATCGTACTGATTCGACCACCCAACCTCCCACTGAACCAGATTGTCGTCGAGTCGGGTTGTCGTCGAGGTTGTCGTCGGGAAGTTGTCGTCGGGAAGTTGTCGGGAAGTCGTCGGGATCGTCTATAAGAAGTGAACAATGTTAGAAATGAACAAGTAGAAGCCATGCAAATTCAGAGAACTAAAACACTCACCGAGTCGAAAAGGTCGAAAAGTCGAACGGCTCACCACCCAACCGCCCCTGAGCCGGTTAGTGCCCTGCCAAAGAAGAAATTAAACGGCCAAGTCAAATTAGTAGCAGGGAGAAGAGAAAATTACAGCCAGAGTCTGAGAAAATGTGGTAGTAGGAGCCCAACTCGGGATTACAAGCACCATAGAGACAAAGCTCGAGACACGGCGACAAGGAGAGATGAGGAAAGTACCACTTGGAAAGACAAAGTTAAAAGCGTAAGTAGACATGATGGGACATGAGAGAAAGTGGGTTGAATATGTTAATTGAATTGGAAGATGGCGAAGAAGAAGAAGTGAGGAGAAAAGAGGATGGAATATAAACTTTGCGCTCGCTGAAGAAGGAAAATATACTAAACTGTTTGTCGAAGTAAAAATGGAAGGAGCGATGGTGGATGTTGACACAAAAGGAAGGAACGCGTGACAACTTGCCACAACACAATACAAAGAACTAAACAGTCAACAAAAGTCAAGGGGTAAGAAATAAGAAACAAAGAAAGACACTTGAAGACCACTTGTCAACAGCAGAAGAAAGAGGAAGCGCTGATATAAGTTAAAAATATAAAAACAAAAGTGGCTGAATTGCAAAGACAAATAGAAGATTGGAGAGAGAAGCAGACAAGTTTCATGTCAAAAGGAGCGAGGAGAGATCCGACATGAGAAAAATGGCGCTTGCAAAACAGTGTGACATTGATTGAAGTGTGTTGCTAGGTAAGATGAAAGGAGCAGAAGCGAGACGGAAGAAGATGATATGGGTCGAAGCGTGATGGGCAGCGAAGGAAGAAAAGACCACTAGGTCCGATGAAGAAGACGAAAAATAAAGAAGCTGTGGACAAGAAGATAAAAGAGAAGAACTAGGAGGAAAGAAAGAGAAGATGGAAGAGAGTACCACTGGGCATTAAGACATAGAAGTAGAAATACAAGAAGGTGAACGTCGAGATAGTAGAGAGGAAGGGATGGAAGGATGCAAGATGAAGTAGAAGTTAACGAAGTAGAAGTAGATGAAGAAGATAAAGACGACAAAGTAGGAGATGGAGGAAGATGGAGATGATGTGCAGATCTGAAGAAAAAAAGAAGAAAGAAGGAGAAGAGACTTTGCAGAGTTGAGTGGGAGAGAGGAGATACATATACTGCTGGAGGGGAGGGGGAGCAGCTGATCCGTGCGAGCGTGCAAAAATGTCTGCAGCAGGCGGTGTCAAAAATGGTACCATTCTCCGCTTGCACGGACGAATAGAAAAAAAAACACAATGGCCTTTATTTTTGTTGAGTGAATACGGACAGAGAGAGGCAGAATCAGCAAGAACAAACAATGGGCGTGGGTGCACAAGCTGCACGATGTGGGCCGCGATGACGGCATGTCGAGGCCTCACGTCCCAAACGGGATGCGTGAATTCACTGATTTGACCCAAAAAGGAGAAGTGCCAAGAAAAGAACGAGGCCTCACCTTTTTCTCGCGTCCAGGGAACATGCTCGTGCCAGGTTCGTTCCTGTTGTTGTGAGTGGAGCGCGTTCTGGGTAGTGGGCGGCGGGCATCCAGCACGACGAGAAAGGAGCAACGGACACATCATTGTAGAAGGAGCAAACGAATTCATGGACCTTGTGACCAATGGGAATGCAATGAGGACACTCGGAAGTATGGGCAGAGCAGATAAAGAATATATTTTTGAAAGTGAGAATGTGAGAAGAAGGTGAGAGCCATCTGAGAGGACAGGGGAAGCGTATCTTTTGGGCCTACAAGGACAGCACCACCACAACCATCGCCACACCTTTTGCAGTTCAGTTGTAGTGTATATGAGACTGTGTGAAGACGACAAGGACTCTATTTCTACGAAAGAACGACATAGGCATCAAGGTGATGCCAAAGTCCTTTCAGATTGTGGTGCGAACATACTACAATCAACGGCTTCCATTGAACACTCCATACCAAGCATACAAGTCACAATGCCATCATTTGGAAGCACCCGGGTACCGGGGATTACCTTGTTGTGGAACAATGTGCAAAGCTCTGCGTCTTCACTCCTTCCCTTGATCAACGCAGGTACCACTTGGCGCAGGCTCGGTTGACCAAATATCAAAAATATTGTCAAAACCACACGTCATGGGGTGGGAAAGTGTTTCAGAAAACGAATGTCAGTGAATGGATCCAGAGCATCTTGGAAGGCGTGAAAATGCAGCACGGCTAGGTGGCTGGCCGGAACTGCTTCCGGTGGGTGTGGGACCTGTTCAGCGAACACTGCGAGTATGACCTTGAGCCTAACAGCTGTCAGCTCTGCGCGCTGCAAGCTACTGTTTTGTGGACTCGCTCTTTCTGAAAGAAGAAATAGTCATCTGGTCGGATGCCGGCACAAAAATAATGATGGTCAGTAAAATGTCGTTAAAATAAAATCAATAGACATAAATTGTTCAATGGGAGCGACATGCTAAAGAGGAAATAGAATGACTCCTCTTTTCTCGCCACCCTACAACCTACAGAGACGATGAAAGAGAAAGGGAAGGGAACCTTTCCTATGGGCAGGACAAAGGGCAACGCTAGAGCGTGGGAGCATTCCTGTTTGCAAATACTCAAGCAAAAGATGATTGCCCCATGGAATCTAAGATGGCCTGCTTCTACACACTGCCCTGCCGTGTACGGACTAAAATAAAATGGGTGATGGATAGACTCAACCACATCACATGGACAGAGCAGGTGCTCCCAGACATGGACAGAACACCTTGCCGACGTCAGTCAATCAAACCATTCAACGACCAAGGTGTATGCAGTCTCCAGTCGGCCCAAACTCTGGCCAGCGTCTGAATTGATCGTTTGAACTTTCGTCTTGTTATCCACACATCCACGACGATTGAAATTTAAAGAGACGACTTGAATAAAATCAAAGAGGGTCCAAATATAAACATACGAGAAGGTGAGAAAAAGCTGAGGAAAAGCTGAGAAAAAGTTGACAAGAAAGTGAGAAGAAAGTAAAGACGTCGTCAAGTAGACAAAAGTGGGGCGCAACAGTGGGGTCGGTCTGGGTGAAAAAGTGGAAAAGCTGGGGTGCATTACGTCCTTGTGTCACCAGTGCACTGACAAGGACAGGTATCGAACGGTGTTGCGCAAACCTTCGTTGAAGATTGAGAGAGTGTGTTGAATTGGTACAGAACTTTGGGGATGACCTGTAGAATTACAATGTGAAGACTGGATGTTTATTCGACACGACGAGACAAGCGGTAGAAGAACGGCCGAAAAGAAATCCTAGACGTAGTAATCTGATCGATAATGAAAACAACTGGAGAAAAAGGCCGCCACAGGCCGGAAGACGAAGAGAATAGTAGCTGGAAACGGCCTCTGTAATTGAAACTCAGGACGCATCCTGGGACGACAGCACTGTTATCCGATTTAGGAGGTCTCAGATTGGAAATAAAATAATGAGCAAAAGATGACAAGAATTGCACTCATTAGCAAAACCTGACCAGCGGGAAATCTCTGCTGAAGAGCTTTTGATCGAAAAAGTAAAGCCCAGTGACGGTGCACTACTCAGCGCAAACACACATGACCGTCTTGTAACCGTCCACCGTCTCTGGCAATGATGCGTCTAAGTTGTCAAATGCAGTTACCTCCAGTGTAGTAACTGGCCTTGGATCGAGGTCTACAACCAAGCTATGCAAATTCAGAGAGACAATGTTTGTTACGACCGCGTTGAGAACTGTCGATGTGTCTCCCAAGGCTTCTCGGTTTCCAGAGTCAAGGCAACGTATGCTTTGCAGGATAAATCGTACACAAAAACGAGGTTGGACCATCCAAATAGCGGACCACATACAAACAAAACGCTACGTGATTATTTCCATGAGTTTAAACTGAGAGTTTCCCTACAAAAAGACACATAATCTCTACCTTTTGCAGGCGGCACCATGAGTAAAGTCAATACGCAGTACGACGAAAAGGGGCACACATTGCTGAATGCGAGATGACTGGCCAATGACTGTGCTAGAAATAACATTGCTAATCCAAATGAGGAAATACCCAAACAGCCCATTCTGCAGCATCTCCACCGGCACGACACGAGCCTCAAGAGGACAAATGCATTGCAGGTGCACTTGCGCCACATTACACACCAGATAGGTAGGACATTGTTATTCTCGTCTGACCGTATCTGCCCAAAAGTGGTGGTGCTGCGTAGTCTTTGCCGTGCTGCGGACATCGTGTGTTGCTCTGTGGACGTGCGTTGCTCTGACCTGCATTTCTTGCTCGCCATTTCCCGTCATTTTGCAAATTGACGTACGCATCCCCTTAAAAGCCCTGTCTCCATCTGCATCTTCCACGTACGGCCACAGATATTGGAGAATACGGGATCCCGTCCGCTCTCCCCTAGTCAAACCAATAATCGGCGGATTAGTAGTTGGGTCGGTGACGACCAGCGAATACCCGCTGCTGTACGTTTTTTTGTCGGTCGTCGTGATTCGTTTTGCTGTATCGTTTCGTTGTTGTTGCTGTCCTGGTCATGAGGATTGTTCTTCTTGTTGATTGGAGCCGCTTTTTGTACGTCGTTTTTGTTGAACCATTCAGAAGGTTGCGTCTCTCGGCATCTTCCGCCTGCCTTTTTTATTGGTCAGATGTATCATTGTCAGCAAGTGCAGCTCCGCCACGCCAGGCACAGAATCCTCCGTTTCACGAGCGAAGGATGAATTTGAGTTTTATGTATTCCTTTCCAAGAATTCATACTGTTTTGCTGTTACGCCTAACTTTCTTTTTCAACTTTCTTGCATACGCTCCGAATATTCTCAACTTAGTCAATCCGAACCTTCTAGCATGCTGAAGCAAACATGTCAAACGAAAATGAAAAAGAAGCGAATCTTCCGTCGTTGTGTGGCGCAGAATGTGCCCTCTCCAGTACGACTCCACGCGTGCGGCGCAGATGTAAGCCGCGTTTCGGGCCCGAAATGGTTCGTTTTGCACGCGGGTGAGCCATAAAATGTGCCATTATTGGGATGCCTCTGTCTTGCGTCGCCCTTTTGCCATCCCGCCCATCTTGCCCAGGCACACTCTTCGACTGACTTTTCTGCCCATCGTCTCTGCGCTCTAGACCTGGCACGTGTCAATAAAATTAGAATTCAATGCAATGCTCCGTAGTCTGAAAAACTCTGCAGACAAGCAAGATCTGAACCGATTGGTGAACATCCGGCTCCAGCTGCATTTCGGTCCAGATTGGCACAGTGCCACTTATGCCACCTGGCAATAATGGTCGTTTGCTGTTGTGTTCGTCGCTTTGTTTCTTGCGGTGTATTTCATGCGCTGCTGTCGGATTCCTGGTCCTGTTCCCCTGTGATCTCCCTCCCCCTGCTGTGCCTCTTTTTACGTGGGTCGTGGATCGTGGATCGTGGAAACTGACCCAAGCTCTCTTTTTGGACTCTACGCACATCTGCACATCATTCCCTGACATTCTTTTTTTTATTTTCTCTGCCTCTTTTAGCTGTCTCTTTACTCGTAAATATACTCCCCGTAATTTCTACTTGCTCACCCCGTGGCTGCGTTAAGATTCCCCCCTCAATTTCCCAATCACGACATCCACGTCAATTTTCGGGTAAATATGCCCCAGTCGCCCCAAATCCTGCACATCTTCCCCCATCCTCCCAGCCAACGATCTCCCAGCCCGACAAGGAAATACAGGCTACTCGATCCGGTGGCTGAATGGCAAACCTACTATGTCGTCCATGGCCTGTCGCTGTCCTTCCACCTCTTCTTCTTTCGTCTCCTTTCGTCTCCACTTTTTGCAAATGGGCCGAAGAGGACCAGACTTTGCGACTGCTGACTGCCGAACATGGAGGCCTGCTAAGCATTTTTTGGATGAAACGTCTTTCTGCCATTCTTCCCTTGAAGTTCCACTTCTACTGCTCTCCTTGCTCTGTTTGTTTAATTTTCAATTTACCATTGCTATTTTCCGGGCTGCCTATTTAGTATTTCCCTCTACCTTGCTGTTTGTCCCTTTTCGACAAGCCCTGGTACTGGATGACAATGGTGGCCCCTTTGTTCTTTTACCTTTTACCTTTCTTTAAGTTCCGTATTTTAAGTGAGAAGCGGTCTAGACTCTTTAATGTCAAGGCGTCGATTTATACAGCATAGATGAGACGATGCCCTTGTAAAGGAACTCGTCACCCTCTTCATCAACCGGCCAAACGTTTACACTGAGACTGTTCTCAAGACATCCCAAGTCATCCCAAGACGTACCAAGAGTCGGCCAAGTGTGGCAGTTGTCCACCTCTCCACCACCCCAGGAGGTCTCCCACCCCATCCTCTTCTTCCGATCCTCCTGCTTTCCCCATGTTTTAACCTCGCCTGTCCTCGTTTGTTGTAGTGTTTGCCACATTGCCTACCACACCCTCCTTCTTTCTTTATTTTTTGGGCCCTTTCCATATTCTCTTTCCAAGGCATATATATTCATCACCTTCACAAAGACCATAGACACCATAACACCATAATCACCATAATCACCATAAACACGCTCTTCATTTATTTTCACTAACCGCCAACGCTCGGCTTGTTTAACACGGAGCATCTTTGAGACGGCGTGCGTCACCAACACAATACAGAGAACAACTTTGACACTGTGACCAGCACGCGTGTTCATTTACGCTGTACTCTCCACCATTTTCCAACAAGAATTCTCGCTTGCTGGCCCTTGCCGTTCTTGGCAAATTCGATTGCCGACGCGACTACTTAACCACCGGCTGCCGTTATTGCCCTGTGTCTCTCCGGGGGAAAAGGAAAAGGAGGGGAAGGCCTCGATTTGACGCTCAGATCGGTGGATGCACTCTTTGTACGTTGGCTGGACGAGTGCTGGTTTTTGCTCCTTTCTTTCCTCCTTACCTTACCTTTGTTTTTATTCACTTTTTCTCCTTTTCGCCCTCATTGCAACTCTCCACCTTCATCCCTTCTCCCGTACTCCACCAGAGCCTCATGAGGCTGAGTCGACTTCTTTTGACAAGAAAGACATTGGACGTTTGTAGGCTTTCCTTACTAACACAGACCAGACAGAGATACAGATCATCGACGCGTGCCAGGATGTTGCCATCCGTGCGAGAACCGTCGCCCTCTTCGTCGTCGTCCAAGGCGCTGGCGTGGATCACAGTCGCCGCGTGGGCCTCATTATCATGGCACGGCGTCGAGGCCGCCAACACGCCGTCCACATCACCGTATCCGCTCACGACAGACGCCAACTGCACGTGCTACCACACCAACAGCTCGACGGCCAACTATTTTTCGCACCACAGCTTCTTTGATTTCCGGAACCTGAGCGAGTACGCGCACACACCGCCCGTCCTCAAGGACGCACCGTCCAACATCAACGCGCCGGCGACGAATGCCTTTTTTTCGTCGGACCGCTGGACCAACATGTGGATGGCACAGAACTGGGACAACGGCGCGCTCATGAAGGCCAACAACTCGGACGTCACCGGCAGCGACGCGACGCTGTTCATGGTCAACTCGCCCAACAACATTTACATTGAGCACAACTCGGACCACGTCGGCAACCTGTCCAGCCGGGCGGCCGGCGCCCACCACCGGACGCTGCACGCCCGCGACATACCGACGTACATGGTGATGCGCACGGCGCGGCTCAACGCGTTCCAGACGTCGGCCGAGATCGAGTCGTCGTCGCAGGGCTACAAGTACCTGTCGGTGCGCATGTACGCGCGCACCGTCGGGTCGCCCGGCGCCATCACGGCCATGTTCACGTACCGCGCCGGCGCCAACAACAACCTCAACCTCGTGCAGGAGTCCGACCTCGAGATCCGCACGCGCGACCCGCCCACGCGCGTCCAGTTCACCAACCAGCCCTCGTGGAACGCCGACGGCGACATCCCCCAGGCCACGCGCAACGTCACCATGCCCGGCGGCAACCGCTGGAACGACTGGGCCCACTACCGCATGGACTGGACCCCCGGCGCCACGTCCTGGTACGTCGACGGCCAGCTGGCCTCCACCATCACCTTCCAGGCGCCCCGCGACCCCTCCCAGGTGATGTTCAACAGCTGGAGCGACGGCGGCTCCTGGAGCGGCAACATGAGCGCCGACGGCGCCGCCTTTTTGCAGATCCAGTGGATCGAGATGGTCTTCAACAACACCGACGCCGCCTACATGCCCAAGCCCGGCGGCTGCAGCAACATGTGCAGCATCGACGAGACGCCCGTGACGGGCACGCCGGTGCTGGTGTCCAGTGGAGGTAGGTCTTTGGGCGACGATGCGAGCGGAGGATCACTGTGCCGTGCTTCGATGGTGTCGGTTGTTGTGGCATGCCTTTCGTTGTTCTGCTTCTTTTCTTAGTCGGATAACTTCCCATGCCTAGACGATAGACGGACATCCACTAATATCCGACCTACTTACTTTACAGGCCAACGTGGACAAGGCGGAAACGGTGGACAGGGAGGAAACGGTGGAAATAGAGGGAATGGGGGGAATGGAGGGAATGGAGGGAATGGAGGGAACAATGGCAATGGCGGAAACAGAGGCAACGGAGGGAACAATGGAAATGGCGGAAACAGGGGGAATGGAGGCAACAATGGCAACAATGGAAACAACGGCAACAACGGAAACAACGGCAACAGCGGAAACCACTACCAAAACTGCCAGTCGGCCAAGTACGGCCAGTGTGCGGGCAAGACGTGGAACGGCTGTGGCGGCTGTGCGGCCGGAACGACCTGCAGGTTCCAAAACGACTACTATTCGCAGTGTCTGTGAGGGAACGACGAAAGACACCACAAAACCGAAAAGAAACGACAAAAACACTCTCACGACATTCGTATCCGGCGTTTTATATACCACCTTTGGCAGCACATACGGCTTCTGTACTTTTGTTTTCTGGAGGATATTTATATGTGACAGGACCCGAAAGAAGACTGTAAATACGAAAATAACACAATGTACACAATGTACGCACTGTACACCGGTATGATACAAGGGTGATGATACGAGGGTCGTGGATACCATGAGGTGCTAAATGTCGGTGTTGATAAATTGTGACTTGGAGACTATCAAACCAAGCAAGGAATAGTTCTGAGAGACCACATGCTTGTCATACATTTGCACTGCGATAGTTGTAAATATTTTGGTTTACTGAATATTTTAGGGAATATTTTGGTCATTAATTTATTTTTGTTTTATTAGCTTTTATTTTAAGGAAATATGAATTTCTATTTTCTTCACATGTCTCCGCTATTATATTCTTTTCTCAACCTATCGTGACCAAGACAGACACTGTAGAACTGACGGGTAACTGTTCCTCCCTCCACAATGGCCATACTCTTCAACAAAAGTGAATTTTGTCGCCTTGTGCTGTAGACATATTGGGACTACTTTGCATATGTTCTTGATAGATCACGTGATCAAGATAAATCCATATCGTTTTTACCGACTTTTGAGACCCGCCGTTGAGAGAACGAAACAAAATATAACGGTAGAACTAGGTGAGGTACGACATACGTTCCATGTATACTTGTAGCATCGACATTTGCGCTGCTCTCAACCATGATTGTGGCGTCGTTGTCTTCACAAGGAACATTCAGGCGTTGGCGTCTCAGCAAAAGCACGCTAAGATCTACTCTGCCGCCGCACGATGTACCTGGACCGTGCTTTCCTAAGAATAAAGTGGGGCATTCTATCTGAACAACGACAGCTCTTTTACACAATCGCTCTTGCCATTTTGTCATAAATTTTCACAGCACCTTCCTTTGTAATCCTTGTTTGGATACCCCTTTTCCACATCCCACAAAACGCCACGCGCTCTCTACATTTTTCATTGTTGTCTTCCTTCGTCCACCCCAAGACACACGCGCCATCTCTCACATACCGAAGCAACAACTGGCGAGCTTGCCTCGCCACCCCACCGCCCCGCCATGGGCACTCCGACTATGAGCGGCTACTTTGGCTTGCTGCCGCCCGAGTTGATGCGCAGCGTCCTCGACGAGCTCAATACGGTCGACGTGGTGTCTCTAATGAGAAGCAGCAAGAGCCTGCACTCCCACGTCGAACTGGAACTCTTCCGCTCCAAGGCCGCACGGGACGATGCCATGGACTGGGCCATCTGCAACGCCCAGCACAACATCGTCCGCCGCCTCGTCGACGTGTACGGCGCGTCACCGTCTTTTTTTCGTGGCACCGTTGTCATGCGAAACATGACTGCCGGCTCTCGTGGGCGAGGCAGGAACGCGGCGACCATCCTGAAAGCACGGTCCACGCTGGTTGCCGTCTTGAAACGCTCGCCCGACATCGAGACGACCATGCGTGTGTTCACAGAGCTGGGCGCCGTACTGGACCCTGGGCTGTGTCCACGGTCCGAAAAGGACATTAGCGAGGCGAACTTTGACTTGGAAAATCTCCGCACGGCCTGGCACCAGCAAAAATTCACCTTTGCGCGGCGTATGGTGTCCCTGCCGACCAAGACCGAGAAACAACAGCAGGACAAGCTCGCTGTACTAAAGTACTACTTTGACACAGGCCGATTTTCATTTCGGGTTGAGCCCAGCATTGTCCATTCACTGCCGCGCTTCATCCGGTCCGACAATGATCTGCCCATCGTCCAGTTCATCCTGCTCCAGGATCGCTTGCGCCTGCGGCGTCAGGATACTACAGCGAGAGAGGCTGGACGTGATGGTAACAGTGGCAACGCAGTTCTGCTGGATGAAGCGAAGCCGAACGATACGCAGACAAACCTCGACACCGAGATGACCGAACCATCGCTGGAGATTGATGTTGACAACTCAGTCGCAGACCGAAAAGCAAAAAGCGGAGGGCCTGCTAGCACCGAAGCCCCGTTGACATACCCCATTGTGGATCGTCCAGAACGATGCGGACCACACGGGGCACCACTTTCGCCTCTGTCGGCTGCCATACTCTGTGATGCGCAAAACATTTTTTCCCTTCTACTCGAGCACGGGGCAGATATCGACGGGCCCACGCTGGATTTCAAAAAGTACGGACCAACGACACATGCCACGCACATTCCCATTTTTGCCGCCGTCCAAGTTTTTGCGCGGCGGAAAAGGGGTGCAGTAGTCCAAGACTGGATCGAGCGGTGCTGCCGGGCAGGCGCGAATATCAACCATATGGCCCTGTGCACATTGTCCGGCAAGCACAGGCCCTACCAGCCAGTATCGTCCTCGCTGAGCTACTACGCGCAAGGCTCGGCCTATCCACCCAGTGGCTGTGTCTACTTCTGGGCCACACCAATGGACGTCTACCTGGACTGCCTTCCGTTAACGTATCTTCGCAAGCGAACTGTGGAGCCATTCGACGAGGATGACAATGGCTATGTACGTAGCGTCGAAGTCAACATGACAGAACTCGGTTTGCGCGGTGCAGTTGCGGATTGTGCCAGCCTCCGGGCACCGCCCCGCCTGCGCGATCCTGACACGTCTGACATCGATGCTAAGCTGGACAGCAGCACAGTGAACGCGAAGCAGCGCAACACACAGGTCCGCCCGGGCCCACCACTAGACGTGGAAATGATATACACGGGCGCAGCCACCGATCCTTCGCTGGACATGTGGCGCAACTGGAAGCGCATTGTGTCCCCAACAACCATTGAGATTTTGCTTGACCGCGTTACCATATCTGGCATGGCCTATCCCGTCGCGTCTAGTTATGTTGAGATACTCAAAGAAGCCTTCGGGAGCGGCAGCGGCCAAGAGGCTCGACTCATGTCCAAGTACGACGGTCCTGCACCCGAGAGCCAGTTCCCTTCCTGGACGTCGGGTGCCGAGTCGGTCGGCCGCCGGACGCTGGCCATGCTGCTGCTGTGCGACGACGTGAACAAGTCCCAGAGCGTGCAGCTCCACCGTTATATCGTGTACGCGGTCCGACGCGCTGATATGTTGTTCATGGACAAGGTTCTGGAAAACATCGAACAAGTGTTTTCGGGCCCGTACTCGCATATTCAGGTCGAAGGAACCTTTGTCGCGAGCAAAAGAGACGACGATGTCGAATACCAGTGTTATCTGGCCGACCACAGCAAAAATCCGCACATCAACTGGCACCAGCAGAGCCCGGAGCGCATGAAAGACTGGACGGCGCTACACGAGATTTGCCGGCTGTGGAACTTGCAGATGGTTGACTACGAAAAGAGCAGGTCCAACGCGAATGTTCCTGACAAGCCGCTGCCCCGCTTTGCCCGTGAGCTCGCAACGACGATGAAGCTGCTGACAACGCTCGTTGCGCACGGGCTCCCGCCGATGCAGGCGGCCGGAAATGGGCTGACGCCCATTGCCATCTTGAGCTACGACCCCGAATCGGTGTTGCAGCCCGCGAGCACGTCGTTGCTCAACACGATTGGTGATTTTATGAAGACGGCAATGACTCTCACCGAAATGAAAAACAGCCTGTGAAGACATTGGTTGGACTCGACGGCCAACGCGATTCATCATTCAGCAATGACTATGTACATATGAACACACATACCAAAACCCCGCGATATTATTCTATTATGGTATTATGCCTCCAGTGATGGCGTGTCGCCATAGTCGGCGAGGATGCCCTGGCCCATCTTGTCGCCTATGACGCCAATGTCGTCGACGATGCGGCGGATGGCAGCGACCTCATTGGTGGTGAGCTGGATGGTGCCGGCGGCGGTGTTCTCTTCGAGGTAGGGGATCTTCTTGGTGCCCGGGATGGGGATGATGTCGTCGCCCTGGGCCAGCAGCCACGCTAGGGCCAGCTGGCCGGGCGTGCAGGGGGGGTTCCTCGTGGCGGCCATGTCGGCCATGGTGTCGACGAGGACCAGATTCTTGGCGAAATTGTCGCCCTGGAAGCGCGGGACGGCGCGGCGCAGGTCCTGGGGGCCAAAGTCGTCGGCCGAGCGGATCTGCCCCGTCAGAAAGCCGCGGCCAATGGGCGAGTACGCAAAAGTCGTGACGCCGAGCGCGCGGCACGTCTTGAGCAGGTCGGTGCTCTCGGGGCCCTCGATCTCGAGCGAGAAGACGCTGTACTCGACCTGGACGGCGGCGATGGGGGCCACCGCGTGGGCGCGACGCAGGGTGGTCGAGGACGGCGCGGAGATGCCAATGTGGCGGATCTTGCCCTCGTCGCGCAGCTTGGCGAGCTCGGCCATGGTCGACTCGATGGGCGTGACGCCGTCGACGCGGTGGATGTAGTAGAGGTCGATGTGGTCGACGCCCATCCGCTTCAGCGACGCTTCGCAGCTGGCGTGGCAGTGCGCGGGCGTCGACGAGATGGTGATGCCCGGTGCCTTGGTGTCGGGGCGGATGCCGAAGCCAAGGCCGAACTTGGAGGCCAGGAAGATGTCGGCGCGGCGCTCGGGGTGCAGGCGGAACCACTTGCTCAGCAAGTCCTCGTTGTCGCCGTAAAAGTCGGCCGTGTCCCAGTTGGTGGCGCCAATGTCCCAGGCGTGGTCCAGGAGGGCAAGGCGCTCGTCGTCCGTTCCCGGCGTGCCGTAGGCGACGCTCAAGCCCATGAGACCGAAACCGACGGCGGGGATTTCTGGGCCGTCGCGGCCAAGCCTGCGTGTTGGGATCTTGACCGGCATTGTGGGTGGAAGGCGAGTGGGATAAGGTGGAAAATTGGACTATTGGATTATTGGATTATGGGAATCTCATTATGAATTCGCTGTATTGGAAAGATTTTATCAAATTATATAGACCGCGTACTGGAGATCCGAGCACACAGATCGCGCGCAGGAGTCAGTTGTGCGGCGCCATGATTCCGAGAATTGAAAAAGCGTCAAGTTGGGGTACAAGGCCAACCCAGGCGTCTGGACGAATACATCCGCAGAATTGGGGTAGTTGGGGAAGCCAGATGGCCAATTGGCGATGCGCCAGACTTGCGCCAACTCTATTGAATTCTGGGATTTTGGGAATTGTATCCAGGGGAAGATACATTACTTTTTTGTTAATTTTTTTTTCTTTGCTTCTCTCCTCTGTGGCTTTTCCAATGCAAATGCTGCTGGCAACCCACTCGCTCCTCATCTGAGCTCGTCCCTGCACGGCTATATTGGACACTGCGGCCCATAGTGTCCCGTTCGCTACCGCATTCGTCGCATTAATTTATCACAGACAACCGTCACCCAGAAACGACGGAATGGGGGTTTCGACGGAGGACGACGTCCGAAATGACACCTTTCCGCGACGATGCGAGTGGACGACCAAAGTTTACTTAACATGGTGACTTGAGCAGCTTCCAATGCGTGCCATCTGAGTATGCTGCAAATCACGAATTGCACAATCACAATGGCAGTCGACGCAGTTGCACCTCTGCCGCCAATGCAGCAACTGCAGCTGCACAATGGTAGCCATTTTACAACGGGCGATGTTGGCGATGTTGGCAATGTAGGCGACAGCGCTTCGTCTCTCGTCGGCCAGCTTCCACCCAAACGCCACTCGCGCAAGACGCTCGTCAAGCGCCACAATGCACACCTCAAGACAATGCCGGATCCGGCAACGGGCGACAACGAAGCCCGCCCGGTCAAGCAGGTCATTCTGTCCGAAGCGTACCCGGCGTCGTACAAGTCGATCCGCGAGCTGGACGTGATGCCGCTGGCCGCGCTGCGCATCGAGACGCACCACCGCGGCCGCATGGTAGTCGTGCAGGCGGCGACGGCGGCCTACCGCGGCGTCGGGTCGGTGTCGGTGGTGGTGGACGCCGCGGGCGACGCCGACAAGCTGGCGGTGTACAACCACAGCGACACGTCGCTGCTGTCGAACCTGCCGGCGGGGTGCGTGGTGGCGGTCAAGGAGCCGTACTACAAGCGCAACGAGGTGGGGCCGTCGGCGGCGGATTTCATGATTTGCGTGGACCACCCGTCGGACGTGGTGCTGCTGCGCTTCGACGACCCGCTGGTGCCGGCTGCGCTGCAGCTGCCGGCCGACAGCCGCGCGGCGCTCGACAAGACATCACACGAGTGGCGTGCTGCCGGCGACATGGCGTTTCTGCAGCGCGACCTGCCGACGGCGGCGTTTTGCTACACGGAGGCCGTGGCGGCGGCAAAGGACACGGACGCGCAGGACACGGGCGGCACGGCATCTACGTTTACGGCCGGTGTCTACGCAAAGCGCGCCGGTGTCAATCTGCTCCTGGGCCGCTACGACGGCGCCCGCGACGATGCCCTGGCGTCGTGCACGGGCCATGCGGCGACGGACTGGCGCGCCTACTACACGGCTGCCCGGGCGGCCTACGGTCTGTGCCACTACGAGACGAGCCGGGCGTACTTTGCTAAGGCGCTGGACGCACAAGCGAGTGTCTCGTCGACCGTAGACGCGGCGCTGCAGCGCGAGTCGGACCGCTGCCTGGCGCGCCTGCGGGAAGAGACGGAGGGCACCGACGAGGCGTACGACTTCCCGGCCATGTACGCGTCGCTGAGCCTGCAGACGAACCCGGTGCAGGTGCACCTGGACCGGGGCAGCTTTCTGCGCAAGACGGCGGTGCGGCGGTCCGCCTTCCACGGCAATGGGCTGTTTGCGACGGAGGACATGGCGGCGGGCGACATTGTGTTTGTCGAAAAGGCGGCCTTTATGCCCAGCCAGTACCTGGAGCCGGCGCGCGCGTCGGCGGCGCTGTATGCGACCATGGTACGGCACATGTGCGACAACCCGTTGGTGGCGGCCGAGGTGCTGCAGCCGCTGTACGGCGGGGACCTGGTGCGGTCCGGGCGGGAAGGCACGCTGGTCGACGGCGTGCCGGTGGTCGATGTGTTTTTGGCCGAGACGATCCGCGTGCGCAACTGCTTCAGCGCGCCCCTCGCCACGCTCGACGACACGCGGCCTGAGCCGGGGCGCGGGCGCGGACCCGGCCACGGACCCAGCCACCGCCTGCTGGCCAAGGGCGTGTGGAAGCACGCGTCGTACCTCAACCACAGCTGCGTGCCCAACACAATGCGCGCGTTCCTCGGCGACGTCCTCATCAGCCGGGCCACGCGGCCGATCCGCGCGGGCGACGAGCTGTTCCACCAGTACGTCCCTGTCAAGGCCGACGTGCGCGCGCGGCAGGCCGAGCTGCAGGCCGGCTGGGGGTTCGTGTGCGCGTGCCCGCTGTGCCGCGTCGACGCCGCGACAGACGCCACGGACGCCGCGCGGGCGGGCCACGCGCATCGCCGGTCCCTCCTCCAGGCCGTCGAGAAGCTGGCCAACAAGCACCCACCGCAGCGCTTCCCACCGGACGCGGCGGTACGTGCCATGGAGCGGCTGGCCAAGCAAATGGTGGTGAGCTACGACGCGGACGAAGCCGCGGCTACGGCGGCTGCGACGGCTAGTGGTGGTGGTGATGGTGGTGGTGATGATGTGACATTTGGGCCGGGCCGGCCAGGCCAGCCAGGCCAGCCACGCCTGGGGCTCGTGTATCCGACCATGTGGCTGCTGCGCGCGCACCGATGCCGCCGACGGCACGCCAAGGTGCTGCAGTACGCGGCCCAGACGCTGCGATGCTTTGGGTACGGCGTGCCGTCGCCGTCGGCACACGACGACGGCAGCCATATGTACAGCCAGCCGGGGATGCCGCTGCACACGGTGCACGTCGTCAGCGCCCTGGCCATGGGCGGCGAGGCGCACCGGGCGCTGGGCCACGACAGCGAAGCGGACGCGTTTGGTGCGGCGGCGCGGCTAGGGTTTCGCATGGTGACGGGGTTCTCCGAGGACGTCAGTGTCATCAACGAGGATGACGAGGGGGCGCAGGCATAGAAGGAAGGGACGTTGACGGGCCATCTGGAACTTGTGGAGCTCGTGGAGCTCGTGGAGCTTGTGGAGCTAATGGAGCTATTGGTTTGACAGCTTGCTGGTGTGGGGCGTCGGACTTTATAGAAATCGCCGGACTCGCCGTGTCCTGCTGCTGTGTATGTTTTGTCATCCCGGCACGTGATATAATGTCCGTAGTACTCCGGCGTGACTCTCGTCGGAAAGTCCGTTTCAACTGGCATCGCCCATCGTCCACCAACCGTCCCCAACCTTTCCCTTGTACACACATGCGACTCTGAGAAAAGAAGATTGATTGTATTTTGCGGCTGTGGTCACTGTTTCAGCTGCATTTGCTTGCCGGACACTCTGTGGCGAACACCCCGGTCCGGCGATTCAATCCACTGTTATTTTCCATTTCCTCCTCGTTGTCTATCCACAGCTCCCTCCCATGCCGCTCGGCAGCACATCTCCACGGTCGGCGGCGGCTGGTGTTGGTGTTGGACGTGCTGGCAGCGTTGCCGCTTCGTCTGGCGACGACCGGACGAAGACGACGGCCAAATGGGGCGCCGCCTGTGCGTCGTGTGCGGCCGCCAAAGCCAAATGCATCCGCTCGAATGAAGAGTCGGGCTCCAAGTGTGACCGGTATGTGTGTCGTTGTCTTTTATTGAGTGTGAAAATTATTTACTCTTCCCGTCGTTGCTCTGATATTGGATCTTGTTGGGTCGTTGTATGTGTGCCTTCAAAAAGGTCCAAAACGAGATCAGTACAGCATAGGACAACACACTGCATTCATACTCGTGTTACCTGCTAACATGACAGATGTGAGCGCCTCTTCAAGGACTGCACCGACCAGGTCCACCGCCCTCGCAAGAAGCGGGCTAGCAAACCATCGTACGTGAATTCGCTTGTTTTGCTGTTTTGCCCTTGTTAGTCGCCAATATAAACCAATATTGGGGTTTTGTGAACATGCCGTGGATCGTCGACTCCCCGTTGCTTATGGCTATTCCCCGCCATTCGGACATTTTGCATCGTGAAAAGTCCGTCTCCAATGGCTCGTGCAGTTCGCGTTTACTGACAGACTCGACAGGAAAACGGCCCAGCTCGAAGAACGCCTCAACGGCCTGGTTGATCTCCTGCGCGCGACGGGCGAGCTGTCGACCAGCGTCGCCGCCGCGGCCGGCGTGTCGACCGGCGCACCGTCCACCGCCGGCCACACAGACTCTGCGTCCGCCGACTCGCCCGACAACCGGTCCTCTGTTCCGTCCGTGCCGTCGGCGCCCTCGTCCATGTCGGTGCCGTCGCCCGACATCAGTAACATTCGCGACGACTACCCCGAGCGGCACGCCCGCGACCGCCAACCGCGCGATGTGCGCCGCGAGACGGAACCCAACACGACACCGGCGACCATCCCGGCAACGTACAATTCGTTTGCGCCGCCGGCGTGCATCTGCCGGCCGGAAATCGGCGACACGGTGACGGACGCGGTCGAGTCGGACGCGGTGTTGCTGGACAAGTTCCGCACCAAGATGCAGCCGCTGGTGCCCATCGTCGTGCTGCCCGAGGCCGCGACGGCCGCGCAGCTCGCCGTCGACCGGCCGTTTCTGTTTTTGTCGATCAAGACGGTGGCGTCGGTCGACAACTACCGGTCGATGCAGGGCCTCATGTTCCAGCTGATCAACCACCTGTCGGACTACATGCTGCTGCGGGCGGAGCGGTCGCTGGATCTGCTGCAGGGCCTGCTGACGATCCTGTCGTGGTACCACCACCACTGCATGATGCACTCGCAGCTGAGCAACCTGCTGCACCTGGCGTCGAGCCTGGTGGGCGACCTGGGCCTGGGCAAGCCGGCGCGCATTGCGGAGCGCACGGACCTGATGGTGCTGCACCCGAACCCACCGAGCCCGCGCACGCACGAGGAGCGCCGGGCGCTGCTGGGCCTGTGGTACCTGCGGTCGAGCGTGGCGCTGTGCTTCCAAAAGTCGGAGCCGATGCGCTTCACGCCGTACATGCGGCAGTGCCTGCACGAGCTCGAGGCGGCCGCGGACGCGTCGTCGGACGCGACGCTCGTGGCGCTGGTGCGCATGCAGCAGCTGGCCGAGAAGGTGGGCGCGTGCAATAGCCGCGACGACGCGGGCTGCGGCGGTGGCGGTGGCGGTGACACCGACGAGGCCCTGTACGGCACGGCGTATCCGGCGTATCCGGCGTACCCCCGCGCGCCCAAGGCCGCGTACAAGATTGCCTTTCAGAGCGAGCTCGACCAGCTGCTGGCGTCGCTGGCGCCCGCGGTGCGCGCGCACGCCGTGGTCGAGAGCCATGCGCGCGCCCTCACGCTGCGCCTCTACGAGCCGCCGCTGCTCGACCTGCCGCTGCTGCGCACGCTGTCGTCGTCGCTGACGTCGGCGCTGACGGCGGCGTCGTCGCCCACGCGGGCCACGGCGCTCGACATGCTGTACCGCGCGCGGACCGCCCTGACGGCCTTTTTCGACCAGTTCTTCACCGTGTCCATCCACATCTACCAGTGGCTGCCCCTGCCGCTGTACGTCCACCTCATCTACGGCATCACCATGCTGAGCCGCTGGGCGCGGCTGATTGGGCCGACGCGGCCGGCGCATGCCAACCTGCGCGGGCCGGCCTTGAACAAGGCGGCGGTGGATACGCCTGCGTCTTCAAATAGTACAACGCCAGCGTCGGCCGAGCCGGCCTCGGCGACGACACACGCCGCATCCGCATCCACGCCGACGCTGGACTTGCGCGACCCGAGCCATCGTCTCGTGCCGGGCCAAGGCGCTGCTGCCACCAAACCTGGCGTCTCTGGCATTTCTGGCATCGCCGGCATCGCCGGCCCGGGTGGCCGCGGCCCCGTCTCCAGCATGCCCTTTGCCTTCATCCCCGGCATGGACCCCCGCGAGCTGCAGCGCGACCCGTCGCTGCTCCAGGCCGTCGCCCGCCTGCGCGACCACATGCGCCTGCAGCCCGACCTGCAGCTCGACATCCCCGCGACGCTGACGACCATCTGGGACCGGTTTGAACAGTCGAACCGCGAGATGCGGGCCGCGGGCGCCGCCAAGTTTGGCGACTCGGTCGCGCGCGGCATGAACGTCTGGGACCTGACGGCGCGCAAGATTGCCATTATGCGCTTCAAGGTGGGGCGGTACCTAGACGGCGCGACGGCGGGTGCGATTGGGGGCGCCGGCAGCGAGGCCAGCAGTGCGGGCGGTGCGGTCGGCGCGGCCAATGTGGGCAATGCGGGCATTGCGGGCAATGCGGCCGGTGGCGGCACCATGGACCACCATTCCCGCACCACCCAGCACACCCACACGCCGACCACCAGCGCCATCGCGCAGCCGCCCCAGCGACCGAAACCGACATTCAGTCCGTATCCACCGTACGCGCAGCACATGTACATGACGAATATACCGGGGCAGCATCAGCATCAGCAACAGCAACACCAACAACACCAACAACAACAGACCCCGCCGTCGCAGACACAACTGCCCCTCCACACGGCATCAATGGCTTTTGGGTCGTCGACGCCCATGCACACACAACCGCAGACACAGCCCGACGCGCAAATGCCCGCAGTCGCGGCCGCTGGCCTGCCCCCCGACATGGGCTACGCCATGGGCGCTGGTGCTGGTGCTGCGGCGGGCGGTGCTCCTGGCATGGGGGGCATTGGCAATGGCCTTGGCAGTGTGGCCGACATTAGCTATGGCCTGGGGAACCTTGAGGGCTGGGACCACGACCCGTTGTGGGGCGCGGACCTCTTTGGCACAGGGCCCGATCCGGCCATGTGGGCCGAGAACATGGACTGGGTCGCGACATTGGGGTGATTTGGGGTGATTTGGGGGCAACTGGTTCGTGTTGGCGAAATCGTGAATGGACAGGGACACAATGACGAAATAAAGATATATGACGGATGGCCGTCGTTTGCCTCGAGGCGACTTTTTGGGTTGATTTGGCGTTCTGTTTCCTTTGGTCTCTTTGTTTGCTAGTCTTTTGGCTTTTGGTTGCGCTTTTCAATACCCGTCAATACCGTGTGCTCTGAATAATCAAACAAATACTACAGAATACTCCAACAGCCGACACAGTCAACACAATGAGACAATTAAACTCGTTTATGGAACTAGGCCAGCATGTCCCCGTCGGCCTCCGCCACGACCCCCCCAGCAGGCACCCAAGGCTGCCTAGCAAGCCGGGCCAGGACTCGCTTGCTGATTGGCCCTCCCACAACGACTCCCAGCGTCTTTCGTCTCACTCGTCCTCGCACACAATACCTGCTGCACCGCCAACGTCGCCAGACGCTCGCTGCGCAACCGACGCCGACATGGCCTCGCCCGGCGCCATGGCCCTCCAGATCGTGTCGGACCTCCACCTCGAGATCCACGACGACTATGACGCATACACCATCACACCGCATGCGCCCGTCCTCGCGCTGCTGGGCGACATCGGCCTCGTCGCGCGCCACCGCGACGCCCTCGCCGCGTTCCTCGCGCGGCACCTGCGCCAGTTCGAGGCCATTCTCTTTGTGCCGGGCAACCACGAGGCGTACCACTCGTCGTGGCCGCGCACGCGCCAGATCCTGCAGCAGTTCGAGGACGAGGTGACGGCGCGCCGCGACGCCGGCGATCGCGGCCTCGGCGACCTGGTCGTCATGGACCGCCAGGCCTACCGCCTGCCGCCACCCGGCCCCGGGCCCGGCCACCACAAGGTCGTCGTCCTCGGCTGCAGCCTGTTTTCGCACGTGCCGCCGCTCGGCGCGCGGCCCGTGCAGGACGGCATGAACGACTTCCGCCTAACGGCCGGCTGGGACGTCGCCGCCCACAACGCCGCCCACCAGCGCGACCGCCAGTGGCTCAACGAGGCCGTCACCTCCATCGAGCGCCACGGCGACCCCGACCTGCGCATCGTCATCGTGTCGCACTGGAGCCCGACGGGGGATGCGCGCGCCCGCGATCCGCGGCACGGTGCCGCCCGCGACGACGCCCTCGCCAGCGCCTTTGCCACCGACCTGCTCGACGACCCGTGCTTCCGCTCGCCGCGCGTCTGCGCCTGGGCGTTTGGCCACACGCACTACAACTGCGACTTTCTTGTCGCCCGCGACGCCATTGGTGCGCCGCCCATACGCCTGCTCGCCAACCAGCGGGGCTACGCGGGCGCCGGCGCGCCCAAATTCGACCCGGCCAAGGTCCTCCTCATCGAGTAGGACGAACAATGAAGGAGGAGACGAAGACGACCACTACACGATATGATTTGTGTCAGCGAGCATTGTTTTTATTTTAACGGTTTATTTATGTCCGACATCACTCATGGAGGCTGTTCTCATAAATCTACCAGGAAGATGGACAAAGCGGTGCCTGAAGCTCCAGTCCGTCCCACTTCAGCTTTCTTCAAGCCATCAAGCTAGGCGTTTGGGAAAGTTTACCCTGTTCGTATGAACCAACCTAACTCCGACCGACCACATTAAGTCCGGTCTGTCCAAGAACGAGACGTGGATCACAGGGAGACATTACAATTTCACCTTCAAGCGTAAATTCACCTTCAAGCGTCACCTGCAGCACCATCAAAATGGCCTCGCTCCGAAACATGCGGTGGACGTTGCGTGGCCCCCGCGGCGGCGTCGACAATTTGGTGTACGGACCCGACCCTGCGACACAACCGACAGAGCTCGGCCCGGATGATGTCCGCGTCTCCATGCACGCCGCTTCGCTCAACTATCGCGACATTGCCATTGCCAAGGGCAGCCTCCCGGCCACACAGCCCACGCCCGGCACCGTGCCCGGGTCGGACGGCGCCGGTGTCGTCCACAGCGTGGGATCCAACGTCACTGCATTTCGACCCGGCGACAAGGTCCTCCCGCACATGGTGCACTCCGTCACCGGCGACGGCGTCTTGCCGCGCCTCGACAGCATCTCGGCTGGTCTCGGCCAGGCGCGGGACGGCACGCTGGCCCACGAGGCCGTCTTTGCCCAGGACAGCCTCGTGCGCATGCCCAGCAACATGTCCTTTGCCGAGGCGGCGACGCTCGGCTGCTCGGGGCTGACGGCGTGGAATGCCCTCTTTGGCCTGCGCGGCCGGGCGGTCCAGGCCGGCGATTGGGTGTTGGTGCAGGGCTCGGGCGGCGTCAGCATCGCCGCCCTGCAGTTGGCCCGTGCCGCGGGCGCGACCGTGGTGGCCACGACGGGCAAGGGAGCCGACGTGGTGGCGCGCCTGACGGCCCTCGGCGCGGCCCACGTCCTCGACTATAAGACCGACCCGCACTGGGGACCCACCGCACGCAAACTCACGCCCGACGGCCGCGGGTTTGACTTTGTTGTGGACGTTGGCGGCGCCGTGGCCACGCTCGGCCCGTCGCTCCAGGCCATCCGAACCGACGGCATCATTTCGCTGGTCGGCGTCCTCGACGCAGGAAACACCAGCGCCGACACCAAGGTCGACATGCTGGCCGCATTGTGGACCATCTGCACGGTTCGTGGTGTCGTCCTCGGCTCCAAGGCCATGTTTCGGGACATGGTCGCTTTTTGTGAACGGCACAATGTCCACCCGGCCCTGGACGACGTTGCGTTCCCTCTGGCGGACACAGTTGCCGCGTACAAGCGTGTCGAGGAGCAAAAGCACTTTTCCAAAGTCGTAATCCAAATTCGGTAGGAAGTGGTAGCAATAACTATACAAATCATCTCGCCAACACGGCCCAGGCTTGTGCTGTCGTCCATGGTAAATATTATAATGTTCTCCCCGCATCTTGCGTGTCCAGCTTCGCTCTGTCGCCCCGGTAGACATCCCAGCCAAAGCCTTGCATCGCTGCAACCACAGAGGGCGCAAGGGGTCCGCTATAGAATCGGACAATGATTTTTCGTAGTGACGAGATAAGTTTGAGCTGCACATCCACGTGTGCCAATGCCTCTCGAATGGACTGGTCGTCAAGATCGTCGTGGCTGTCATGGCCTGCATACAGCAGACTTTGGGACCCGTGGGTATAGACAAGCGTTTCCAGAATCGTGAGATTGGGACATTTCTCCCGCAAAATCGCCAGACTGCTCTGGCCATCACCTGTGAGCGCGAGTCTAAGTCTACCCAGCTGCCCTTCAACACCGACGACGCGTTCTATTGCTGGAAAGTTGATGCTCAAATGCGAGACCGCGCCTGCGTTGCCCGGCCCAATACTGTTCACAAAGGTGCACAGGAGTTGCGCTTGGTTCTGCGCCGTGCCCACCAAACGGAAATGATGCAGTCCGTACAGCACCTCGCTAGCCTCGGCGTGTACCTGTCGGTTGACGTAGAGTAGTGCAAGCCATCGGGCAGGTTTCTCCGGCGCAAATGTCTCCAATGGCCCCGGTACCGTTGAACCGTTGTTTTGAAACAAATGGAGTGGATGGCGCAGAACGAGCACGCGCCGGTAGATGCCGTTGCGAACTTCGCGGGGTATGCTAAGAAACGACGAGGTGTGCTGGAGACATGTCAGTGCGGTGTCTATGATGGATGCCATGGTGTGCTATGCGGAGCATGACCCATCTTTTTCTGATGCCCGGAGACCATGGCAAGTTAAATTGTTGTCCGAAGAGGGCGGAATTGCGGTATCAAACGTTGAGTTCTTTGTGGAAGAACGCTGCGTCAAGCGTCAAGGTCTCTGCCGACAGTGATCATTTGTATGAGCAGAGCTGATGCATAAGTCCGCTCTTTTAATGTAAATACCAATAGCGAAATAATAATAGGAACTTTGGGGTCTTCCTTGGCGGTGAATAAGAAGTATTAGTTCGCAAGATCCGTTCAGGTTGCAGCAGAAACATGTGGAATAAGTCGAAAAAATTGCAAAGTAAGACGGAAACTTTCCTCAGGTGTGAATGGAGGGAGGGGTAGGAAAGGGCGGGGTAGCGGTGCCCTGTACTGGACGGAGCGGAACGGGCCGCAATTTCCTACCGTGGAGATAGCTTCCATCCCCTCCCCTTCTTTGTACCTTTCACTGCAAGACAAGGTCACCCAGCCATACGTGCTTATGTTTGGAGACCAATATTACCTCACGTACAACCATACTCTCCAAATAGCCACAATGTCTTCTTCGACTAGGAACAATTCTGGTCTTCGACACAGAATACGCGAGCACCTGCGGATTCGGAGCAGATCTCGAAACCGGTCCAAAAACGAGGATTATGAATCTACTTCGGCTCTCGGGGCGATTGCAGCCAGGTGAGTGACATATAGCTCCCAGCCAGATATGCTGCCTTTCTGATCCGTGAAGTAGTTCGGACGCAAGTTCACAGAATGCCACCTTGACGATTGTGTCTCTGTCTTTGGAGTCCACTGCGGATCCTGCCCAGGACCGAAGCACTACCGGTGATACCACAAGTGAAAAGCAGCTCGACCGAAACACACTGCATGCGGTCCTTTACACAAGCGGCGCCAAGCAGGATCCCCTTGTCAGTGGTGAGCCACTTGGCGCTGACACCGACGTCAGCGGTGGCGACGGCGCTGATCTTTGGAGCGCGGCATATCGTGAAGCGGTGAACAGCCTTGGCGAAGACGTGAACGTTGCGATTCTCAAGGGCGACAATGTCTCGCAACTGTTCAGACAGCTCGAGGAGATGGATAAGGAGTCCTCAAAGGACTCCGCATTCGTGAGGGGTGTGAGATACTTGCGTTCCCTTCAAGTGCCGCTAGAGAATTTCAAGCTCGCGCTAGATCTAGCGGCCCCTCTGGCGAGCATCGAGCCTACTGCAGGTACCGTCGTTGGCGTCGTCCGGAGCGTAACGGCGGTGGGTCCGTTTCACGGGCGCTACATGCCTCGTTCTTTCCGCCCCATTTCGAATTTCGAGTGTTAAGAGTACTAACGCCTGCCGGCCTAGATTGCTATTAGCATGTCGACTGCCGACGCCCAGTTTGCCATGCAAATCGGGGATATGTTGGAGCAGATCTCCTACATTGACGATTGCGATACGCTTGGGCAGAAGACAAACAAGACGGATATATACAAGGTCGGTTACGAGGGCGGTGTTCATTTCCACGTAATGGTATGCAGCCTTTCTGACGTTTTGCAGGCGCTCGTGTCCGTCTATCGGAAACTCTTGGAATTCTACAGCGCCGCGTTTGAGATCCTGACCAAGAAAGGAGCGAAGCTGGTGATGAAAATGGTCTTGGAGCATGGCCGTCTGCCGAAAGTCGTCAATGACTTTTTGAAACAGGCCGACAATCTCCGACGTCTGGTTCAGAAGGCGACATGGGAGATTGTGGAAGACATTCGAGCCATGTTATATGATCAGGAAAGTATGTATTTTTATTTATTATTTATTTATTTATTTTCTTTGGTTCGATCGTCACTACCAACATAAAATTATACCTGTCGCATCTAACTATAGTCTTAGTCTCTCGGTGGCTCGACAGCGGGAAGATCAGTCGCCAAAGCCAGCAACATGCGTCTTTGCGGGATGTTTGTGCCGACCAAGCTTGCGAGCTCTTACTCAAAGACACCAAGTTCATCCGCTGGTACGCCGCCTCCGGTTCCGAGCAGTTGGCCATCGTCGGCGATATGGGACAAGGAAAGACGGTTGCTATGGCTTTTCTCATAGACGAGCTGAGTCGACGAAACGAGCGACAATTGCCGCGTCCCAAGATCTGCTACCACTATTGTAGGGATGACGAGACGGGCCAGGCTATCCATATTTTCGCTACACTTATTCTATCCCTCCTCGCACAGCTGTCCGGCTTGAAACGGGTATTCTTCGAGTGGTACAAGCGGACGGAGGTGTCCGGCATTTACGACCCGGCGAAAAACACCAAAAAACTCGAAGAGTTTCTGCACCAGACCGTACAATCGCTCGACCGTCCACTCTTCATCGTCATCGACGGCCTCGACGAGTGCGACAGAGCCTCTCGCAACACCGTTCTCGAATCGCTGAATGCTCTCTCGCAGAAAACCCCCAGTCTCAAGGTGTTGTTGTCTACGCGGCCCGAAGAGGAGATCCTCGTGCGACTCAATGAAACGGCTAGGATCTACCTGGTGTCTAATGCCGAGCGAGATCGCATAATTGTGAGAAAGCTGGTCGAGAGGCAATTGCACTTTTTGGCTAAGGACGTGAAAGACCTTGTTTCCGAGAAACTATCGCTCCTGGCACGAGGCAGCGCAATATGGACAAGGATGGTGATTGAGCTCATCGAAGTCCGTAGGATCAGAGCAATTGCCCCGATGCGGGCGTTCCTGGAGAACATCCCCCCGCCCGGGCAGCTCTCCGAGCTTTACGTCAACATATTTTCTCGGTACACGGCGAATGACCCAGACAACCAGAAACTTGCCACAACCGCTTTGGAGGTCCTTGCTGTCAGCAGACGACCGCTGAGCGTACTCGAACTCGCGTGGGCCGTCGCAATGGGTGTCTCACAGGAAGGGCTCACGACTGTGGCTGCCCTATCGCAGCAGGTTGACCATCAACGGATTCTGGGTCTGATACAGCCATTTATTTCTCATGTCGATTTCTCTGATGTCAACAAACGCCAAGTGACACTTGCACACAAGTCGGTATATGAATTTATCATATATGGATGGATTACAAGTCAGCCTGGCTTGGAAGGCCTTCCCATCCCCACGACGGCAAATGAATTGCTGATTCAACAGCGGATCGCAAGCCTTGGGGCAGCTTTGATGGATATCTGCGTTCGGTATCTTCTATTGGACGACATTGGCAGCAAAAATCTGTTCACCGACGAGCAATTGATCATTGACGAGCTCCCACAGGATTTCGACCTGTTCGGCGATAGCAATGAACCGACTGACTATGATCCGTGTTGCACCTGGGAGTCCTTTGAAGAAAACATGATCCGCTTCGATCCCATCGGCCGTGGGTTTGGCGAGTTCTTTACCTACGCTTCGTGCCACTGGCTGGACCATTATGGCACCGCAACACTTGCTCCCACGCCAGGGAAGATAGAGACATTGTGTCAAGCCGGCTCGATGCGACTGCACAATTGGATCACACAAAACTGTCGCCCTGGGTGCACCCTCAAGCCAAGATTCCCATTCGATAGCAGCCGGTACGACCCTCTTGGAATTAACGCGCTCTTTGGCTCAAAAGTCATGCTGCGGCATATGATCCAAACGGCCGACTTTGATGACGGCAACTTTTTCCCCGACACGGCTATGAGGGCTGCTGAGCAAATTATCCTGTCGGGTGACCGGTCTCGACTCAGAATACTTTTCACAGGTGGACAAGTTTGCCAACAGCTGCAGACTCTTGACTTTTTCAGACTTGTCATGAAGCTATGGGCTGCCTCCGATCGACTGGCCCAAGACTGGGACACAATATTTGACTTTGTCAGCCGCGTGTTGGATAGTATGGTCCAGGACCGTTGGGGCAACGAGCTTCTCTGCTCGGCGGCTGGCTGGGGCTGCATGCCGATACTTGAGCGGCTGATGACTGGCGCTCAGCAAAATGAAGCGCTCCGGACCGAACTGCTACGTGACTGCCATCGCGAGTATAAATTTGGCGTTGTTGGTAAAGCGGCCCATCAGTCGATTGGAGAAGCCGTCTTAGGCAACCATGTTGATGTCGTGGCATATTTATTGGGGCAGAAGGGCATTGAGGCACACCTCCGATACCGAAACTCTCGCGGCGAGAACGTTTTCCACCTGGCATCTGGCAACTGCAATCCTGCCATGTTCCGACTTTTGGTTCGCCACTTCAAAGAAGGCGTGCATCAGACAGACCACCAGCAGTGCTCGGTATTGTTACGAATCATTATGAACTCGTACTCTTGCGCTTCACGGCATGCGTATGATTCGGCACAAATACTGCTACGAGAAGCTGGTGCAGAACACGGGCTGTCCAGAGATGAGAAGCAGCGGTGTTTTCAAATGGCAGCCCAACTAGGTGATGAGGATATGTGCTCCCTTTTTCTCGGCGATGGTAGGACGACTCTTTTCTCGGCAACAACAAAGAGTGACTATGGACAGATTGTTTCGATTGAATAAATTCCCAAGACATTAGCATATGACAATTCCAATGGACAAATTTATGACTGATCTCGGGCAGGAACAAACAGATACGCGGCTGTTAGCTACGAGTGGGAGCATATGATATCAACAGGAAGAGGACAACGATATACGCATTGTCGTAGTAGGACAAGATCCTAACTTTGGACGGCGGCAAGTATTCAGCACCGCCAGCTCAATATTCCCGGTGTATCCCTTCCCGCCCGCGGAGTATAAAACGACAAGCAAATAACGATCTCGCCTACCTCCACCAAACGCATCACTGTCGCCTATGTTGATACACCATGAAATAAAAAGCAACACCTTGCCGGCTTCTTTGTGGTCTATCTGTGGCTTATCCCCGGCATCCTTATTCTATTGCTACACGTCCCTGTCCGGCACCATACCGAACATGTATTTGTTCGGCATCCTTTGATGAAACAACCTTACCAAAGAGCTTGCTGAACTCACTCCTCCCTCTGTCGGAAATATTCATCGTACCAGAGGCCCAGCCTGTTTTATCGGGAGCCAGTAAACATGAGATCGGGTTGACAATTGGAGTCGACGGCGTTACTAGCTGCCAGCGTATCGATGAAGAAATTGGCAACCGTGGTGTCTTTCTGGGATGGGAAATGACAAAAGACTGAATTACTACCTGTTTTCTAAAACACAAATCGAATTGAACGTGGTTATTGTGGCCCAATCGCATCCAAACACCATACAACCATCGCCCGCTACCAGTCCCCTGTTTTACCCAACAGATACTTAGCAAGGTCCGATTCGCTTATCAAAGACACTCCATCAGCCTCACTGAACACACCCCGGACCGTAATGCCAAATTCAGGACTTCGGTTCTCTTTCAGATTCGCGATGAACTGGTCTGGTGCGGATATGAAGAATGTCATATAGTGGATGACACCGCCGATGCTAGATGCTGACACGGCCGGACGAACGTGATAGACCTGGGAGCCGGGCAACCCTAAGAACATTTGTGGAACGCTCTCGGTTGATTCTGAAATGTGTAGAATAATAATATTGTCTCTGGCATTGACTATGGCCATATGCCATGGACCCTTCGTGCCATACCGGATCGGTGTGACGGAATATTCGCATAAAGGCATTCGATCCCAACGATGCTTTAGCCACTTTAGTTCGTCAACTTCTTTCCGGGCCTCGAATGTCTCTGCCATATGAATCAAAACTTTATTTTGAGATTCCAGTCGGAGAGAAGTGATGACAGAGTTCAGGGCATCCTTTGCACATTTCAGCCGGTGTTTGGCAGCCTTTGACTCTATAAGTCTTTTGTGACTGGATTTTTGTAGAAACCCCGAGCTGTTCATCTCGTAATATATTTGGTCTGAGAGTGGCAGATCGTCGATGCTTGCAATCATAGGAATCTCGATGGTACCATTCATGTACCGTCGAATCGCGACCAAATGGCGAGCCTCGAGACCAGTGCACAGCCGAGTTTTGCAGTGCGGTTCTGTCGACTTGTGGTCCTGGTAGAGAAGGCCGTTGAGCAGCGGACGAATTTCATCTAGGTAGTACCGCTTTGCAAGTGCGCGTAAGTCTTGACAGACGCGAGGGGATGAGAGATACCACTTATTGACAACAATGACCTCGTGACCCCATTCGAGAGCCACTGTCAGGAGTTTGTCTATGCATTCTTTTTGCCTCGCATCGGCCTTTCTGGCACGGCGTCCAGGACAAGGTATTCTTGTCGATTGTAGTACCGATTCGATTGCTGCATAGTAGGCCTCCGTCTTCTCGAGCTGTTCTCTAGCCTGACTCAACAATGGCGGTTCACCACTGGATTGCCTTCGACAAGAAGTAGGTTAGAATTAACGTTGCAGACCATGGTAATCGCACTATGTGCATACTCACCCATCCTCCCAACTGTTCATATCCGTCTCTTCTTCCATTTTGGCGATTTCTGTCCGTCGGGTGCGAGTAGTATGTTGGAAGATGACCACATTAGCAGGTGCTTGCAGAGAAAACTCGTCCTGAACGCCGACCCTTGGCAAAGGCTGTGAGCCGCTGTGGGTCAGTAGGGCTGCCTGCCAGCGGGAGATCTAAAATAGCGCACGGAATGCAAAACAAAACAGCTTTATTTTGGACCTTTCCTCTTTGGGGTGCAAGGCTTCCCTCGAAACGGGTGACTTTCAAAAGTCACCTTGGAAAGGAATAGTGGCATTGTCTCTTTGAGCGAACAGCTACTGCTCGACAAAACCTCAAAATGGTATGGACTACGTGCATTTAGGAAAGAAGGCGCGCGGCCGCCAGGGACCTGCAGATACGTATGAAAACAACTTGTGCAAGTCCTCCACCTTGTTTTCCAATTCTTCTCTCTACTATTTATTTCCCTGACACTCTCTCAATTCGATTTTCTCCCTTTCGCTCTCAATGTTCAGTTTCAACCTTCCGCCAAATATTTTGTCAATCACCTCCATTATTCGCGCCGTGTAAGCAGGCACGTCTTCATCTCTGCTTGATAGTCATACCTTCCTCTGTCCAAGCTGCCATCCCACGTGCACCCTTTTTCACAAAACAAATCGGTGTACCCCTTTTCAACACGTTTTCACTCCTACCCAACTGAATACCTGACCTTGATAATATCCTTTCTCATTTACTTACAAACAGTCCTCGAAAATGTCCAATACTCAAAATACTTCCTCCTCCAAGTCAGACGCTGTCTCGCCAGACATTGACTACGACCGCCATAGACTGGAAAACGGACAAATTCAAGATGCCGGTGTATGTCGTTCTCTATGCTTTCATTCAATGCTAATCTATTCCTGCATGAAGTGCTAACTATTCTCCAATTCCCACTCCATAGGCAACAACAGCGTCTAATGAGGCGCCGATCCCGACCACAGACGATACGACTCGAGGCCTCGAGGCGGGCACAAAACAACTGGAAGAATTGGCGGCCACGTTTGCGAACCACATAGACGATCTGGCTAAGCAAACGGTTGAGTTCCAAGATGAAGTTAATAAGACGCTCGCCGAGATTGAAAAAACGAAGGTGTAAAGATTATGGAGGGAAATAAGCGTCTGTTTGTGGGCTGAGTTTAATACCTATGTTGTTGGAGACTGGCGAGCCGGTATAAATCGGACTATCAGTGGTTTTTATTAGTATCAACCTTTTGTCCTTGCTGTACTTACAAACATTTTCCACTTGTCCTCCACACTGAAAAGGAATACTGTTGTTCATTTGTTTTTGCGGAGGTTTGTTTCTCAATATATTTTCTCACATCCGAGTCCTTTATTCATTTAAGTCATGTTATTCAATTTTTTTTTTTGCCATCAAGGATCGTAAAGGATGACATGCTGGATCGTAATGAACAATCAAAGAGGAGAGTCACCTGGAGTAATACGATACGTTATTATTGTTTTCTATTTGCGTTCGCATTACTTCATAGTTTTAAAGTACCGTCAATTTGCTGATTGGAAACTTAAATATCTGTTTCCCTTTTTAATTTTTTTTTATTTAACGAAACAAAACAAAACATGCGGTATAGTGCTTCACATTTGGAGATAGTGAATATGACAAAGGAACGAGTAGTCTCTCAAGAGCGTAGATAGGTGCAGTGCAAGATTGATATCAAAGCTAAAATATATGAAACAAAGAATGCATTGTAAGGCATCGGGGTGTACCTACGTGTGATCCATCACTATTTCATGCGGCGCTATTTACTGGTACTCAACACAGTCGTAGTATTGCGTGTGGCGCTGCGACGAATGGTGAGGCTCCCGATGGCGGCGGTGAGAAGAAGAGGAAGCCTGGTGGTGATTGGAGTGAAATTTGTGATAGGACGAGGAGTGTGAAGACGGGCTATGACGGGAAGACGAGTCACAGTGAGCATGGCCCTCTGAACGAGAAGAGTTGCTATGGGAGTGGCGTTGAGAAGAGTGGTGGCCACTTCGGTGAGACGACGTCGAAGCCTTGCGGGTGACATTGGAGCGGTGGAGACCAGGAGCTGGATCTGAGGACGGGATGGGCGCAAACGAGAGAGAAGTGGGCTGGGCGTATATACCAGAACCGGTGGTGTTGTAGTCCGTCAGAGGCTGGCCGGCGTTGTAGCTATCCTGAACACGAGGAGCAAAGTCAGTATCATAAGAAGAAAAACTGGAGGCGGGCTGAGCAGCATTGTACGTGTGGCCCGGACGCTTGGCAAAGTCTGGTTGGAAAGGCTGCGAAGCGTCGTAAGAGGTATGGTCGTGGCGCATCACAAAGTCCGTCTCGGCCAGATAATCCTCAGCAGCAGAGGCCGCCGCAATGTACGAGTCGCCAGGGCGCACGGTAAAGTCCGGGGCAAAGTTTTCCGGGAATGCAGGTTGCTGGTAGCGCCGGCGGCTGCTGCCGCTGGATTGCTTCTTCTTGAACATGCCGAACATATTGAGATGATGTGCGCTGAGAAAGTTGGGTGGTGCAGATGACTTACTTGAGTGAAAAAGGGTGACGAAGATGTCTGTTGTGAGTGGGTCAATGTTGTTTGGGTATTTTTTGGTGGTGAGATATGTATTTACAAGATGAAAAGGAGGGAAAGGAAGGAGAACAGAAGGAAAACAGTGGAGTTGAAGACGTGAGATTGGATTTATTTATACATCTCCAACCATGGTATCTGAACTTTGAGACGTGCCATTGAACAGGAATGCATGGACACCGTTGATCACCGTACATAGTGGGATGTTATTCAGAACGGCAGTGTCTTGTTGTGCTCCTTCACGGCGTGGAAAGCTCGATTGGTAATGCCAGCATTGTGTCAATTGAAATTTATGAACAAGCTTAGCTACAGCGCTGCTGGCGCCAAACTGGCTGTCCTAGGGACAGGAACCAACAAACTTGTCTGTGAACAAAGAGGCGTCGATGGGCTGCAGGCCCAATTTTAAGCGGCGTTATTATGTTTTTTGGACATGAGAGGTTATAAACTGTGTTTCTCTGTATTTTATGTACGATTCAACTGAGAGTGGAAATTTGCCCAGTCAATGTCGCTGCCTCCAGTGAAAGCAGGACTGTACAAAGGGTTGCCCCTTGTAACGTACCAATCGCGAGCACAATGGTCTCCGCCAACCACTGAGCCACTCCAGCCGGCAGCTCCCATCAGTCGGCGAGGATGTCGACCACTGGTGCGTACAGAGGAAAAAGAAGGAAATTAGACATGGTACACCGGAAGCATGCGACGACAGACTTGAAATTTGTGACCTGTTGAACGGCGTATGCAGGACACTTTACGGGCAAAGCCCAAATCATATTCGCAAAGAGCTGCAAAGGTCCCGCAAATATCCACAACCAATAAGACGTCTTGGTTTCCCGCCTCTGTCACAGGTACGTTTAGCGGTTAACGATATTAGGAAACACGAAAAGCGTGGTGCTGGAGGCGAGGTATCTTTGTTAACGCCCGGCCCAATGTGCAAGAAGTATGTTGTATCGATACTGGTAATGGTATGGCAATAGGCATAGGCACAGAGTTCACACAAAGACGGACGTGAAATTAAGATGGGTGCAAAACACTTGTGTAAACGGCAGGAGCTAAGGAGTAGGACGACCTTCGTGATCACTTCGGATCGGCCCCGCGCTAGATGCCGAGTGTCGGGCTGCTAGACGGTGTCAATCGCTCCTTCCGACAAAAGTGCTCCGATAAGTCAATTGTGAGGGTTCTACCAGAGTTTACGTCTGCTTCTTCACACTTGCTTTTCGTGGTGTTATTAATTGCGGCGAATTCCTCGGACCTTGGCGGTGTTGCCAATATCCCCTTGAGGCCGAAAATATGACTTTTTTCAGCCGCACCTTATAATTGGTCAATTAGGCTCCACATGACCAAAAGATACAAACAAATACATTACCCCACCACCTAAAAATAAGTCACACCGGTTCAGCGCCATTTCCAGCCCCTGAATTAGCCCACCGATGCCACCGCGCCCAACAGTCTCTTTTTGAATTTTGGCACAACGCAACGCCGCACTCCTGGTAACCCGTGTTAATTCGAGCCTTCTGGAGAGGTGCCCTGGCAAGTTGAGGCTCGAAAAACAACATATTACGCTTTTTTGAAGAGTAATAGACATAAAATTGTCGCTTTTGTAACCGAATCGTCGTATGATTTATAGTTACGGGCGTGTGAATGTAAGGTGTGCCCGTATGGTTTTTATGACTCCGTAAGGCGACTTATTGACCGAACTTCGTAAAGATTTACTCAAAAAGTTACTCTCGAAAGGAGCCATAATTGTTTTTTTCGTCGTTGTTATTATACCGTTGTAAAAGGTATACGTTTGAAATAGATATTTTAAATAAAAAGAAGAAAAGAAGTGTTGTTACCCACCTCGTCTTATTCTGTAAGGAGAAAGAGATTCGGCAAATAATCGCCTACCAAATTTACCCAAGTAGCCGAGGAAGGTCAAAAGCTCAACCAGAGTTCCGATCGTACACAAGACGAAAAGGGAGATTCTAGTAAGTTCTATTGTCGCCGACACGTCTTAAGACGACGAGCGACGGAACTAAGAAAACTCTGTAAAAACTCTGTAAACTTCTTTACTTATAAGGAATATATAAGAATCCTTTCGTAGGCGGTCACGTATCGTAGAATGGTCGTTTAAGTGAAAGTCTTGAGAACTTAAGTATACTTAAATTCTTACCTTTTTTATTCTTTTCCTTTATTAAGTTATACTTACGGTTACTTTATTTTAGTCTTAAGTATTTATTCTTTTATATATCGTTAACTATCGTTAATTATTAAAAACTATTAAAAACTATTATAATTATCGTTAATAATAATTAATTTAGTTTATAATTATTAAATAATAATAGTAATAATATATAAAGGAATAAGTATTTAAGGTTAAAATAAAGTGACCGTAAGTATAATTTAGTAAAAGAAAAGAATTAAAAAGGTAAGAATTTAAATATACTTAAGTTCTTAAAACTTTCACTTAAACGACTATTCTACGATACGTAACCGTTTACGAAAGGATTCTTATATATTCCTTTTAAGTAAAGAAGTTTATAAAGTTTTTATAAAGTTTTCTTAGTTCCGTCGTTCGTCGTTTTAAAACGCGTCGACGATAATGAAACTTACTAGAATCTCCCTTTTCGTTTTATATATAATCGGAACTTTAGTTAAACTTTTAACCTTTTTTAGTTACTTAAGTAAATTTAGTAAGTAATTACTTACCGAATCTTTTTTTTTATAAGATAGTTATATTAATTTATAATAATTAACGATAGTTAACGATAGTTAACGGTAGTTTTTAATAGTTATAATAGTTTTTAATAATTAACGATAGTTAACGATAGTTATAATAGTTTTTAATAGTTTTTAATAGTTAACAATAATTAACGATAGTTAATAATAATTATAATAGTTTTCGATAGTTAACGATAATTAACGATAATTAGTAATAGTTATATTAGTTTATAATAATTAACGATAATTAACGATAATTAACGGTACTTTTTAATAGTTATAATAGTTAATAATAATTAACGATAGTTTTTAATAATTAACGATAGTTAATAATAGTTATATTAGTTTATAATAATTAACGATAATTAACGATAGTTAACGGTAGTTTTCGATAGTTATAATAGTTTTTAATAGTTAGTAATAGTTTTTAATAGTTTTTAATAGTTAACGGTAGTTTTTAATAGTTATAATAGTTTTTAATAGTTAACGATAGTTTTTAATAGTTAGTAATAGTTTTTAATAGTTTTTAATAGTTTTTAATAGTTAGTAATAGTTTTTAATAGTTTTAAATAATTAACGGTAGTTTTTAATAATTATAATAGTTTTTAATAATTAACGATAATCTTTAATAATTAATAATAGTTAACGATAATTAACGGTAGTTTTTAATAATTATAATAGTTTTTAATAATTAGTAATAGTTTTTAATAGTTTTTAATAATTAATAATAATTAACGATAGTTTTTAATAATTAACGATAATTAAAAATAGTTATATTAATTTATAATAGTTAACAATAATTAACGATAATTAACGGTAGTTTTCGATAATTATAATAGTTTTTAATAATTAATAATAGTTTTTAATAGTTTTTAATAATTAATAATAGTTTTTAATAGTTTTTAATAATTAACGGTAGTTTTCGATAATTATAATAGTTTTTAATAATTAACGATAATTTTTAATAATTAACGATAATTAACGATAATTAACGGTAATTTTCGATAGTTATAATAATTTTTAATAATTAATAATAATTTTTAATAATTAACGATAGTTAATAATAGTTATATTAATTTATAATAATTAACGATACTTAACGATAATTAACAGTAGTTTTCGATAATTATAATAGTTTTAAATAATTAACGATAGTTTTTAATAGTTTTTAATAGTTAACGGTAGTTATAATAATTTTTAATAGTTTTTAATAGTTTTTAATAGTTAACGATAATTAACGATAGTTAACGATAATTAACGGTAGTTTTCGATAGTTATAATAGTTTTTAATAGTTAATAATAGTTTTTAATAGTTTTTAATAATCAACGATAATTAATAATAATTATATTAGTTTATAATAATTAACGATAGTTAACGATAATTAACGGTAGTTTTCAAGAGTTATAATAGTTTTTAATAATTAATAATAATTTTTAATAGTTTTTAATAATTAGTAATAATTTTTAATAGTTTTTAATAATTAACGGTAGTTTTCGATAGTTATAATAGTTTTTAATAATTAACGATAGTTTTCGATAATTAACGATACTTAACGATAATTAACGATAATTAACGGTAGTTTTCGATAAGTATAATAGTTTTTAATAGTTAGTTATAGTTTTTAATAATTAGTAATAGTTTTTAATAGTTTTTAATAGTTAACGATAGTTAACGGTAGTTTTCGATAATTATAATAGTTTTTAATAATTAAAGATAATTTTCGATAATTAATAATAATTAACGATAATTATAATAATTTTTAATAGTATTTAATAGTTTTTAATAATTAACGATAATTAACAATAGTTAACGATAGTTAATAATAATTATATTAGTTTATAATAATTAACGATAGTTAACGATAGTTAACGGTAGTTTTCGATAATTATAATAGTTTTTAATAATTAACGATAATTTTCGATAATTAACGATACTTAACGATAATTAACGATAATTAACGGTAGTTTTCAATAAGTATAATAGTTTTTAATAGTTAGTAATAGTTTTTAATAGTTTTTAATAGTTAACGATAGTTAACGGTAGTTTTTAATAGTTATAATAATTTTTAATAGTTAAGGATAATTTTCGATAATTAATAATAATTAACGATAATTATAATAATTTTTAATAGTATTTAATAGTTTTTAATAGTTAACGATAATTAACGATAGTTAACGATAGTTAATAATAGTTATATTAGTTTATAATAATTAACGATAGTTAACGATAATTAACGGTAGTTTTCGATAGTTATAATAGTTTTTAATAGTTAATAATAGTTTTTAATAGTTTTTAATAATTAACGATAATTAATAATAATTATATTAGTTTATAATAATTAACGATAGTTAATAATAGTTTTTAATAATTAACGGTAGTTTTTAATAGTTATAATACTTTTTAATAATTAACGATAATTTTCAATAGTTAACGATAATTAACGATAATTAACGGTAGTTTTTAATAATTATAATAGTTTTTAATAATTAATAATAGTTTTTAATAATTAACGATAATTAACGATAATTAACAGTAGTTTTCAATAGTTATAATAGTTTTTAATAGTTAATAATAGTTTTTAATAGTTTTTAATAGTTAACGATAGTTAATAATAATTATATTAATTTATAATAATTAACGATAGTTAACGATAATTAACGGTAGTTTTCAATAATTATAATAATTTTTAATAGTTAAAAATAATTTTTAATAATTAACGATAGTTTTTAATAATTAACGATAATTAATAATAATTATATTAATTTATAATAATTAACGATAATTAACGATAGTTAACGGTAGTTTTCGATAATTATAATAGTTTTAAATAATTAACGATAGTTTTTAATAGTTTTTAATAATTAACGGTAGTTATAATAGTTTTTAATAATTAATAATAATTTTTAATAATTAACGATAATTAACGATAATTAACGGTAGTTTTCGATAGTTATAATAGTTTTTAATAGTTAATAATAGTTTTTAATAATTAACGATAATTAATAATAATTATAATAATTTTTAATAGTTTTTAATAGTTTTTAATAGTTAATAATAATTAACGATAATTAACGATAGTTAATAATAGTTATATTAGTTTATAATAGTTAACGATAGTTAACGATAATTAACGGTAGTTTTCGATAGTTATAATAGTTTTTAATAGTTAATAATAGTTTTTAATAGTTTTTAATAATTAACGATAATTAATAATAATTATATTAGTTTATAATAATTAACGATAGTTAATAATAGTTAACGGTAGTTTTCGAAAGTTATAATAGTTTTTAATAGTTAATAATAGTTTTTAATAGTTTTTAATAATTAACGGTTATTTTCGATAGTTATAATAGTTTTTAATAATTAATAATAGTTTTTAATAGTTTTTAATAGTTAACGATAATTAACGATAGTTAATAATAGTTATATTAATTTATAATAGTTAACGATAGTTAACGATAGTTAACTATCGTTTTCGATAGTTATAATAGTTTTTAATAATTAACGATAATTAACGATAGTTATAATAGTTTTTAATAGTTTTTAATAGTTAACGATAGTTAACGATAGTTAATAATAATTATTATAATTTTCGATAGTTAACGATAGTTAACGGTAGTTTTCGATAATTATAATAGTTTTTAATAGTTAACGATAGTTTTTAATAGTTAACGATAGTTTTTAATTATTAACGATAGTTAGTGATAGTTATAATAGTATATAATAGTTAACGATAGTTTATAATAGTTTTTAATAGTAAACGATAATTAACGATAATTATAATAGTTTTTAATAGTTTATTTAACCTATATTCTTCTTCGGTACTTTATTTACTTTTTTTTATTTATTATAAAGATGTCCTTTTCCTTTATCCTTTTCCTGTCCTTTTCCTGTCCTCTTTCTATCCTCTTCCTATCCTTTTCCCGTCCTCTTCCTATCCTCTTCTTATCCTTTTCCTAGTCTTTTCTTAACCTTCTTTTTAACCTTTTCCTGTCCTTTTTCTAACCTTTTCTTATCCTTTTTCTATCCTTTTCCTAGTCTTTTCCTAGTCTTTTCCCGGTCTTTTCTTGTCCTTTTCCTAGTCTTTTCTTGTCCTTTTCCTAGTCTTTTCCTGTCCTCTTCCTATCCTTTTCCTGTCCTTTTCCTGTCTTTTTCCTATCCTCTTCTTATCCTCTTTTTATCCTCTTTCTATCCTCTTCCTATCCTCTTCCTATCCTCTTCCTCTCCTTTTCCTAGTCTTTTCCTGTCCTCTTCCTAGTCTTTTCCTAGTCTTTTCTTATCCTTTTCCTATCCTTTTCTTATCCTTTTTATTAAATACACCCTACCCTTCTACTTATTTATTAATATACCTTTTTAAAGACTTAGTATTACCGATATTAAAACTTTAAGTGGTTTTAATTTAATACTCGGGATATACGAAAACGTATTAATAATCTTATATAGTACGTATAAATATATACTTTAACTAAATAAACTAAAAATTCACGTACGAAAGAAACATTCTAACATTTACGATAACTAAAACTTTCGAAGCGTCGAAAAGTTTATTTATAAACACGACTTTCTACCAACTAAAGAGATAAAACAACGTTACCTAAATTTTAAGAATAACTATCCACACCAAAAAAACGTAAATAAAGAAAGACCTAATACTAACAACCAGAGTGTCTGTAACATACTAGACCGACGGTTACCTGTTAATATCGGAGAGAAATACGACTTAAATAGTCACGAGAAGTTGTCGATAATAATAATAAAGGCGTTTCTTTAAACTCTAAGTTCGACGACCTATACTTCTTTTTTCTTCGTAACACTATACCACGGAACACCGACACTATAAAGGAATAAGTACCTAGGGCTAAAATAGGGTGACCGTAAGTATAACTCAGTAAAGGAAAAGAATATAAAAGATAAGAATTTAAGTATACTTAAGTTCTCAAGACTTCGCTTAGGCGACCATTCTACGATACGTGGCCGCCTACGAAAGGATTCTTATATATTCCTTTTAAGTGGAGAAGATTACAGAGTTTTTACAGAGTTTTCTTAGTTCCGTCGCTCGTCGTTTTAAGGCGCGTCGGCGACAATGGAACGTGTTAGAATCTTCCTTTTCGCTTTATGTACGATCGGAACTTTGATTGAGCTTTTAACCTCCTCGGTTACTTGGGTAAGTCTGATAGGCGATTACTTGCCGAATCTCTTTCTCTTTACAACTTTTTATAATAACGAACTATAAACTCGAGTTATACCCGTACTACCGTTAATTAAACGTCGTATTAAACAACCTTAATTATCCGGCGTCGGTACTACGACCTTACTAAAGTTAAAAGTAGTCTATTAATATAAATTCGTTCCGGTTATATCGGTCTTCGGGTCTACCTTTTTAAAAATAAAAGACGGTAGATTTACCGGAGTACTAATACGATGTCGGAGAAAAGACCGTAACCTACGTCTTTTTAAATTATACCGACACCCCGTCCCGACTACTCGATTAACCCTACACCACTAACGAACTACACCGACGGTTACACTCCGGACTAATAGTTAAACCCCTTCTCCGGTAGTTTATCCGGAGCGATAGACTACCGGAGTACCGGTTAACCCGAGAGTTAAAGTAAACATCGGTACCGGACTAACCACCCCACCCCCCTCCCTCCTCTCTCTCTCTCTCTTTTAAATTATTTATCTTATTTGATTATGTTACTATATAACGGTACTTATAAAGGGCCGTTGTATATACCCGACACACGGAAAGTGTTTACACGTAGTACTGTGGTAGTTTTTTTTTTATAAGGGCTCTGCTTAGTTAGACGTTAATAGCCAGGACTGGTTAAGAAAGGCGAATAATAATAATAATAATATAATAAACAGATCTTTACACCGATAACCTTTTAATTACGTTAACGGACGAGTCTATTTTATCCACTATTAAAGAGAGCGAGATCACTAATCCATCACCGTGAAAACAGATCGGCGAGACAACCATTTATATCTCGTAATATGTCTTGGGTGGTGTAGGAGCACTTATAATTAGTGACTTTGGCCAAGCCCGTATAAGTCGTGTTCACTGGCAAGGCCATACCCATCCAATACCACGCGCCCGAAGTCATCCTCAATATACCGTAGGGGGCACCCGTCGACATATGGAGTGCAAGAATACTAGTAAGTACGGTCCCTTAATATATCTAGTCGTGTTTCAGCTACTTTCCTCTCAGTTAATACGTGTAGTGTAGGCCTGGACATTACTCGAACCGAAGACCCTCTTTCATAGGTATAACACAAAGTCGTCCCTCGAGCACAACGATACACATCACTTGGCCGCCATAACTGCAACGCCGGGGCCGCCATCCAAGGAGTTTCGAGACCGGAGCGAGGCGTCCGCCAAGTACTGGGACGAGTAGGGCAACTTACAGGGGCTAGTACCTCTGCCGCCAAACACAGCTCGCGGACTTGGTCACCACGCTAGAGGGAGATCAAAAAGCGTTGTTTGTCGATTTCCTCGAGTGCTGTCTAACTTGGTTGCCTGAGGAACGACTCACTGCCGATGAGACCTATTTTCATTCGTGGCTGCGATCGTACGATGAGAATGGTGGCAAGGAATCATAGGCTGGTACTGGCTTCGTGAACGAGAAACATCACACCTCTGCCACAAACTAAGGGGGCAAGCGGCAGTGCCATACGCTTACTCATCTCTTCTCCCGTTGTCATACCGTATATAGTCGTTGTATTAGTTACGGCCTTCCGAGTGTAAGGTCAAAATAGACCACATTTTCAAGTGCTTTTGTCAGTTTTGGTTGAGCATGTGCAATTAATTCTCCGTCATGTTGCAGTCACTCTATTGGCATTAAATTTGATGGGTTGCTCGTGTATATTGTGTGGCCGCAAAAATAGCCTACTCTCTCTGTGAGCAAAAGTCCTACTAAAAGAGTGCTCGTCAAGCCCGAGCCATATCCTCTGCTTTCGAGTACCTCCCGGCCGCTGTCTTCTTTCCTACGTAGCCCCTTGCCAATGCTTCTATTTCTGTCCAATCGAGCTGCGACGTTCCCATAACTCTACCGTCCTCTTTTAATGTCGATAATACTTCGCCAATTTGGGTCGCCTTGGACGACGGGCGTGCTGCGGAAGATGTCGACAAGCCGCTTCTCATTTTCGACTTTGGCGACTGTGATGCGCGCGAGAAGGTTTGTTGTGCCCTTTACGTTTACGACGTCGACTTCCTTGTAGGTCCAATTCTAGAGCCCTTGTGAAATATGATTTTGTTATGGTAGTTTCAGAATGTTACTAATCGAAAACTTTATAAATATCTGTCTGTGACGCGGTAGTTGATTTGAAAAAGAAACTCTTATTCTGTTGGTCGGCGGCACCATGAAACCCCTTCAAACCAAACGCACATACAGGGGATGATGCACTTTGTATGTCGGCGTATGCCACAAGAGCCACGCCAACTGACCTGTTCGAATCGACCCATCTACAACGTTCCAAAAAAAAAGAAAAAGAAAAATGGACAATCAGGGACTCGAACCCTGGACCTCCCGCAGGTTGGCATATGCGCATGGTGCGATGCTAAGCGGGCGCTATACCACCTAAGCCAATTGCCCGGTACTAGACCGGCTATTAGTCGTTGTTGTGAGGGGCCAACGAAAATTCTTTAAATACGAAGTATTAGGCGCCAAAATATGACTTTGTCAGCCCCACATGAGCTGGGTCTAGCCCAGCTTTTGACCCATCTACAGCGCGTATAAGAAGTCACTCTGGCTTGAGCCCTTTGCCAGCCAAATAATCTTCCACGATGTTAACGAGCAGGTAACAGTGACCAATATGTCTCACATACACCATATTAAGTTTGGTGGCATAATGTATTACTGCCGGGTACAAGACGGTAGACGATAAAATTTTGTCTCATGGTGTGGTGATATTGGTTGTCGACGTGTTCGACACGGCAAAGGAAAGTATGGGGCCGCAACACCTGCCCCGTGTGGGCTTTTTCCTCCGTACAACCGTGTTCCAGCAATTGACTTATTATTCCGGCCGTTAACAACCGGTCGTCGATAACTTGGCACCGACAGACGACGGTCCGCTCCTACCACTGCAGACACACCCGACTGCAGGCGCGCCATGCTTGGCCATCAATGCCTTAATTTTGCACAAGCACGTCGTTGCTGCATCCATTCTACACTTACTTTTGCCCCATAGTTATGAACACAGCTAGTATATCAATTCATTCGTTTCGCACCTACAACAGATCAATGTCCTTACAAATGCATGAAAATCCACGCAGCTTAATCCTCCAGCCGGTAAACCAGCTTCTCGGCCCTGACTTTTCCCTGCTGTAGCCTGGCCAGCCCGTCGGTAATTCCTTCTAGGCCGCCCTTTTCAACGCGGTATGTATGCGGCTTGACCAGACCGGCTGCCACCAGCTGTTCCGTCAGTACACAGAACATCTTGGCAAAGGCCGCGTCCTCGGCGTTTGCCGGCAGCGTCTGGGAGCCAAACCGGAATGCCTTGCCCAGTCCAGTGTACATGAGCGTAAATGTGCTCTGGACGTCGCCGCGGGGGCAGGTCGCTGTTAGGATGCTGCCATACTTGGGCGTCTGTTGAGTGGTGTCCGTCGACAAAGCGTCGGCGCAAATCTGCGCCGACTGCGCCACACTCACGGTGTCCCAGGCATGGTACAGTTTGTTGTTGGTCAGCTCCCGGACCGTCTTGCCCGCGTCAGCATCGTGGTAGTCCACCACGTGGCTGGCGCCGAGGCTCTTGACGTAGTCAAAGTTGGCCGGCGAGCACGTCGTAATCACAGTATAGCCGGCGCGACGGGCAAACTGGATGCCCAGGGCCCCTGTTGCCGTGCTGCCACCGTAGATGAGGACCGGTGTGTCTCGGGCGGGCGGGTTGGCGGCCGTTTGGATGTCGGGCAGCTCGAGGTGCAGCGCCTTTTGGAACAGGCCTTGGCCGACGGTTATGGCCCCTAACGCAATCGTCGACGCGCCTTCGAATCCCAGCTCACCCGCTGCGTCAGGGAGCCGCATCTGAAAATCGGCCAACACCACAGCGTACTCGGCAAAGACCCCGCCGTCCGGGTTCACAGAGTTGGACCCGTGGCCCGTGCCGTACACCCGGTCACCAACCTTCCAGTTTTTGCCGGGGGCGGCCCCGTCGCCCACCGCCACAACCACGCCGGCGTAGTCGCAGCCGACGATGCAGCCCGGTTTGCCACGACCGCCGGTCACGCCGCGCCAGTCCGTCGGGTTCAGCGCCACGGCGACCGTCTTGATCAGAAGCTGGTCGTTCTGCGGTGTGGGCACTTTGCGGTGGCTGTCGACAATGGCGCCTTTGGACGAGCCGTCAATGACGAGCGCCTTCATTGTGGTCGGTAGATTCGCTGCCATTGTGTATGTTCGATGTCGTATCGTATGTTGCCGCTGTGTTGTTGTTTTTAAGGTCTGTGCTGCCCCTGCGACTGTTCAAGGGTACACCTTTTGTTGTCTTGTCGCTTCGACCGTATCGCACATTTCTTAAAACGTTTTTCCGGAAAGCATTACAAACAATGCCCAGTTGTCCAACATCCTAGTGCATAAATCGAAAAACATTCGGCCTTAACGCAATCACGGTAATTAACGCCGGCCATTTGACAATCACGCGATTATTAATGTTTCTTGTAAGTAGTATCTTTTTCGCTGCTCCTGTGACTGTTCGAGGATACGTCATCGCTGTAATCCACTCATCTCACCTGACTACAAGCATTGCAAATGCGATTTATAACTCTCCCGTACGTAAATGAGAAGAAGCAGAGTTTTGGTTTTTCTTGCTTCCATTTCATCGAGAACAGTTTATTTAAACCCTTTTTATATTTCTTCATCCACCTCGTCTTATCCATCCTCATCAAGTGCTATCGATATCCTCTGGGCCCCACCTCACACTCCGCTCAAATAGAATTTGTCGGGCTCTGGATTGCCCGTGGAGTTTTCAGCCCCTAACGGCTTGGCCAGAGCTCCCATGATTCATTTTAAAGCATGGCCACGGCTACAAGGCCGGGGACGGTGAGGTTTGCCGACGGTGAGGACCAGTGACGGTGAGGCACGAGATGGACTGTTGCCAATAGGCGGCGTCGTGTATGATCTCGTGAGAGGAAAATGGACAGGAAGCAAATGAAATAAAGGACTGCCCCGAGCCGCGGTCGTACCGTCCCTCCTCGTTTAACAGCCGTCGTCGCGCCTTTCTTTTCCCGAACTGATTTATTCTTCTGCCACACCCATCCCCCCACCCTCCTGGAACCATGGGGCCTGTAAGATCTCCGCTGCCGTGGGCCGTTGCGCCGGGTCGCACTGCAAAATGCGGCGTACAAGCCGTTTGGTCGCGCGGGCTTCCTCGTCCGACACATCTGGCGCCAGCCGGTCAAACAACTGCTCCATTGTTTGCAGTTCCTCTGGGTGCGCGTCCTCGGGCCGCCGGATCGGTTTCCCCTCGGCCACGCAAAGGTTGAAAAGAGTCCGTTGCCCGCTGTCATTCACAGAAAAGTACCGCGAGGACCGTGTCCAGCGCGCCCACGCGGCGTCGCTCAGCGGTCCCAGGAGCGACACCATCTGGAGGAGGTGCTCGTCGTTTTTTTCCTCTTCCGTCTGGCGCGGCATCCACGGGAGGCAAAACAGCTGCTGGCCCGTGACGAGCTCAAACACGAGGCAGCCCACAGCCCAAACATCGAGCGCAAGGCCGTCGAGACCATTGGTCGGTGTCTTTAGGATCAGCTCGGGCGCACGCAGCCCTTTCGGCGAGACAATCTTGGCAGGTGGGTGCGCCGCAAGGTACGCTGGGTCGACGGTCAGCAGTCCGTGTCTCGATTTCAATATGAGAGAGTCTCGGAGGAGGAGTGAGAAAGTGAGGGAGTGTGGAAGACGTACCTCCACCCAGGTCTGACAACTTGAGAGACAAGCCAGGACCAGCGTCGGCCCAATCCGCCATCGGCTGGGGAACAAACAGCTGCTTCGGCGCCCAAGGATCCACCTTGCCATCCAACCTCGTGAGGGGTGCGGAGAGCTTGGGAAGGCGCATTGGAGGATGCACATGGGCAGGCCGCTGGAGCTCGTCGTCGGTGCAGCGATCGAGCCTGTCTTTCAACGTGAACAAGAAGTTGCCCGGCTGTACGTCACCGTGGGCCATGCCGTGGGCATGCACAAAAGCGAGCGCCTCGAGCGCACCGCGCACAATCTGCCTGGCCATCCAGAACGGATACCGGACTTTCATGTGCCTGGTCCGCGGCACAAACTGCGGTAGGTTCTCCACCATGTCGTGCACACCCGGCCCCATGGGCTCAAACACGAGGCAAGCATGCGTGCCGTTGGGACCCGTCGCCACAAATGTGCCGAGCAGCTTCGTGACGTGTCGGTCCAGGACCGCAGCGTTCGACACCGACGCCAAATGCTTGTAGAGCATCACTTCGGGCAGGCCCTCTGCCGGCCCAGCATGCGCGACGACAACCTTGATCGCGACAATGCTGTGCTCGGCGCCGTCCGGCTTGGTCAAATCACGCGCAAGCCACACCGTCGAGAACGACCCGTATCCCAGCTTGCGGAGGACTTTGTACTGCCCGTCACCCAAGACATTGCCGACTTCAACCGGGTGGTAGCTGCCTGGGCGGTAGTCCCCACCCCACTCGCATGCCGGTCCAGCCATGCCGAAGCGATTGCCGTCCGGCGTTGCGGAGCCGGAGGGGGGCGTTGGAGGCCGAGACGTGCCCATTGTCCTTGAGAGTTGGCGATTTGAATGTAAAGTGTTACCACGAGCGTATTGGTTACAACGTCGAGCGTAGCCTTGCTATGTTGTCATTTTTTTGACGTCACTATGGTGGTGGTTTTATTTGCAGGTAGACGTCAACTTTAGGTTCGGCCTTAACGTAATCATGGTAATGAACGTCGGTCATTTGACAATCAAGCGATTATTAATGTTTTTTGTTTTATATGAAACACAATAAACTATAGTAAGTGAAATAAACTTTCGTTCTTAAATTCTCATATACCGGTGGTAATCCTCTTTTTTAAATAAAAATTAAATAAATAATATAACTCGTTTTTTAAACTGTTTAAAGCCGAGCTTTTTTTTTTTAAAAAAAAATATATACTGATTTTCATTTGTCAGTTTGTTTCAACTGGATAAAACTACATGATCCCGATGATGCATTTACAGTCGCCTATTAAACCGACAGGACGACCAGACAAAATTTAATGGAGAAGTTTTTCATTGAGACGTGGCTATTTATTATCTATGTACGAATGTACACCTAATAGTGGTCCTCCACCGACAAAGTACCCGTCTTGGTGATGAGAAACTCGTTGACCGCGACGTCCTTGCCGCTCTCCTTGCCGACTCCGCTGTCCTTGATGCCGCCAAAGGGCGCCTCGGTAGCCGACGCGTTGCCCGTATTGAGGCCAATCATGCCGGCCTCGAGGTTCTCAAACATGCGCCACAGGCGGTCGACGTTCTTGGAGAAGACGTAGCTGGCCAGGCCCATGCTGGTGTTGTTGGCGCGCTGGACGGCCTCCTCCTCGGTGTCAAACACGGAAATGCCCAGGATGGGCGCAAACACCTCGTCTTGGGCCATGGCCATGCCGTCGTGGATGCCGGTGAGAACGGTGGGGGCCATAAAGTAGCCGTCACCCGCGGTCTCGCGGCAGCCGCGGCCCAGCACGACCTTGGCGCCGCCTTGGACGGCGTCCTGGAACAGCTCCTCGCCCTTGTCGAGGCCACGCGGTGTCGTGACGGGACCGAGGGTCGTGCCCTCGGCTAGGCCGTGGCCCAGCTTGAGTTTTTGTGTGTCGGTGACGATGCGCGCGACAAAGGCGTCGTGGATGCCGCGCTGGACATACACGCGGTTGGCCGAGACGCAGGCCTGGCCGGCGTGGCGCCATTTGAGCGACTGCAGTTGGGCGACGGCCTGGTCGAGGCTGGCGTCGTCAAAGACGATGAACGGGCAGTTGCCGCCGAGCTCGAGCGTGCACTTCTTGAGGTTGCGCGCGCACAGGCCCGAGATGATCTTGCCGACACGCGTGCTGCCGGTGAACGTGACCTTTTTGACGAGGGGGTGCAGGCAGAGCGCCTCGGCCACGGCGGGCGTGTTGTCCAGTGTGGTCGAAAGGACGTTGAGCGCTCCGGGTGGGAAGCCCGCGCGACGGGCGAGATGGGCCAAGCAAAAGGCCGTGACGGGCGTCTCGGGCGACGTCTTGACGACCATGGTGCAGCCGGCCGCCAGCGCCGCACCGGCTTTTCGGAGAACGAGTGCCAGCGGGAAATTCCACGGCACCAGGGCCACGGCGGTACCGATGGGCTGCTTAATGACGAGACCCCGGCGGCCGGGAAGCGCCGAGTTGAGCGTGGCGCCCTGGATCCGGTCGGCCTCGCCCGTAAACCACCACGTGAACGTCGTGCCATAGTCAATCTCGCCGTACGCCTCCGCCAGCGGCTTGCCGGTCTCCAAGACCAAAATGCGCGCCAAGTCGTCGCGCGCGGCAACAATCAGCTGGTGCCATGCACCGAGCGTCTGCGCACGCTTCCGCGGCGTCCACTTGGAGTACTCGAGGAACGCAGCGTGCGCCGTCTGTACGGTGTCTTCGACGTCGGCAGGCGCGCTGTCCGGGCACGACGCCCAGGGCTTGCCGGAGCCGGGGTCGATGACATCGAAGCGCCTCCCAGAAGCGGCGGATGTCCACTGGCCGTTGACAAAGTTGTCGGTGTGGAGGAGGTCGGGGTCGTTGAGTGTGAAGGGGAGCGCTGTGGACGTCATGTTGGCGGTCGTGACGAATGTGTGGTTAAATGAGGACAGCAGGTGTGTCGTAAGTCTGAGGCGTGATGAAAACTTGAGTACAAGCTATGGACAAAGACCGGACAGGAAGGAGTGATGGGAATACAAAGGCCAGAAACGGAAAAGGTGGCAGACGGAACGGCGGCGGATAGGCACGGCTAGTTAGCCGTCGTTCGTCAGAGTCCGATGAGGAAAGAACGCGCGGAAAAAGTCTGGGGTGGGAAAGAGCAAGGGGACAGAAAGCTGAGGAGAGTGAGACTTTTTCGAGCACAAATAACACGTTTGAGGCGATCAATGCGTCACGTTCTGGTCGGTACCTTTGCTTCTTTCCGGGGGTGCGGAGAGCGACACGACTCGAGAGCGGAGGCGAAGCGAGCGGAAAGCGAAAAGCAGAAAGCGAAAGCGGAGAGTGGAGAGTGGAGAGTGGAGAAGCACAGTACAACATATGTTAGCAGGCAAACTGCTCCAAGCTGGTCGTAGACTAGCTCAGAGGGATCGTTGGTGGCACCGGAGGAGTGGTTTGTGGTACCATCCGCCTTTTGGTTGCCGGGGATGCGGCACGAGGTCACAGTAAAGTGGCACGGCGAGTGTCACTGGTCAAAGGATCGTTCGTTTCAATCGACTGCCGAAACTAGGCAGTTATTCCAGGGCGCTGAGATGCGCTGAGACTGCTAAGCAGACCCTAAGCACGTTGAGTCTAGCGCTCGTTGGCGGTGTTTCCCCGCAAACATGTTTTCCTTTTGTCTCCTTCCCCGTCTCCATCCACTTGGCCATGCGGAATTGTTTTTGCTATGTCGTGTCACCGAGTTGTGTCGGTGGCCGCCACACCACTTTGCAGTCCCCGTCCTCCCACGTCTCAATCCTGCGCCAATCTGGGGTAAGCGGGCTGACCCACGCGTCTGGGGTTTAGGTCGACATTATCTCTTCCCTTCTCAGCTCATGTACTCGGGGATATATATTGACTTGTCTTATCTCTCTCCGCCGGCCACACTCCTCAACTTATCTCCCTGTGATTCTTCCTGTGACTCCCTGTGACTTGACCACGCCGCTTCTTACATTATTGCGACGCAGCAACCGACGACGAACGACCACCGTCGCCATCGACTCACAACAGCCGGCATGGCCTCCGCCGTCGCGGCTCCGCGCCGCAAGACGAACATCTACAACCGCCTCGTCACTGTTGCCGTCGCTTTCGGCTCTCTGGTATGTTTGGAATGTAGACAAACACCACCAAGCCATCTCCCTTCTGTGCAGACAGCTGACCAAACAGACGTATGGCTACTCATCCTCAATCATTGGCTCCACCATTGGCCAGCCCGGCTGGTACGAGTTCTTCCACCTGCCCACAGAGGGCGAAGAGGGCTATGCCACCACCACAACGCACGCTATTGCGACAGCCAATGGCCTCTACAGTGCGGGCGGCGCCATCGGCTCTCTCTTTGTCATGTGGGCCGCGACGGCGCTCGGCCGCAAGCGCTGCATTCAGATGGGCGCGGCCTGGGCCCTCTTGGGCGGTGCCCTGCAGGGCGGCGCCGCCAACCTGGCCATGTTCCAGGTCGGCCGCGTGTTCTGCGGCATCGGCATCGGCCTTCTGGTCACGGTGTGTCCCATGTACATGAGCGAGCTGGCGCCGCCCGACCGGCGCGGCTGGCTCGTCGGCCACCACGCCATCTTCCTGGTGTTTGGCTACATGCTGAGCGCGTGGCTGGGCTATGCCTGCTATTTCGCGACGGACGTCAACGCGTCGTTTGCCTGGCGGTTCCCGCTGTCGATGCAGTGCTTTGCGCCCCTGGTGCTTCTGGTCACGTCCTTTTGGATCCCCTACTCGCCGCGCTGGCTGCTGCAAAAGGGCCGCGTCGAGGAGGCCTGGGACGTGCTGCGCACGCTGCGCGCGTCGCCCGCGGACCCGGACCACCTCGTGGCCAAGGAGGAGCTGTACCAGGCCAAGATGCAGATCGCCCTGGATGCCGCCAAGCTCAAGGCCACCGGCTACGGCCCCTGGATGGCCGTCATCAAGAAAAAAAGCTACCGCAAGCGCATGCTGATGGGCTTCTTGACGCAGTGGGGCGCTGAATTTGCCGGCCCGCTCGTGATCAACAACTACGCCGTGCTGCTCTACACGAACCTGGGTCAGACCGGGTCCATGCCCCTGCTCCTATCGGCGCTGTGGCTGACGACGGCCGGCGTCCTCTACAACCCCGGCGGCGCCTGGCTGCACGACAAGGTCAACTCACGCCGCGGCATGTTCATGTTTGGCCTGTTTGGCTGCCTGATCACCACCGTGGGCCTGGCGGCCTGCATCGCCAAGTACGCCGGCACCGACAACAAGGCCGGCAACGGGGCCGGCGTCTTCTTTGTCTTCTTCTACCTCACCTTCCAGGGGACGTTCTGCGACACCACAATGTACTTGTGGGTCAGTGAGATTTTCGGCACTGACATCCGACCCATCGGCATGGGGTTTTCGTTGTTTGGCCAGTTCGCCGCGACGCTGATCCTTCTTCAGACGGCGCCCATTGGTTTCGTCAACGTGGGCTGGAAGTACTACCTGGTCATCATCATCTGGTGTGTGGTCTTCATTCCCATCGTGTACTTTTTCTTCCCCGAGACGGCGCGTCTGTCCCTTGAAGAGATTGGAGAGAAGTTTGGCGACGACGTGGCTGTCCACGTCAGTGATATTTCCGAATCACAGCGCAAGGAGCTGGACGACTTCCTTCAGCAGACGGACGTCGTGCACCTGGACGGCTCTGAGAAGGTCGCTCCGGCTGCACAGCAACGGGAGGTGGCATAAGTTTGTATCATGGCAGGGCAAGGACAGCGGATAGGTAGTGTTGTACCGTCGGAATTGTGTAATAGTTAACAAATCGATTGAGATATCCCCGCAGTACGGAAACTGTTTCTAAACGGACGGCTTGATCTATGACCTGTAGTGAGGCGAGGAGCATTACAGATGACTGCCTTGTCTCGGGTCTGCACAATGACAGCTTTCGCTAATGGCTCTAAATGCGTCGGTTTCCTTTGGATTACGGTAAACCATTTCCAGATTTCCTGATGATCCAAATATTGATCGGCAACTTTTGCATTGAGATGACAAAATAATAAAATAGGACGGACAAAAAGGAAATAAACAACAATTTAATACAGGTCGATACAACAACTAAACATCCCTCGAATGCATGACACCTTCTCGGCCAGCCTACGCGAGGAGCGTACCACAAAATACGACGCTAAAGAGTGGTTCATTAGATTACGACGTGTATTGTTTGGTGCGGAGATGCTGTGGAGAGAAATGGCTGAAGCTAACTTGGGGACGTTTTGGAACAAAAATTTGGACCTCTTTGTGGAGAAGCTTTAGTCGACTTGCGGCAGCTTTTTCTTGGTCTATTGTTCGCCGTGCTTTCCTTGAAAAGCTCCAATCGCGTTGGCAACGTTCCACGAACGAGGGGAAGTAGAGTGAGTGGCAGCACAGAGTCCAGGGACACAACAAGAAAGCAGAGAGGAGACCGACTTATGCCCCGCCCAAGATGTGCTGAGCATGGTTTACGATCTCGGGTTATTTTCTCAATCTCGGTGGTCCGCAGTTGCGTATGTTCTCGGACGCAAGACATTCTGTCGAGGCACGACGATTACAATCCAGCGAGGCACTGCCATTTCAAACCCGGAGACAGAAAGTAATTTCGGGACTATATTTTGTTTTCCCATCATACAATACATTATTTTACGCACACGGTTTCACTATCTATACTCATACACCAACACACTACACACAATGGGATCAATACATTCTTCACAAAAGACGGTTGTTGAACCCAAGCCGGAGGAGGTTTACAAAGTTGAAGAGCAGCCGGTTGACGTGCAGCCGAAAGAAAATGTTTCGGTAACAGAGGTTGTGGTGCCAGCCACAGAAACACAAACAACACCTGAGCAGCCAGAGCAGTCACAGAAGGAGACACAATGCGACGAGTCCTCGAAACAAAGCATCCAAGACACCGTTGTGATTGACGCGGCCGACGCCCAGCAGACCGTGGCTGTTGATGCCGTTGAGAACATACATCCTTCCAACCCAACACCTGCTTCTGCATCCTCCACCACCCCCATCGACCTCCATTCCCTCGCCTACGACGACCTCCCCGACAAGCGCCGCGTCTGGCCCGGCGCGCCTGGCTCGCGCGAGGAAGGCCTGGGCCGTCTTTGCCTTTTGACCCCAGACGTCGTGGCCGCCGCGGCAGCCTCGAGCATCCGCACTGGCCAGCGTGTCGCCCTCAACTGGGACCTCACCAAGCTTGATGTCGCCAACTTCAACCGCGCGCCCACGCAGCACCACATCACGTCGCTGCTGGGCGGCGCCGGCTTCGACGACGTCTACATTTTCAACCCGCAGCAGTCGTCGCAGTGGGACGGCCTGCGTCACTTTTCGTCGCCGTACCCAGGCGCGGACCAACGCCTGTTTTACGGCGGCGTGACCGCGTCCGACATTGCCGACCGCGCCAACACGCGCATTGGGATGCAGCACTGGGCGCAGGAGGGCATTGTGGGCCGCGGCGTGCTGCTGGACTACGCCGCATACGCCGCGACGCACCTGCCGGGCCTGCAGTACAAGGCCCTGAGCGACCACGCCATCCCCCTGCATGTGCTCCAAGACGTGGCGCGCGCGCAGCACGTCACCTTTGCGCGCGGGGACATTCTGTTTGTGCGCATCGGCCTGACGCGCGAGTGGGACACGCAGATGAGCCCGGCCGACAAGCTGGCCTACGCGCAGAGCCCACACCCACAGCACGCCGGCGTCGAGGGCACCGAGGAGATGCTGCGCTGGATCTGGGACACGGGCTTTGCGGCGGTCGCCGGCGACGCCGTCTCGTTTGAGGTGTACCCGCCGAAAACGTCGTACGCGCGCGAGGGCGGGCAGCCGGACGTGCCCGGCCTCTTCATGCACGAGTACTTGCTGCCCGCCTGGGGCGTGCCGGTGGGCGAGCTGTTTGACCTCGAGGCGCTCAGCCGCATGTGTGCGCAGCACCAGCGCTGGACTTTCTTCGTCACGAGCTCGCCTCTGAACATGCCCGGCGGCGTTAGTAGTCCGCCAAACTGCCTGGCCATCTTTTGACCAGCGATTGATGCCTTGCATATTGATTCATTCTTGCACACTGTACAAAGTATCTTGCATTCTGTATATCTGCAGCCTTGTGATCATAAAATAATTTCAATCATATATATCAAACAATATGTTTCAGCCCTGCGTCTGTGCGTCACGGTGACTGTGACTTGACCCACCAGTATGGTTACCCGCTAGCATCGTCGCTTCAAAACTCTGCAAAATTTTGGTAAACTTTTCCGCCAGTCCCCAGCACTTGAGCCGCTGCAGCATCGCCTGTGCGTCACGGCTGATGGCCAGTGCGCCACCGTCGGCAAATAGGTTGGGCACAGAGCCAATCGCCGCAGGCCCGCCATGTGCAATCCAGTTGTCGACATCGGCAGTACTGGCAATCCGGTGGGAGGGGATGTCGAGTTGAATGGCGGCGACCGTCGAGGGAGTGACACCTCCCAGAGAAGAAGCCACTGGGGTCGGCATTGGTAGAGGCATAGACGACGATAGTGGCAGGGAGGACAAGGGCGAATTGAATGGTGTGCGTCCCGGTCGTGTTTGGGCAGTTGCTTGCTGTGTTGGCGGCATCTGGAACCGGTGGCTACTGGGACAGTGGGCGGCAAAGACAATCAAAAATGTGTAGCCCATGAACAGCCGCAGAATTTCACACGGTGCTGACACAAGGTAATCGTTGGCGACAGCAACAATCTGCGCCGCATGATACACCAGCCGCCGTGCTTCTTGTGGGTCGCGGGACAGAGTCGCCACGAGTCGCCGCTTGGCCATTTGGATGCCTTTGTGGTGCTGCAGTTTGCGTGGTCCGTGGGCGACCGTGTTGCGCACAATGTACAGCATAATGTCCAAAACATCCTGCGCCGTGTACAGGTGCGAGTAGTGACCGATGAGGCTGGCAATGTTGTAGCTGATGAGGTCCGCCACGGTGGCTGGTTGATCCATGGACACCAACAAATTGTCTAGCGACCGCAGGAGGCGCACTTTATTGGCGGCGTGGGCGGTGGACAGCGACGGCATACCAAAGTACTCGGACGTCGACAGCGTCTCGAGCTGCTTCAAGTCCCACAGCAGCCGGCCAATCACCTGTGCACACAGCCGTTTGCCCCAGAAGGACACTTGCGGCGAGGCTTTTGTTGTGCCGTAGGATCCAGGCGCCGTCTTGGTTTTGGCCGACGCTCGCAGCAACACGCGTGGCGTGTCTCTGTCAGTCTCCACATATGTGCAGCTGTCGCCGATGCTATCGTCGCTGTCGTCTTCTTCGCCGTGGCTGTCATTGGCGTCGCCCATACCGTCGTCCGCATCGTCTGCATTTTGTGAGAGCGCAGCTTTGAGAACCAGCGACACTGGTGCTCCCTGTGCATCCGGGTGGAGCCGTGTGCGCAGCGCCGCCCAGGCAGTAGCAGACGGTGCATCCCACAGCGTCTCGGCACACGGCAGCCGGCTCGGCAACTCGCTCAGATCGACGGCACCACGACGTCCTGTCAGTGTACAAAGGCTGCAGTCGTACTCAAACGACGACCAAGCTGTGCGCTTTTCACGCTCACGCCGCACCCATGCCATCCATTGTTCGTGCTGTGTTGCGGGGTCTGCTGGGAGCGTGGGCATCGATGGGTGCGTCGCTGTCGTTGTGCTGTTGCCCACCGAGGCGCGTGTAGTATTGTTCTGCTCTTGCTCCAGCTTGTCCTCCAGGCTCAGTCGCGTCGTCAAGCAGCCCATACCACGTAGACCGCCGACCAGAATGCCGCGCGTGCGGTCGGCGTTTTGGTACAATTGTCGGTTGCCCGAGCCGAGTGAGTAGATCTGGTGTACACACAGGGCGCTCAAGTAGGCAATGTCGCGGTAGTTCGCACTGTCGGAAGACCCCAGCCAGGCAATCATTGGCATGCAAATATCGCTGATAGACCAGGTTAGGCCCGCGACCTGTTCATCATCGCTCAGCAGACTGCCCACGCAAGCCATGGCCGATATAAGTACTGGCGGGCAAGAAGCCAGGTCCCACGTGGGAACATGCAGCAGTGGCAGGATGGGTTGGAACTTCGCGACGTAGGTGTCGACCAGCTGCTTAAGCAGGTTCGCTGCGTGAGCCATGCCTGCGTCCATATTTGCGATGGAGAGTGCTGTGGGGACGCTGGCGTTGTTGGCATTGTTACCGGCCGGTTTTGGCTGTTGACAATAGCCCGAAGAGGCGGTCTCTTCAGCATCGATAGGCGCAACTTCAACGGCCGGCGGAATGCGTGTGTCCGACATGAGTGCGACCAGGCTGGCCAGAATTGACTTATTCGGAGGCGTTGGGTTCGTTGACTGAGAAAGGGTGTTCTGCAAGATTTCGCGCAGAGGAGGCAACGAATACCGGTGTGGTGCAAGGTGGTCTGGTGTGTCATCAAATGGCCACGGCAGGACGGATGTCGGTGTGGGGCGGGTATGTTGACCAAGAGCATTGCCATTGTTACTGGGAGGGTGGTTGGTAGGATAGTTGGTTTGGTGAGCACTCGGCGGGTGTTCCATTGGACGTTGTATGTTGTGTGGTTGTTGCACTTGGAGTTGTGAGAGTTGGCGAGAGTGAGTAACAGTAGGGGAATGGTGCAGATGCGGTGGTTGAGCCTGTTCCTGTTGCTGGAGAGGAGGAGGTGGAGGCGGTGGGTTGGATAGTTGCTGTTGTGGCTGATATTGTGGTCCCTGGCTCTGGTTTGGATGCTGTGGTTGCTGTGCCTGCTGTTGTTGTTGGCTCGTCACGCTTGGATCCATGTCAGACATGCCCGTGCTGTCAGCTGTGCTGAAAATATCAGGAACGTCAAAGTCGAGCCAATCGAGGCCTGCAGTTCGAAAGTCCAGCTGGCCTGCAGCCGACAGGGACGCCACAAACGGCATAGTGTCGGCAGTAATGTAAAGGTCGTCAGAGAATGAGGGACTGCAGCCGTTTGTCGCCACGGCTGAACCGTCGTAGCCATTGCCGTTGAGATATGGCCCACCATTGCTGTCATTCGCTGCAGCACCGGTCGCAATGTCCATGGCATCCAGGCTTGCGAGGCCAGCACCGAAGGTTACCTGGTGGGCGTTGTAGCTGTTGTCGACATTGTTGCTACCCTGGAACAAAGGGGGCGGTGCGTCGGCACACATGGCCACATGTGCTTGGTTATCTGGGGAAGCCATGCCGTGCGGATCGGGTATAGTGTATGCGGTCATGATTATTTCCGTTTGCTGTGTTTGTGTCGTTGTAGCCGGCTGAGTTCTTGCGTCTGCCTGTGGGTACTGGCAAATGGCGCCACCGGCCGCGCATAGACGGCATGGTTGCTGTCGGTCGCATTTGCGCCGTAGGTGGACGCAGCGATGGCATGACTTCTGCGCTGCCTTGGGCTGCGGACCGGGGTCGACGCCGTGCGCCGTGCGCAGATGTCGGAGCAGCACATCGTTGCGTCCAAAGGCCTTGCCACAGTGGTTGCAGGGCAAGGAAAGGCGGCCTTCGGGTGGGAGATGTGTGCGGTAGTGTCGATCGTGGTGGCTCGGGCGAGAGAACTGGCGGTGGCAGATGGCGCACTGTAGTGGACCTGATGCCTTGGTGATGCCGGGCGCGGCGTCGCCTGCTGCTGTCCTCTGCTTCTTTTGCTTTGGCTGTTTCAGCTGCGAGGCGTACATGTTAGCAGAGTCAAACAGTGAGCTGAAGTGAAGAGACCTGAGATGGCATGGAGCGAGGAGCCATACGGCCCCGAGGGTGCTAGTTGAGAAGACAACGCACAAGTGACATTGTGACTGTGGTTGATTGAATTGTGTAGTGTCACGTCGTGTCGGTAAGTAAATACCCGTTTGAGCATCAGAGTCGGTGACAGGTCATAATAGGCGTGACTTGACGGAAAGACGACTGTTCACGTAGCGTTTCGATCGAGAAGGAGTGAAATCGAGGAGAAATGTAATGCTTGAAGCATTGAAAGACAGGAGATCAATGCGAAAGAATGGCCCCGAATGACCCAACACTGGGGCCGCGGCGCCGATTACGCCCTAAATGGCCGCTCAGTGAATAAACCTAGCGCCCAACCGTCGCCCATTCGACCTCCGCTTTTGAAAGAACGCGGAGAAGCGGGGCGAAAAAAGCCAGACCCAGAAAGACAGCGTGCAGATGGACTGGTGGCAAATCCACTGCGCTGGGCCTGAACAGCCACCAATTCTGCACATCGTGTACGAATTAGACCGGGGGACGACGGTTGGCTGCTTCCACTGTTTGCACCGGCAGCCCGGGTTTGTGTCAACCTTGCCTGTCTCTTTCCCCGTTGGTTTATCCTTTCACCTCTGGTGTCTCCTTTCACCGCTGACCTCTCCTGTCTCGCATCCTCACCAACGAGTTAGCAATGTCGTGACGTTTGAAGTAGGTGGTTAATGGGCGTCGAGAGGATGCAGCTGTCAGTACAACCTGTGCTCGGTGGTTTCGTTCCGTTGTGGTTCTTGATGCGGGGTGATGGAATTACGCTGGTAGAATGTCGTTTGTGCAGAAGTCCATTGTTGCAGTCAATAACGAAGAATCTGAATGAAGATGAAAGTGTTGAATATGTCAACTCTCGCTGCGAAGAATGAAAAGGGGGAACGCTTAAAATAGGGGCGGGTGTTGTAATCTGTGGAAGGTACGATCTCAAACGGAAGGACCAAACGGCACCGATTACGCAAGCAAAAATGCGTGTCGCTCTTTCTAAATTCAGCAAACGTGTGCCCAGTGACCGCGACGTGATATTTTGGCTTGACTTTGCATTATTCTATGTACAATCTGAACAAACTTGCTTGCTTCGACACGCTTTAGCACCCAGCCCCACGCCCTGAATCGACGACTACTTCGATAGCAGCTTCTTCAGCTCCGAGCATACAGCCTCACCGACGTCGCGCGTTGTCGCCTTACCGCCCAGGTCGGCCGTCCGAATCTCCAGCCCGCCGGCAGCCTTTTCCTCCAACACGATCGACACTGCCGTTTCGATGGCGTCGGCTTCGGCCGCCAGTAGGAACGAGTACCGCAGCATCATGGCGACGCTGAGAATCTGGGCGACGGGATTGACCAGGCCTTTGCCGGAGATGTCGGGCGCACTGCCGTGCACGGGCTCGTAGATGCCGTTGCAGCGGCCCTCGCCGCCGGGCACGGCCGAGATGCTGGCACTGGGCAAGACACCCAGGGTGCCGGTGATGCCGCCCGCAATGTCGGACAGAATGTCGCCAAAGGTGTTGTCGGTGTGGATGACGCCGTTGAAGCGCGTCGGCTGCGCCACCATCAGCATGGCCATGCTGTCGGCCAGCTGGTGCTGCAGGTCAATGTCGGCGTACGCGGGGCCGTCGAGCACCCGCTGCGTCACGGTGCGCCACAGCCGGCTGTTGGCCAGGACATTGTACTTGTCGGCACTCCAGACCTTGGCGGCCTTGGACCGGTCCTCCGGGCGCCCCATGAGACGGGCGACGGCCGCGCTGACGTGCGCCAGGCGCTCAATCTCGGGTGTCTTGTACTCCCACAAGTCGGACGCGACGTCGGCGTCCTCGCGCTTGTCGCCGAAATACGCGCCGCCGCAGTTCTCGCGCACGACGACAAAGTGCGTACCTTTGACCAGATGCTCCTTGATGGGCGACTGCTTGACGAGGGACGGCGCGTAAAAGGCGCAGGGGCGGATGTTGGCAAAGGCGTCGAGGCGGCGGCGCAGGGCCAGCAAGCCCGACTCGGGCGTGGGCACGGCGCCCGCCCACTCAGGGCCACCAATGCTACCAAACAGGACGGCATCGCTGGCCTCGGCCTTGGCAAGCACGGCCTCAGTGATGGGCACGCCATGTTTGTCGATGCTGGCGCCACCGGCCAGGTCAAAGTCGCGCTCGAATTTCAGGCCGGGCCGGCTGGCCTCGACGACATCGAGGACCTTGAGGGCCTCGGCGACGACTTCGGGGCCGACATGGTCGCCAGGTAGGACGAGCAGCTTGTACGTCTGGGACATTGTGGTCGGGTGGAGTCGGTTGAGATGCCGATTGAAGTGAGGCACTGTAAGAGGGCAATCGACGTGAGCACAACAGGAAAGCAAAAGATCACGAACGCGTCTTATTTGATTGCATTCCGTCTCGGCTTCAACAATTTCGGCGTCGTCAATCTACTTTCCCAGAACACCGACAGGACGTGTGACGAAGCTCATCACCGACTTCGGCTTAAGCTTGTCCGTAGCTATCTGCTTAGGCCGCGACCGGGGTAGGGGGCCACTGATTTCGCCACTACACAAGGACTTGCAGCGCTGGCGCGACCCGGACATGATCTGGCGCGGTCGGAAGGAGTGTAGAGTGGAGAAGGTGGAGGAAGTGGAGGTAGGTGGCACTTTGATTGCTTTCCCTTTTTGGTGAGGAGCTCTGCCAGTGGTACGCTCCGTTCACACACATTTGGCAGTTTTGCTGCAGTTTCGTTCTGCCCTGTGACGATGAAAGTCCAGTGCGGGGAAGACTCCTGCAGTAGCACGCCAACCACAGACACCATCACAATGGCGTCCTAACGGCACCTTGGCTTCTCGTGCCTTCGCGTCTTACGTCTCATCTTAAGCTATCTCCAGCTCTCGACTCGGCTTGGCACTGGCAGCTTGCGGTACTTTACAACTTTACATCGCCGCGGCCTTTCACGATTCTCATTCGTCTCGGTTACATGCACCTTTCGTCCACGAATAGAATTTCGGTATTGCAATTGTCATTTGTATCGTTCATTCGACCGTGTTTTACGTTTCGTCACCATCGCACTGTCTCTCCAGTCTTTTTGGCAACGACAACATCCACCACCTCCACATCACCACATAGCACACGCAATGTCTCGTCTTCAGGGAAAGGTTGCCATTGTCACCGGCGCTGCCTCTGGCTTCGGCAAGGGCATCGCTGCCAAGTTCGTGGCCGAGGGGGCCAGCGTCATCATTGTGGACCTCTCTGCCGAGGCCGGCCAGGCCGCTGCCGCCGAGCTCGGCGACAAGGCCGTTTTCCAGCACGGCGACGTCACCAAGTCTGCCGACTGGGAGGCTCTCCTGAAGCTGGCCGTGGACAAATTTGGCGGCCTCGACATTGTCGTCAACAACGCGGGCGCCACGTACGCCAACAAGCCCACGACGGACGTGACGGACAGGGACTTTGACCTCGTCTTCAATGTCAACGTCAAGTCGGTCTACGTGTCGACCAACGTGTTGCTACCGTACTTTCTCAACAACAAGCGGCCCGGCAACTTCATCCAGGTCGCGTCCACGGCCGGCATCCGCCCGCGGCCCCGCCTGACCTGGTACAACGCCAGCAAGGCGGCCGTGATCAACGCCACCAAGACCATGGCCGTCGAGTTCGGCCCCCACAACATTCGCTTTAATGCCGTGTCGCCCGTGGTCGGCAGCACCGGCATGACGCACCTGTTTATTGGCAAGCCGGACACGGAGGAGAACCGCGCAGGCTTTGTGTCGACGATCCCGCTGGGCCGGCCGTCAACGCCAGGCGACATTGCCAACGCATGCTGCTACCTGGCGAGCGACGAGGCGAGCTTCATCACGGGGGTGAACATTGAGGTCGACGGGGGCCGGTGTGTATAGGAATGTCGGGGAGGGGCAAAAGGCGATAGTCACAGTGTTTCTAGTACGTTCATTCCAACGTCAATTGGTTTGTAGATTCTCAATACGAGTCGAGTCCACAAAAAGAAGTTCATAAGCTGTGGCGTTTGTAACTTGGAGTCGTGGTTATGCAAGAGCCACAGCCTACATAGCTCACCCGGAAGACAACGGAAAATGATGCTTGTGAGAGAGCAATCGCAATACATACTTGTCTTCCATCCCTGCGAGAATGCAATACGAGAGCAATGGCGTACTGGGTGACGAGTCGAAAATGCCGCGCAATGATTTGTTTCCTGAAGTTTGTGTAGTCACGTGTCTATTGCCAGATGGCTCCTATGTGTGTAACACAAGAAGGTGGCTCCAACGTGACTCGACTTGTCGTATCAGGTGATATCTTCGTTCCTTCCTTATTCAGTGACAACTGCCCGTCAGGGGCACCAGACGCGACAGCAATGGCCATAATAAAAATGCTTCGTCAGTTCGCAGTCAGCAACCGCGGAAGACGAAACATATACCACAACACCACCAGCAACGATCAATACCCCTGGATAGACTACACACACCGATGTTTCTATGCCTCACGCCTAACATGAGAAGACAAAATGCCAGTCTTTACCCGGACAGCGTCTACCACCCAGGCAGCTCTATCCCTTGACGGATAATGTGCGGCAGCTCTTCCTTTGACGAAGCGACTGGGTGGCAGCTGCGCCCTTGGCGCGCCGACAAGGGGGTAAGTGATGGAGAGCTCTCTAAGTCGACAACATGCTAACAAGAGGAAGGCTCCTTGCCTCCGGTGCGTTGCCCGTTCTGGCCAAGATATCGCGGTGACGTTCCCCCTGTGTGCGCGCTAGAGGAAAGGACATATGTGTGGGTTGCTCCTGCGAAGGAAAATCGTGCCATCCTGTGAGTCTCAGACCCGTCTCCGATGACTCGTCGACATACTGACCCTCTCTTTTTAGATCCCGGCCGACCTGCGTGGCATTTGTGCGAAATGGAACCATACACGACGATCACCAACTGCGGCGTTATGCGCTTGCCACTCCCGACACTGCCTCCACAGCATTGGTCCTCCCTGACGACGAGCTTGACGAGCGCCTACGGATCGCGGAGATCTTTCCTGTCAAGCATGCGAAAGAGCCTCTCGGCTTATGTAGACTTGTCCACGATGGCACTGGCCATCATCGCTGTGTTGCCTGTGCACCAACTGCTCAGGGTCGAGCGGACGCTCAGCCAAGACGACAACCTTTTGGGCTTTCATAGCTTTACATGGAACACGACGCAAGCCGTGCGCATATGTGCGTCCGACTGCCCTTCCACCTTCAATATTTTTGCTGTGTCAAGACTTGCCATACTGCCACTTCATCGCCAAGGGAGCAGCAAACTAATGAACGTATATTAACCCGAGAACTTAGTTTTACAAAAACCCGGCGTGAATATGCCACTGCGCGACCCGCCCCTGAATCGTCGACAGGCCGAAAGAGAAATTGTAAGAAGTCGATCCAACAAGTCCCAACCCTTTGCTTCTCGGACACTGCTCGGTCTAACGTACCTGCAGTGCCTGCTGCGCGACCGAGATCGCTGTCTGGTAACTGGGACGGCCAACCTCGAAGTGTGCCACATATTCCCATTCGCTACCAACAACAGCAGCGACAAGGTGGGCCGGCTGTTGCAATTTGAGATTGCGAGCTTGTCCGGTGCAGCAGGCGATGATAACTTTCTTTACGAAGACGACGACGAGTACGAGCGAGACGAGGACGAAGGAGAGGGGCCGATTTAGACGCTGACCAACTAGAAGCAGGCCGCATCGGATCACGCCAAGAACCCAAATACCAATGCCTTGCCCGACCCCAACCCTCGCGAGGCGACGCGGGTATCAAAGTTATGTATACCGCCCCACTCCCAGACACACACGAAGCTGCTCCCATGTCGCCCAAGCCACAGCAGTCCGAAGGCACAGACTCGACCAAAGTGCTCGGGAACACCGACAAGCCAAAAATGGACCTTTTTGAGCGCAAGTGGGCGGATGGGCTGCAAATAAGCCTCCGAACCCAAAGACCGCCGGCTAGTACCGGATCGATTGCCATCTTTGATCCGCTCGGCACGCCATATCTTGTCCAAGATGAAGCGCCAGCGTGCTCGGTGGAGCACCTGTTTCAAGACGACGCTCCCATTGCTGACAAACCGAGTGGTGGTAAACCAGACAAATCGACCATGACAGGAACACTGTTGGAGACCTAGAGTCTAAATGCCTTCAGCCTCATTGTGACAAGTGTGGACGAGAAGGCGGCCTCTGCCCCCACGGCCGAGTGGAATAGTTGTGGGGTGGGGAACTCGGTGCTGACAGCAGATTGTGCACGTGTTGTAGCGCACGTCATGTTCCCGTTTCAGTTACCGAAGTAGACTAAACACAGACGACTTTAAAACAAACCAGGCATATGTTTCTTCAGCCCCACGATTGACAACCGACTCGGTGACCGATATGCGCTAGAGCAGTCACGGCAGGCTGCGGTTCATCCCTGCTTGTGCAGATTTTAGGTTTTCCTGCCCGGTTTCAAATTTTTGGGCGACAGCCTTGCACGATTTACCAATAACACGAACACGTGCCTCTGGTCAAGCTCAAAACCTCACGGGTTGAATAGTGCACAAGCTTGCGTGGCCTCGACAACTCTGGGAGTTATGGCCAGGACAAGGAGGATGCCGTGTTCCGAAGTCTTCGGCGTGGATTTCAATAATCACGTCACCTCCAGGTGGCATATTTAAGCTGCTTGACCTTTACCGACTGGACCATCTACTCTGAACACCACTGCCACTTCACTATTTTCCTTCGCTCATCACTGCGGCTTACTTCCTCTCCAATATGCTGTCTACCAAGTCCCTTCTCACGGCCGTCCTGGCCCTTCCAGCCGCCATTCTGGCCGCGGACGGCCCGATGGTCCCCGACTACGAGATCCACCTGCAGCTGGATCCGACGGTGGTGCTGGACTCCAACTTCCGCCTGGTGTCGGCCGTGATTGACGAGTTTGCGATGCCGACGACGGTCACCAAGAAGAACGTGCAGTACATTGACACGCTCGACAAGGCGCTGGACGCGCAGGGCTGGAGCTGCCGCATCCGCAATGTGGAGAACAAGAGCGGCTTCGACCTGACGTACAAGTGGCGCCTGCCGATCCAAAACAGCGACATCACCGGGGCGCTCAACACGGCGTTTGCCGACGGCTGGAACTCGGGCCAGGGCAACTACGCGGCGCAGGTGGACTGGTACCTGGACAGCCAGGAGCTGTCGGTGTCGCGCGACTACACGGCGTCGTCGAGCGGGTACAGCGGCACGACCGACCCGTCGGAGGCGGACTCGCGCAGCCTGCTGATTGCCAACGCGCCCAAGATGTTTGACAACTGGGTCACGAACGGCTGGGGCACGGACGAGCTGGCGGGCGGCGCCATCTACGGGCCGGTGCTGACCAAGGCGAGCGCGGGCACGTGGGACGGCCGGGAGCTGGACATTGAGATCTGGCCGATTGAAAACAGCGCGGGCACGGGCATTGCCTATCTGGTGGAGGCGTCGTTCAAGACGGACGACTACGACACGGCGGTGAGCGGGCAGGCGGGGCTGATTGCGCTGCTGAAGAGCAAGGGCTGGTTCCTGGACGCCAGCAACTCCAAGGAGGCCCTCGTCCTGGCCAACTACCACCCTACGTCGTAGGTGGGTGGTAGTTGGCCAGGAGGGTATGAAAGTAAGACGTTATGACATGTCGACGATAAATAGTGATACATGCATCTATATTACTTTACTTGTCGAGGAAATAATGCAATCTGAATTGCTTCACAGCGACTTCTCTTGACTCTGTCACTTCCTATTCTCTTCCACCTTCTCCTTGGCCGTCCCGTCTGGGTTTGGTTTGGGAGCAAACGGTACCTTGTCGTAGATCACCAGCATGACGCCGGCAAAAGTCACCAGAATAAAGGCCGTCGATATCGTGCAGAACCAGCCAATGCCAATGGCGTCCGTTGCCGGAATGGCCAGTGCTGTGCCCGCCGCGCCAAACATGTAGCGAATAAAGAAGTTGCCGCCCAATACCTCCGTGGAGCGTCCGGGCACAACGTCGATGCAGTACGTGTTGATGGCCGGGAAGATCATGAGCTGCGTGAAGCCCTGGACGAACATGACGACGACCAGCAGGGCGATGCCGCCCTTGTCGTACTGCAGGCACCAGCCATAGATGAGCATGCACGCCGGCGTGCCGAGGCCCATCCACGGCATGGCCGCACGCAGGCGGTCCTGTGGGCGGCGAACGCCGTTGCGCTTGCGGATCCATGCCTTGACGACGCGGTCGGCGTTGCGGCCGCCGACGAACGTGGCCGCCAGGTACCCGAACCCGGGGGCCAGGTAAAAGAGACCGGCCTGCAGGGGTGTGGTGAAGTGGAGCCGCGGGTTGATGACGTAGACGATGGGCGCGAAAAACGCATACATGTTCCAGATGAGCGACGACGAGGCGAGGGCGACGAGAAAGAGGTCGGGGCGGCGGAAGAGTCGGACGAGACGGACGGGGTTGTACGCGGCCAGGCATTCGCGGACGCGCTGGTCGCGGGGGATAGCGTCCCAGCGGCGAGTATGCGAGGTTTCGGGCAGGAATAGGACAGTCAGCGCGGTTGCCAGGCCAGCCAGCCCCGTCTGGAACCAGTAAATGTTACGCCAGCTCGAGTACGTGACAATTATGCCGCCGATAGCAGGGCCCACGGCCGGACCGACTAGCGTGCCGCTCAGGATCCACGCCAAGGCGGTACCGCGTTCGGTCGGGCGGTACAGGTCGCCCACGACGGCCGGGCCGCAGACCAGCAGACCCGTCCCGCTGAACCCGCTGAGGATCCGGAAGACGAAAAAGGACGCCAGGTTCGGCGACAGCGCCGACCCCAGCGAGAAGCCTGTGAATGCCACGACGCTCGGCAGCAAGACCGCACGGCGACCGCCGAGCACGCCCGTGACGCCCCAGACAAACGCCGACACGCCCATGGCGCCCGTGTACAGGCCGTTGCTGATGTTGATGACGCTGCCGGACGTGTGGTAGGTCTCGGCAATCTCGGCAAGCGCCGTCAGACAGCCCGTCGTGGCAATGGGCGACAGCAAGCTGCAGAGCGACAGAATGGCACAGAACAGCCGTTTTTGGGCGGGCGAGTAGCGGGTGTACATGCGCTCGGCGCGTTGGGTGGGGGTCAGGTCGACGTCGGGGATCGACGGGTCAGGCGGTCCATCAGGTGTGTGCGGTGTTGCCGGAGTTGGTGGTGGCATAATCTGCGTCGCCTCGACCTTTTCAGATGCCGTCACGCCCTTCTCGATATCTCTTTCCGTGCCACTCGCGTCGTCGACCACGCCCGTCTGTATATCGGCAACTGCTGTGGAGAGCATGGCCGCGTCCATGTGCGTTTCGACAATGTCGAGGTTGTCATCTTTGTCGCGGGATGTGGGAGGAAGAGGGTGTTGTGTATGTGTTGAATGTCGTCCCCCAAACGGTGTTGGTTGTGTCGGCTGCTTTGGTGGTGTGTTTGAGGCAGGTGAGGAGGCCGGGAGTTGAAGATCCAGCTTGGTGACGTTGATGTAATCTTGGTCGGCCATGATGCGTCCATGGGGACGTGTAAACGATGGACAATGAAGGGAGCTCGACAAAGACAGGAATATTTAAAACAACCCGTGATTATGTACCAAATGACACTAGAGGTAGACATCCAAATAGAAAATAGTCGCAAAATGTCGAAATGTTGTACACCGTATTACGCCACTAAACAGACACGGTGGGCGTAAATAGAGTGAACAGTCCATTGGATGTGTCGTGATTAAAAGACAGAACAAGAGAACCAGTGCAAGCAAATATAGATGACAACTAGCAACCAACACAGCTCCTCGGCATGTCTAGCAGGCAAGAGGAAGAAGGCCTTCCGCCGTCCTCCGTCCTCCACTGGAGTCGATTGAATCAGTCGAGTCGTGATGGAAGGCAACGATGGTTGTTGATTGGCCTACAAAAGTCACCATTCCCCGGTAAAGCTAGTCCGGGAAATGTTGTCTGGATACGATGGAGGGCGGAAATGCAACTACGCGGAATGACTTGCGCTAACCAAGCAATGACTCTCTACCATGGGTTCTCTGCGCGGAACGCTATTTCCTTGTCACGTAAGGTATCCGTAATAAATTATTGGTGTTGAGGCAACCACTATATTTCTGTCTCGAACCACTTTTTGAAACACACTCTGTCCTACTTGGTTCGTTCCTTTCACTGAATGTTTAGAAGCCCGACATTATTGATTGGGTCCGAATCCAATTCCTCTCACCAAGACGACCCTACTCATACAGCCCTGGGGCCAAGAGAATCCAGTAGGAACCAACGACGGGCTTGTTGATGTTGCTGGTGCCCGGCCACGTGCCCGGCGGATTCTTGCCGTTGGCGCTGGGCGTGACATACCACCAGTTGGGCCCGGGCGAGTTGTTGACGCCGTTGGTCAAGAAGGCGTGGATGCCGCCCAGGATGCCGTCGTGCACGTCGGGCGCGGACGTGACGGCGACCCACGGCAAGAACTCGCCGACGGCGTAGGTGACGTTGGAGTCAAAGGGCATGCCGTAGGTGGAGAGCTGGCCGGCGTACCAGTCGCTCTGGAGGGCGTAGGACGAGGCGTTGAAGGTGCCGAGGCCGACCATCTTGTCCCAGCCCATGGGGTACGTGGAGATCCACGACGCGGCCGGGTCGCCAAAGTGGGCGGTGACGTGGTCGCCGGCAACGCCGTCGGCCATGACGACGTCGGCAAAGCGGCGGCCGATCTGGGTGTAGTTGTCGAGCCCCGTGAGGGCGCCAAAGGACGTCAGGGCCACGGCCGAATACATGGCCAGCACGGTCTGGTTGGCGGTGGCGCCGATGGAGTCGACGGACGACTGCTGGGCGGCGGTGTACAGGCCGTTGTTGACCAGGTAGTCGGCAAACTTTTGTAGGGGCGCCAGGTACGGCTTGATGTACGCGGTGTTGCCCGTGGCCTTTTGGTACGCGTAGGCCATCCAGTGCATGACGGCTGTCTGGTCGACAATCAGCGCTTCCTGGGCGGCGACCGTCTCGCCCGTGGCGTTGGGGTACTTCTTGCCCAGATCGTGGAAGCCAAACTCCGCCGGCCACGTCAGGGCGTACTCGAGCAGGGGGTTGAGCAGCAGGCGCATGTAGTCGGGGGCCATGACGTAGAAGATGGGCCAGGCCTTGGGCAGCAGGTCCGCCGTCGTCTGCACGTTGCCGTCGGTGGAGATCTCCTTCATCCAGGCGCTGGCCTTGGCCGTGTCCAGCGTGTCGCCCGGCACGACGATTTCCAGCGCGGCAAACGTCTGGCGGACCGAGGCTTCCAGGATGTCGGTGTAGTTGGGCCCGAACGCGGCGCCCTGGCGGACCACCGTGGCGTCCACCTTCTGTCCCTCGGCGCGGGCGGCGTCCAAGTCGGAAAACACATAGTCGACGGCCGCCTCGGCGCCGGCTGCCACGCGGGACCGATAGTAGAATGCCTGCGGCTCACCGTACGCATTGAACGCCTGTTCCTGCTCGATGCCGATGACAAAGGTGACGGCCTGTTTGTTGTTGTTGCCCTTCTTTGTCAGACGGTACGACAGGGCCAGGTGGTTGCTTGGGACGTAGCCCGTCGTCTTGCCGGTCAGCGTGCCGTTGGTCGATAGCTGGGCGGCGTTGTTGGGCCCCGTGTCGGCCTGCCACGAGACGGCTCCGAAACGCGTGTGGGCGGCCAGGACGACGTTGCCCCAGACCGCCATCTGGTTCTTCTCGCCAAACGTCACAGGGCTCGTGCCGTTGACGACAAACAGGCGCGACCCGCCCTTTGTCTCGGAAAAGAAGGCCTGCACATTGTTTCCCTGCCCCGTCCACGACGCGTCAATCTCGCTCATGATGTCGACCACGGGCCAGTCGCCGTGCTTGGGCTTCTTCAGGCCCGTAACCTCGACAGTCAGGTAGCTGAACGGCAGCGACTGGCGCACGTAGTCGTCCGGCGACACGGGCGAGAAGAAGGTGAGCGTCACGACGGCCGGGCCCGCCTGCAGGGTGACGGTCGTCGTCGTCGCCGTAAACTCGAGATCGAGCTGCGTCGCCGGCGGGACCGTCGTGTTCGTGCAGCTGAACAGGCAGTAGGCCGTGTTGTCAATCTTGGCCAGCACCTGCCACGTCAACGCCTGGCCCTGCCAAAAGTACGGACGGGCCGAGGGGAAGTCGTGGGACGCGTCGTGCGTGACCCATGCCGAGACATACGGATTGCGGTTGGCCTGTGATGTCAGTGGTTGGTTCCAAGTTTCACACGGCAAGAAAGCCACGTACAATAGGATACGACGGCAGCGAGGCTCTGCTGGCCAGGACTGCCACGGCCGTCGAGGCGAGGGTGAAGAGTGTTGAGAACTTCATACTGGGTGGTGAGGTGGTGTTCGTTGGTGACGGGTATAGAAGATAAACGTGGATGCAATACTGAAACTGATGCAATATATACACGACGAGGAACAACGTCCTGCTTACCCTTCAAGGATTGACTATAATGACAACAGAATGGCCGTTTGGAGTATCGCTTGCAACAACTACCTCCGTCAAAATGCCAATGAATGATGCAACAGCCAACACATGGTACGTAAACGAAGCAACAGCAGCCAAGACTGGAAAATGTGACAAATGCCACTGTCTTCTATAGCGCGTAAACTATCTTAGCTCAAACGTCATGAGAAAAAGACATGCAGGTTGCTGCTCTCCGTCCATTTGGGTCGGCTCGCGGGTGTCGGGTGTCGGCGGACCTAAAAGAAGGTCTACGGGGCACCTGCGATTGGTTAATGCAAGTCTATGTTGTGAATGAGTCCCACTCGGGGCCATCTTCCATTCCCCCAAAAAATTGACACCCACTTGGTGAAGACGTCAGTCGGCCGTAAATTGCGTTTTAAGCTTTAGCTCTCCACTGTTACCCGTAAGGACAGTGACAGCTTTGCCACCAGAAGAAAGCAATCTTCGGCGGAGAGAGATGTTTATGAAGAACGTTGGTAGTTTCTGGAAAACTGCCTTCCCTATGGTCCCAGACAACGGCCTTCCTAGCAGCACGAGATACGACCGCGGTATGCCAGTGCTCAACTTGGCATGCCAAAACAATGATGTACTTGAGGTCGTCTGTTTCTGGAATGTGCCACTGTATCAGTGTTCCGTGACATAGTGTTATAAAGAAAAAGGAAGCACAGGTCGTCGAATCTAAAGTTTGAAGAAATGCCTCTATCACTGTTGTCGACAACTTCTCGTAACCATTTAAGTTGCATTTCTCTCCGATGCTGACAAGTGGCAGCCGCCGGTCTGGTATGCTATAGACACTCTGGTTGTTGGTATTGGGTCTTTCTTTATTTGCGCTTCTTTGGTGTGGATAATTATTCTTGAAATTTGGGTAACATTGTTTTATCTCTTTGGTTAATAAAAAACCATGTTTGACGACAAGCTCTTCGACGCTGCGAAAACCTTCGTTGTCGTAAATGCCCGAATGTTTCTTCCGTACGTGATGTTCCTGTCCATTTGGTTGGAGTATATATCCACACGTACCACATAAGATTGTTGATACGTCTTTGTATGTCCCGGGTTTTAAGTTAAACCACCTAGAGTCTTAATATCGGTAGTAATAAGTTTATAGGAAGGTAAATTAACAGAGGGGTAAGAGGGTAAGGCGTGTTTTGAAAACCGATATAATGAAAGGGAGAAGACAGAGGACAGAGGATAGAGGAAGAGGGGGAAGGAAGAGGGGGAAGTGGACAGAGGAAAGGGATAAAGGAAAAGGACAGTGAAGGAAAAGGACAAGGGAGGAAAAGGGCAGGGGAGGAAAAGGATAAGGGAGGAAAAGGATAAAAGAAATGGATAAAGGATAGGGGAGGAAGAGGATAAAGGAAAGGAAAAGGAAGAGGAAAAAGAAAAAGAAGAAGAAAAGGAAGAGGACAGAGGTAAAGGACAGAGGAAAAGGACAGGGGAGGAAGAGGACAAAGGGAAAGGAAGAGAAAAAGGAAAAAGAAAAGAAAAAGGAAAAAGAAAAGGAAGAGGAAAAGGAAAAGGAAAAGGAAGAGAACAGGAAGAGGACAGGAAGAGGACAGGAAGAGGACAGGAAAAGGATAGGAAGAGGATAAAAAAGGATAGGAAAGAGATAGGAAGAGGATAAGAAAAGGATAGGAAGAAATAAAAAAGGATAAAAAAGGAAAAAAAGGATAAAAAAAAATAAAAAAAATAAAAAATAAAAAATAAAAAATAGAAAATAAAAAAAAAAATAAAAAAAATAAAAAAAATAAAAAAAATAAAAAAAATAAAAAAAAATAAAAAAAAATAAAAAAAAATAAAAAAAAATAAAAAAAAATAAAAAAAAATAAAAATAAAAAAAAAATAAAAAATAAAAAAAATAAAAAAAAATAAAATAAAAAAAAAGGATAAAAAAAAATAAGAAAAGGATAGGAAAAGGACAAGAAAAAAACAAGAAAAGGACAAGAAAAGGACAGGAAAAGGACAGGAAAAAGACAGGAAAAGAACAGGAAGAGGACAGGAAAAGGACAGGAAGAGGACAAGAAGAGGACAGGAAAAGGACAGGAAGGGGACAGGAAGGGGATAAGGGAGGAAGAGGATAAGGGAAGAGGATAGGGGAGGAAGAGGATAAAGGAAAAGGTCGTATTTCTTTAGTGGTTAAAATATGACTTTTTTCAGCCGTACGTTATGATTGGCTCTAATACCTGGTTTTAACCCACTAATATTTCCAGATATATAACCTTATAAAGTAACTTGGAAGTCACCCTCGTTTCAGTTATTTACCAGTCAACTCAGTGACTTCTCGATATTAACAAACGCTAGGACCAGTAAGACGCGTAGTGTATACACACGTAAGTTTCACGCACCGTATTAAATTTAGTAATATTTTAACCACTTAAAAGATAAACTTACGACTTACACGTCTTAACGTTATTTAAGTTAAACCAAGTTCCATAATAACTCGGGGCGGTAATATTTTTATATTCAATAATATACTGTTTACCCTTTTAAGTTTAACGCGTCACCAAATTAAGTATAACGCCATTTCTAACCGTACGCCGCATATGTCATGGCATGCCCAAACACCGTTGAATCTACGGGGATTCAACGGGGTTTCACCGCTTATGTCAGCCAGGCCTTACTAGCGTGCCTGCTGGGCGCGGCCCGTCAGCATGGCCGCCGCCAGCCGCCAGGGCCTTGGCCAATTGTCAGGCACCTACAGGCCCCTTCCACTTACTTGTCATCCGCCAGAGATTCTACGGTGCATCGCAGAGTGCCTATGCACTCCCCTCTATAGCTGGCCGCCAGCCTCTAAGGCCAGGGCGCCTTCTGCGTGGGTGCCTTAGGCATGAGTTGATTCAACGGGGAATCTACGGTGTTTCTACAGATAACAATATAAGCTCATCCGAGCCCTCTCCTCTCGATGAGGCGGGGTAAGGATTAGATTTTGCACATCCTACTACCTACGTTTTGGCTGTCTTGCTTCGTGATCCTCTCTCTATTGAACCCCTATCCCTAGGACCCTCTGACACAGGGTCTGGTTGAAATACAGGTGTGTAATATAGGGGTGGAGAATAACCTTAGGAGTGGTATTGGTCTAGTCTTAATCGAGGCCGCTTTTGAAAAGCGGTCTCGATTAGGACTAGACTGCCTTTGCCGAACATTGTATTTATACGAGACAAATGGTTAACACAGACCTGACGACGTTCGAAGTATGTTCATTGTGTTGGGTATGCCGGGCTTGCACGCGTGGGGGTCGGCTCGTCGCGCATCTTCTTCCCAAAACTGTCCAAACTGCAGAATGCAAGGCTGTTTGTGAATGCATATATCAGGCTGGCACACCGCCAGAACAGAAGTGCCAGTTTCGGATCCTAGCGGCAACGCTTGGTCGGACCCCTCGGACAGAGCAAACGAAAATCGCACACCCCGGACAGCATCACGAGCAGCCATTCGTGATGATTCTCGGGCGTAGGCGACGAGGTTCCATCTGTGTCAGGAATTCAAGATGGACAGAGGGAGGTCTCGCCATAGCACATTTTGAAAAACTATTTAAATCGGCTTCGTCTGCCCTGTGTTGATGTTTTTTGTCTTCTCTTTTTCATCCATCAACAGCATCCAACTACAAAGTCTCAAAACAATCTTTTCGGAGCATTCTACTCAGAACACTCTTCCCATAGCAATCTTCTCAGAGCAATCTACTCAGCAAAAGAACCAAAACAAACCACAGGTAAGACATCCATCAATAAGCCGTGCTGGCAACGAGCTTCGACTGACCCGTCTTGGAAGCACAGGCACGCGATACAACCCGATCGAGATGCCGAGCGATGTCCTCAAGTGTCCCGGTGGCTGCGGAATGAACATTTCGACGACGCAACCCTATAACACGTGTCTCAACTGTCCCGCGAAGTCGAAGAAGTCAATCACTGCCAAGACGATGGGTGAACGGTTGGATGTACGGGATCAATGTGTGATAGTTCCTTCTTCTACTTAGATAGCTTAGCTACATTTTAGTGGAAACTACGATTCCTCCTTGGCTCTGTCCATCTTCTCCAGAAGCGTGAGCAGGTGTGGCATTTCCACCTCGTCGCAGTGCTCCCGCAGCCACTCGCGACCCTGATCGATGTCATCCAACTCACCCTCCAGCGGCGCGCCAGGTCCCTCACGCGTCCAGTATGGACGCTCAAACCACTCTGGCCAGAACCCGGCATATTCCCAGTCGACGATGGCGTTGATTTTGAGTGTCTCGGGGTCGACCAGGACGTTGTACTGGCTCAGATCGTTGTGGCAGAAGACGTAGTCGCCCTTGGGGAGGTCCGCCTTGGGCCGCCAGCAGGTGTGACTTTTCCAAAAGTCACGGTGCATGCGCAGCGGCGGACAGAGGAGAGTCTGGCCTGGCACGCCCGGTGTGTCGGAGCGGAGCGACTTGAGCGTGGCCAAGTGCACCATTAGCTCCTTTGTGACGACGTCCTTTTGCTCGGGCGTGAAGTGCACCATGCTGATGCCCGGGACGAACTCGGTACAAAAGTAAAAGGCCCCGTCGTCCTCCATGGTGTGCCGGAAGCGGGGAACGGGAATCGAGGGGGCGTGTTCCTGCAGATACTGCAGGACCGCGCCGTCGGTCGTCCATCGCTGCGGCAAGTTGGCTGGAGGCTTCCAGCCAATCGTATTTTCGATCCATTCGTGCCGGCGCAAGGTACGCTTGACGAACGACGACCCGATTTCAAAGTATTTCTTGTCCTGCGTGATGCCCGTACATTCGGGCTCGCGGTGCTTGTTCATATCCTGATGCGAAACCATTGTCTCGGGAGAGTTTTGGGACGTGGTGAAGAGGTGAAATGACGTCTATAAGAGACGAGAAGTGAGAAGATGAGAGATGAGAAGATGAGATGATTAAATGTGAAAAAAATGAAAAGTGAGATGTTGGGATGATGGGATTATGGGAATATGGGAAGATAAGGACAACGAGAAAGGCAAGAACGCAACACAACAAGAGAGGGGACGAGAAATCATGCAACACAAGATAATAGGCGCCCATACCCGCGCGTAAATTAGGCAGGCAATATGCAGGATGCAGACCGAAGCAAGGGTGCTTGACCAATGAAACCGGCGTATCACATCCGTGTCAAACCGAACCAAGGCACGATGCACTTTGCATTTACATTTGTTCGCGCCCGAATTCATTCATGCTTGGTATGGAGTAGTTTGAGATGATAAACATGTACATTATTTCAAAAATACTCCGCTCACAAATACTGTTCGCTCAAAATACTGCTCCGCTCACAATACGGCTCCGCTCAATACTGCTCCGCTCACACAACCTCCTCCACCGGATTCTCCTCGTCCAGCTGCTGCAGCTTCCCACCGGCAGTCGTCTCCAGCGCGGTGACACGGCTGCCGGCGCCGTGGGTCTCGGCGGTCTTGAACTGGCGCGCCGGCGTGCGCGCCTGGAACAGCTCGTCGAGTTCTTCGAGCGAGCGGTCTTTGGTCTCGGGGACCCAGAGGTAGGTGGCGACGGCGCAGCCGAGCGCAATGGCGCCAAACACCCAGCCGATGTTGGCCCCGATGTCGTTGAGGATGTAGGGGACGCAGAAGCTGACGATGAACGCCGTGACGACGTTGAGGGCAATGCCGAGCGAGAGCGTCTTTTCGCGCAGGTCGGCGGCGCCCATTTCCGCGGCGACGGTAAACACGAGCGGGCCCCAGGTGCCCGAGTAAAAGAAAAAGTAGAGCATGACGCCGGCGACGAGGGCGCGCCCGTCGGTGCCGTCGGGGTTCTTGGCGAGGCCGACGCCGGCGACAAGGAACAAAAACACGGTCTGGGCAACGGCGCCCCAGATCAGAATGGGCCGGCGGCCGACAAAGTCGCTCGCCAGCATGCCCAGCAGGCAGCCGCCCCAGCCAATGGTGGAGGAGCCAATGTTGTAGTTGAAGGCGTTGGCGGAGAGGCCGACGGTGGCGTAGAAGCGCGGCGAGTAGCCAGAGACGAAGCCCTGGCCCAAAAACTGCTGGATGCCGAGCAGGCCGACGGCAATGGCCGACCGCCGCAGGTTGGTGCCGCGCACCATGTCGGTCCAGGGCGCTTTGCGGTCGGGCTGGCTGTGCGCCGCCAGGGCCTCTTCAATGGCGTCCATCTCCAGGCGGCTCATGCCGGCGCGCACGTCGTCCTGCGGGCGGAGGCGGTCCAGGACGGCGACGGCCTCGTCCTTGCGGCCCTTGCTGAGCAGCCAGCGCGGCGAGCTGGGGATGAAGAAGGTGCCGACAAAAATGAGGACGGGGATGGCGGCCTGGAGGGCGACGGGGACGATCCAGCCGGCGCGCGTGGCGTTGGTCGAGAAGCCGCGGTTGACGCCGGCGGCAAAGATCTGGCCAAAGAGGTTGAAGAGCTGGATCGACCCGACGACGGTGCCGCGCATGGCGGCGGGCACAATCTCCGACTGGTAGCCACTGTCAGGTTAGCAGACTTGAGCCTTGAGACTTGCGGCAGATGCAGCACAGCAGGACACAACAGGACACGGCAGGGACATACGTCGACGTCACTTCGGCAAGGCCGACACTAAAGTAGATGATGATGCGGCCGACGATGAACTGGGCAATCGACTTGGACGTCGACTCGATGATGATGCCGACCCAGACGACGACGACCAGCGTCCAGATGGCCACCTTGTGGCCCCAGCGCTCGACGAGAAACGGCGCCACGAGCGCGCCGACCAGCTTGCCCGCAAAGGCCGTCGAGGACGTGTACGACGCGCGCGCCGGCGACAGGGCGTACTTGCCGCTGCCCGGCTTGGTTTCGGCGCCAAACTCGCGCGTGAACCCGGGGATGCTCTGCACGCCCGAGAAGCTGGTGGTCTCGTAGCCGAAGATGATGTTGATGAGCGCCGAGATCATCCAGGCCGAGAAGAGCGGCCATGTCATTTTCTGGAAGACGTAGCGGGCGGACAAGATGTTGTTGCGGGCGCGCTGGCGGGCAGACAGCGGCGGCGGCGATGCCCCAGCGGCGGCATCAGCCGGTGCTGCGACGGAAACGGATTCTTTCTCCATGGTGAACGTTGCGTTTGATGACTGACAAGCAATGGACGTGGCAGTTCACATCGACTCGGTTGCAGGACTGCAGATCGCTTGGCGAGCATTCTTATAACAAGTCAACGTGCATCGTAAGGCGACAGGAGAAAGCGAAGAAAAAGAAGGCAGCCACCACGCCGTCTCCACGCATCAACACCACGTCCGATCACAACATCGACACGAGATGTGGCGTGTGCGTCGAGACCTCGTCGGTGCCGGACAGGGGTGCCTCGTGCAAGGGTGGCTCGTTTGTCGTCTGCAGGGCTGTCCGCATCCTCAACACGTTCCTCTGCATGCGGTTGCCGTTCGAACGTTGTCCCAAAAGGAGGGCGTGGAAGACTCGCGGTTCGTGGATGTCGCCCCAGGGTCGTTGATTACGGCTTTGTCTGTTGTCACTAGCGCCAGCACGCCATGCTGACCCTGGGTCCGTTGTCGCGGCCGTCGCGGCTGTCGTGGAGTTAGAGATACGTGATTGGCTCGCTGACGGCCGGCAGAGACGAGCGACCCGCGACGTTGGAGTCGTCAGTGGATGTGTAAGTGGAGACGGCACAAGCAATAAGTTGGGGTATTGGAGAAGCGCTCCATGAACAGACGCGGAGTCGATCGAGACAGTTATGAGAAAAGAGTAAAGAGCAGGCTTGTCGTGGAAGCTGGTATTGGACATTTGGTTTATTTTAATTTTGGTGTTTATTTTTTATATTTTTCGTTTTTGTGTTTCCTTAATATTTTATGTTTTATTTTCTTTTTATTTTCACTTTTTTTATTTCAAACGTGCAATTCATATCTCTCCCAAAATAAAGCAATTATTTCTTACCCTTTACCATAATTCGCCTTCCTTTAAAGCGACTTTACCTACATTGCCATCTCCATTCCATCGACATCTACAAACGACGCCATGGCCACTCCTGCCGGCGCCGCCGCGCCTTCTGCAGGCTCGCCGGGCCGCCCAAACTTCCTCATCATTGTCGCCGACGACCTGGGCTTCTCAGACGTGGGCTGCTTCGGCGGCGAGATCCACACGCCCAACATTGACAAGCTGGCGGCCAGCGGCGTCCGCTGCACGGGCTTCCACGCGGCGGCGGCCTGCAGCCCGACGCGGGCCATGATCATGACGGGCACGGACCACCACATTGCCGGGCTGGGCAACCTGGTCGAGTTTACCAACTACACGGGGTGGTCGCGCTTCGACGGCGAGCCGCTGACAGACAGCGGCAAGCCGTTTGACGCGAAGCCGCAGCGCGGCATGCCCGGCTACGAGGGCTACCTCAACGAGCGGGTTGTCACGGTGGCCGAGGTGCTGCGCGACGCCGGGTACCGCACGATGATGGCGGGCAAGTGGCACCTGGGGCTCAAGCCGGAGCGGTCGCCGCACGCGCGCGGGTTCCAGCGGTCGTTTGCGCTGCTGCCGGGCAGCTCGAACCACTTCAACTACCGGCCGCCGGGCGAGGTCGAGCACGGCACGCCGCAGTTTCTGGACACGAGCATCATTGCGCTGCACAGCGAGGACGGCGTCTACCAAGAGCTGGACGCGCTGCCGCCCGACTGGTACTCGAGCAACGGCTACGGCGACAAGCTGGTGGCGTACCTCGAGGAGCTGGACGCGGCGAACGCCAAAGGCGGTGATGGCGAGAAGCAACCTTTCTTTGCCTACCTGCCCTTCTCGGCGCCGCACTGGCCGCTGCAGGCGCCCAAGGAGCACGTCGACCACTACCGCGGCGTCTACGACAAGGGCCCGGCCGAGCTGCGCCGCGAACGGCTGGCGCGCATGGCCGCCCTCGGCCTCATGGACGCGGACACTGAGGCGCACCCCGTGGTCCTGGACGACGGCAAGACGCAGGCCTGGGAGGACCTGCCGGCCGCCGAGCGCGCCCACTCGGCCCGCGCCATGGAGGCCTACGCCGGCATGGTCGAGTGCATCGACGCCAACGTCGGCAAGGTGGTGGCGCACCTCGAGGCGACGGGCCAGCTCGACAACACGCTCGTCATGTTTATGTCGGACAACGGCGCCGAGGGCGCGGCCTACGAGGCATATCCGCTGGTCAAGGGCCCGCTGATGAACCACATCCGCACGCACTACAACAACGCGCTCGACAACATTGGCGCCAAGGACAGCTTCGTCTGGTACGGCCCGCGCTGGGCCCAGGCCGCCACCGCGCCCTCGCGCCTCTTCAAGCTGTACACGACCGAGGGCGGCGTGCGCGTCCCCTGCGTCGTCAAGGGCCTCGGCGCGCAGCCGGCCGCCATCAAGCACGAGTTTGCCACCGTCATGGACATTATGCCGACCCTGCTCGACCTCGCCGGCGTCGCCCACCCCGCGCCGCTGTACAATGGTCGCCAAGTCGCCGGGATGCGCGGCAAGAGCATGGCCGGCTGGCTGCGCGGCGACGCACCCTCGACGCACCCCCCCGACTTTGTCCAGGGCTGGGAGCTGTGCGGCCGCGCCGCCATCCGCCAGGCCGACTGGAAGGCCGTCTTCATCCCCGCGCCCAAGGGCCCCCATGCCTGGCAGCTGTACAACCTCAAGACCGACCCGGGTGAGATCCACGACCGGGCCGCCGACGAGCCCGACCGACTGACGGCCCTGCTCGCGCACTGGGACGCCTACGTCGCGGAGTGCGGCGTCGTGCCCCTGCACCCGGAAATGGGCGCCTACCTCGAGGCCACCGAAGAGCAGATGGAGGAGAACGCCTGGATCGAGTACGAGTACTGGAAGCCGGGCGGGCTCGAGAACCGGGAGGCGTTTTTCCGCACGCCGAAGCGGTTTCCCATGCACGGTGCGGAGGACGTCAAGGCGTAGGTGACGGTCGACGTTGACGGCGAGCAGACGTGCAAGCCAAATAAATTTGAAAATAAAAATATAAAATAAAATAAAGTACAGTCATGCAATCTCGACTCTTGGTGGCTATAGATTCCCAAAAACACTCCCGTTAAAGTCAAACCCCAGACTCTGGTTGATCCAGTCAAACTGCGTCGGCGTCATGGAAAAGTTGAGCGTTCCGTCGCCCCACGCAGACGCCACGCCCATCTCGTTGGGGCTGTATGTTTCGTAGGGATAGTAAGGTTGCGGTGGAGGCTGTACTGTCGGCTGTACTGGCGGCTGTACTGTCGGCTGTGCCGCTGGTTGTGCCGTCTGCCATGGACCGTCCAGGCGCCACTCGTCTGTGCTTTCTGTCGGCAGAGCGGCCGTCGGTGCCGCCAGAACAGGGGAGCGGATCGTCGAGAGGGCGGGCAGCACAGGGGACACAGGGGACACAGGAGACGATGGCTGGTCGTCGCCGTTCCGCGCACCGTCTCCGTAGTGCTGGAAGAGATCGCTCTCCTTGTCGGTGGCCGTCGACGCGGCCGGTGCCAGCACGTCTCTGCGGCAGGCCAGTGCACTCTGGATGCGGCCAAACGTGCCATACGTGCGGAGACTGGGCGAGGCGGCGCGGTCGGCGTGTCTGTGTCCGCTTGTGGCGTCTGCGTCGTCGACGGCCGTCGCCTTCTCCGCCGCCCCCGTGTCAACAACGCCCACGTCGTAGCCGTGCTGCTTCGCCAGCGCGCACACCGAGTAGAACAAGTCGCGAATCGGCACCGACCGCTGTGCAATTTCCGTCCCACACGCCACGGCGGCCGCCAGATACTGGTCGAGCAGCGGGGTCGTCACGCCGAGCAGCGCGTCTTCGTCGCGCTGCCGCTCAATCACCAGCACGCGCAGTGCCAGCGACGCGCTGATCCCCACCACCGGGTCGTGGCCCGTCGGCTGGTGCCGCATGCTCTCCTGAATGACGCGGCAGATGGCGAGCGCATGCTGCACGCGGCCCCGGCGGCAGTCGGCCAAAAAGTCGGCGGGTGGGGACGTCGACGCTGACGTGGACGAGGACGACGACAGCCGGTGCAGCGAGCGCACGTACGATCCGATCCGGTACAGGTCGCAGTAGCAGCCGTGGTACAGGCAGTGGAGCGTCACAAAACTGACGAGCTGCGACGACCGTCGCCGGTACAGCATCTCTGCCGTGAACCGCATCTCCGGCGGCAGCCGCTCCTGCCAGCGGTTCAGCTGGTCTTTGTACGCAAAGAAGAGCGAGCCCGACGTCCAGGGCACGCCGTGTGGTGGGGCCGACGACGACGACGGCGACGTGGGCGACGCGGCGACCGGCGGCGGTGATGTCGTTGTCGTGGTGGCCGCCATGGCTTCGACCACGTGTTGCTTGTTGCGCGGATGGTACGGCATCGTGTAGTCCAGGATGGCCCGCCGCATCGCCGCCAGCTGCACCAGAAACGTCGAGATGCCGAGGCGCGACTCGACCACGGACGCGGCCGGTGCCGGTGTCGGTGTCGGTGCCGCCGGCGACGGCGACGGCTTCTCCTGCGCGGCCAAGCTGCTGCGCAGCGTCGGCATGTCCGTCTCCAGGCCCAGCTGAAAGGCCTGCTCGTTGCACGGCAGCCGCACCTCGATGGCGCCGGCGTCCAGGCTGGCCAGCGGCCGGCGCCCGTTCTCAATCAGGCTCTCCATGACAAAACAGCTCCAGATCAGCCGCCGCCGCGCCTCGCGCACCGTCACCGGGATCCGCTCGGGCATGCCCGAGCGGCTCTGGCTCTGGCTCTGGCCCTGGCTCGGCGCCGTTTGTGCAATCTCCAGGTTCAGCTGCAGGCCATGCGCCAGCCGCACCGCCAGCCCGGACAGGAACCAGGCCGCCACGTGGCTGGCCCGGTGCCACTCGAACCGCTGGAGCAGCAGCAGGGCCTGCAGCGTGGTCGTCGACGGCGGCGAAAAGAGTTCGAGCATCACCAGGCGACGGCACTCGTCGGCCCAGGCGTCGGCCCGTCGGTCGTGCGGGTCGAGGAAGCGGAGCGCGGTGGCCAGGATGACGAGGAGCAAAAAGTCGGGCACCAGGCGATTGTCAAACAGCTGCATCAGCGTCGGCGGGTGGATGAACGAGTAAAAGCAAAAGTAGTGCGGGCCGTCAAAGTAGGCATTGACCAGGCGGCGCTGCTCCGCGACATCGGGCAGGAGCTCGTTGCCGTTGGGACCAAACGTGCCCGGTGGCCGTGGCGGTGCAGGCATGGGTGCGTGGGATGTGTGGGATGCGTGGGATGCGCTGTGTGCTTGCGACGGGGCCAGTGGCCGCGCGCTGGGTTTGGCGCGGGATGCCGGTGCGGCAGACCGTATGGATGCTGGCGAGTTCATGCCGGCAGCGTCGACGGGTGCCTTGCCGCTCCAAGCCGGCCTCCCCCGTCCAATGCCCTGGTTGGTGTTGATGCAGTCGACCATGGCCCGCTGGCATGGCGCACAAGGTCCAGTGGACGACGCTGAGGAGGTGCAGCGGATCTGACGGTGAGCAAGAAAAGAAACAAAAAGAAAGAAAGAGAAGATATCTAATGCTCACAGGGGCCTGGTTTACCTTGATTCTTCGACACCTCTCACAGGCCGTGTTCACCCGCGACCGGTGGGCAATGTCGCCGGCCGGGTACCATTCACAGGCAATGCCCAGGCGCGTGCAGTTGCCGCAGACACCGCGGCCTTCGTCGCACCGGACTTTGCGTCGCCGACACGTCGCACAGCCCGTCCGGCTGACACTGCGTCCGGCGCGGCGCATGGTAGAGGGGTATGTATGTCTATGATGTCGTGGCAAATGCGGTCGTTGGGAAATGTGAATGTATCTTGCATGGGAGAAAGCAGGAGAGACAACCACTGCCTCTGTGTAGGTCGACGTAGGGATCAGCTGCAGGCTTGAGCCGTCACCCAGGGCAGACCTGTAAAGAGCAGCTAATTCCAGGTGAAATTTGGCAGAACAAGGAAAGGAGAGGGCTTCTAATAATACAGTAGAGGGAGAAAGAACAAAAGATTCCAGGGATGAACAGAGGTAGCCAGGGACGACACGGGAGGACAAGAAAGAGACTGTGCCTGGAGACAAAGAGTTCACCCAGAAGGGCGCGCAGCGTTGGCCCCCAGGCCAGGACCCCAAGCCAGTTTGGCAATCGCGTCATAGCACGTAACAGCCGCTAAAACGACAAAAGAGGGGACCCTAGAACCTATTTTAGTCCCTATCAAAAGTGAGGAGCGACTTGTCAGATGAACGGTGGCCACTACGCTAACCCCCGCATTCTGAAGAGCGATGCCCTTTTGGGTCACCTTCTCGTGCGCCCCATGCGGAGCAGGCATCGATGGTGTAGCACATGTACATTCGTACAGCGAAGACCACTATTGGCCAGAAGGTTGTTGTTAGCGACAGGCTCGGCAGCCTCGCACGGCCTGGCCCGCCCGCCTGCCGTGCTGCTGAACAACAAAATTGGGAAAGAACGATCCAATGTACAGCCAGCGAGGAGGAAAACCCTAACAGGAAAGCGTACAGCAGCAGAACAGCCAAAGAACCTTGTGCCATTTGTTGAAGAATGGCCTCAAGAGCAGTGTCAAGCAGAGGGACACCCAAAATATCCCAGGGATATTCAACGAGAAGAGTGCACGCGTCTGTCTTCGACAATGAGAACACGGATCAGTGGACAATAGGCATTGGAAGATCAATTCTCTTGTGAAGCTGTTGATTGTCGCAGTATTCTTCAAGCACCGTTAATGGTGGTACATGATGGCAAGGGTGCCATTCGACAATGGTGCAGACACGGCATCTCCTTTGTTTACATCTACAGAATGCTCTTTGGAGGGCCGACAATAGACCCCATTGTTCCATTCTGCCCCATCCTGCCCCATTCGCCCGCCTTCACACATCTCCCGTAGCATCCCGACTGCTCTTTGTACGATACAATGCGGGCCGTCCGATTGTGAAAACATCACAAAGAAAAGCGATATCGTTTCTGCTCGCCGCCTTCCAACCGCTTAAAGCACGATCTCGCGGCCAGCTGTATAAAGGCCACTTATCCTACCACTCCACGACGATATGTGCTACAACACCATCCCTACAATCAATGCACATCGCATATTCACCCATATTTAAAATCAACGCATCCCGACGGGCATACGCAAACGTTACCGTGAAACGCCTTCCGCTCGAGCCACCATGGACACCGCCACCCAACCCCGGCGTCGACTGAAACCCGGTCAAGGATACGCAGAAAGCGAAGGTATGACGCTCTTTCTGGAGGTGGATCGTGCGGAGGAATGCGTATTCCAACACACCCTGCCGGGGCTTGTCAAGGCACGGTACATTATCGAGCCGAGTTTCGCCAATGAGCTCGTGAACAAAACGGGCGCTGCCAAAGTTGGCGCGCAGTTTATTGTCACCAACGAGCAGAGAGAGTACATCCTCGGTACCCACGTTGTTGACGTGGCCAAAGAGGGTGTCTACGTGAAAGGTGACAATGTGCACGAAGTCACATTCCGTGTTGACAGCGACAGCGCAGGGAAATTGGAAGTCTGGGGTCTCGCCAAAATCAAAGTCTCCGTTTTCGTGTGCGCTTCCGACAGAGACGAACAACGCCTGAAAACGATAGACTACCGTGTCGAAAGCCTTATCTTGGCCGCGGCGTTCATCGGGGTCAAGGCCTGTCCCGGCTGTGATGTGCACCTTAGGCAGGAAATGCAAGGCTGAACCCGAGAGAGTCGACAAGGGTCGAGGGCAGTTCGTGCTACACTATTTCGTTGGCAACGTGGCGAGTTGGACCGCCGTGCTTTTTATTTTTTTCGATTAACGTCTTTTCTTGTGTTATCATTTGTTTGTTTGCGTCGCACATTCGCGTGAGCCATCAACAAGTGCCCAGATTATTTATTTTGCGGTATGTCTCCCCTGTTTTGTTTTGTTTTGTTTTGTTTGCATTCATTGGTCCACAAAGCATTCCCATTGTTCACACAGATGCACGAACACATTTACATCTGTAGATGCCAGAATGCACCAGCGTGAACAAATGGGCTTTTTATTTCATTTTCTTTTCGCGAACAATATGGAAGTTCATTTTATTATCTAGGCTTCCTCTGTGTCTGTTCAAAATTCCAGACATTGCGAACTGCGAACATGTCGAATATTCCCGACCAAGTATAAGATGACGACATCTTTCCGTTCTTGTAAGGACACCATGGGAGGAAAAGTTCCTCACCGCTCCCGTTTCCACCTCCCTCGTACTCTACTCTCCTCTACCCACCACAACTTTCCAAACAAAAGATAAAAACAAAACACTAATAGCCTCCTAACCCTGGCAAGATGGATCCCCCATTTTTCATACATCGTACCTTTGGGTACGACATCCAGATCCCCGAGGATCTACATGCACGTCGGTTTTTCAATCCGAGCATCTAGTGCATGCTCGCCATCCACTCGGTGATTGCCAGTCAGTACTGGCACTTCACCGTGACCGTGCAGTGTAGAGGGATGAGTGGCGCCTTCACCACTCTGGGTTGTAAGACGCAACTTCGCAACCAAGGCACATTGGTCGCCGGCCGCCGCGAGTGGCAAGCATATATGATTGAAGTGTGCGACCAACAATTCTCTTGGTCCGAGGAGGGCACGTCGACTCTTCGTGTCACGCTCGCGGCTGTTGGGCCCCTGGGAAGCGACGTCTTGGCGTGCTATGAGGTCCTGTATGATTGGCTGTCGGACGACACCGTTCATTGAACATTCTCTACGACGCCTCATAAGCTGAGCCAATCGCGAACCAGCCAGATCGTTGACGTGTTGTTATTGTACCCGAGGATCGTTGGGGACACCGAACGCGAGAACAGACGCCGATGAGACCTGCATCCCATCCTGACCCTGACAAACATCATGGGACTACGGCTTTCGGAAGAGTTCTCCTGTTGGACCCCTCGCCCGCGCTCGTCCTCTCCATTGCATCTCGTCACTTTTATTGTTCCACCCTGTTTCGCATTGTTCCGCATCGTTTCTTTTATTTCTTTTACCTTCCGTGCACCGCCAACGATGAGTGCTCCGAGAACACCAGGCGTACGATCCGCCCCAGTGACTACTAATAAAACAAGCCAACAGACCCCGAAAACTGTCGCTAAAAAAATATGAAAACAGACAAAACAATCACCAAAAAACACGAAAACGCAAAAACGAGAAAAAAAAGTAAGTTTGCAGATTCTTTATGTTATCTTCCTTCTGTCGATGTTTTTTTTTCCCTGATCGTTGATTTCCTCTATTGATTTTATTTGACTTTCATCTCGAGCACCAGACTATTTTGATGTGCTATGAGATTCTTAGATGGATACTAAACCGGCCTCTTCTTTCTCCCTCTTCTTTTTCTTTTCTGTTATTCAAAATCCATCAAGTTCCATTTTGACAATCTCGTTCCATGATATTATACGTGACAAGATGCTGCTGACATTTTACAAGACTAAACAGCCCTACGTAAACATCCTCCTTACACAGTTGCCGCCAAAGAAAAGGCAAACGACACAGGCTCCACGGCCGCCAAGAGGTCGGGCCGTACGCCGGGCCCGCACGCGGCCGAGCCAACACCAGCGACACGCGCATCGAGACGCAGCAGCACTGCATCCGGGTCTTCCTGGCCGACCAGGTCACACGGATGCGCCGCTGCGTCCAAGACCTGTGCCGAGTACGGTCCCGCGGCCCAGGAGAAGCTGGGGGCCCGTCCCTCGTTTTCCGGCGCATCGCTCAGCGTGGCACGGAGACGAAGGGGGCCATCACGAGCGGCCGCAGTCATCCAGCGCGTGCCCATACGGTTGCCGTTCTCCTGTGGCACGTCGTACGGCACCTGCAGACCGGCAAGGCTGGCTTCGTAAACCCCCACGCGCAGGCTGCGGTTCTTGTCCGGGTACGACTCGCCGGGTCCCTGGCCGTACCATGCAAAGTTTTGCAGCGACTTGTTCGCGCGGACGTCGAGGCCGATGCGGGGGACGTGGTCCGGGGCGCTGCCAAAGGGCGTCAGGGCGACCGCCACAGCCAGGCCGCCGGCTGACAACGTGTAGACGGTGCGGCAGGTCCAGCCCCAGCCCAGGACAGGGGCGGCCATGACGGTCTCGATGGTGACGGTTGCGGTCTCGCCCGAGATCGCGTGGTCGACCGAGACAACACGATGGAGACCGAGCGTGTCGACACCGAACCGTTTCCAGTAAGGAACGGAGACTGGACGGTCGTTGTCCGTGGGGGCGCGCCAGAAACCGGGAGCAAGTGCTGGTAGCGTTGATGCAGCGTTGGTGGACCCAAGAACGACCACACTCTTGCCACCAGAGCGTACAGTCCATGACGTGAGGCTGCCACGGACGGCACTGAACACAAGTGCGTGCTGGCCCACAGAGGCTGTGATCGTGGATCCAACTTGCTGCACGGTAGCGGTCTGCGTCGTAGCGGACAAGACGTTTGACAGAGGCACAGTCGCCAGGTGGCTCTTCTCTGCGGCGATCAAGTACTGTTGGAAATGGGCAACGTCCTTCCATCCGGACTCTGCCCCCTTGCGGGAGAGCAGCACGGTAAGAAGAACATCGGCGTTGTCCTTGTATGCGGAGTAATCAATGCCGTCCAGAACGACCGTGCCCTTTCCACCGTGCGGTGCAATGTGCGGCAGCGCAAGCTCACGCGAAGCAAAGAGGACATGGCTGTGGGAGTCGCCCGACGAGAAATCCTCGATGCGGTAGGAGAGCGCCAGGTGGCTCAGGTCGATGAAATCGTAGAGGTTTTGGATTGTGAGCGTCCTGTTGTCGGCGCCCGAACCGAGTGACACGCGCACGGGCTGCACCACCGTCTTGAGCTCCACGAGGCCCGGTGTGGGCTGGTGTTGGCTGTTGCACAGGCCGTCCATGACAAAGGTGCCGTCGTTGGGCTCGTCGCCAAAGTTGCCGCCGTAGGCATAGTACGCTTTGCCACCGCCGTCGTCCTTCCACAGGCCGTGGTTGGCCCACTCCCAGATGAAACCGCCCTGGACGCGCGGGTGTGTGCGGAAGAGGTCCTCGTAGTCCGCGAGGCCACCGGGGCCGTTGCCCATGGCGTGAGCGTATTCGCACAGAATGACGGGCTTCTCGTAGCGGCCCGTCTTGGGGTCGACGCCCTCGGTCTCTGCCAGCTTCGCCAGGCGCTCCACGGAAGGGTACATGTACGAGTACATGTCGGCCGTCTCGGCATGGGCATCGCCCTCGTAGTGGACAGGCCGGGAGGGGTCGACCGTTTTGGCATAGTGGTACATGTCTTTGTGGTTCCGGCCATAAAAGGCCTCGTTGCCCAGAGACCAGACAATGATGGACGCATGGTTCTTGTCGCGCTGCACCATGGCTTCCATGCGGTCGAGGTAAGCAGCACGCCACGAAGGGTTGTCGGACGTGAACGCGGCTGCCTTTGGAAAGGTCAGTTTCTTGCGCTCCTCGTAGTCCATCTCCTCGGGAATGTCGAGGGGCCGTGCCACGACGTCGTAGAATCCGTGGCACTCGAGGTCGGCCTCGTCTATGACCCAAAGGCCCAGCTCATCGGCCAAATCCAAGAGACGCGGGTGAGGCGGGTAATGCGAGCAGCGCAGAGCGTTGAGGTTGTACTGCTTAATCTGCAGGAGGTCGTGGCGCATAAAGTCGTCGGGGACCGCGCGGCCGTGCAGCGGGTGGTGTTCGTGGTGATTGGTGCCACGCAAGCGGAGAGACACCCCATTGACACACAGTAAGCCGTTGAGGAGCTCAACTTGACGGAAGCCCACGGTCTGATGGACAGTGTGGGGTCGGTCGTTGCCCGAAACTGGCCGCAGCGTGAGCTCGACCCGGTACAGGTACGGCGTCTCGGCCGTCCACTTGCGTGGACTGGTCACGGGCAAGGCAATCTCGACCGTCGTGGGGGCCGTTGCACCAGCATGAACATGCACGGATGTCTCGCCCACGAGGGCGCTTGCGTTTTCCTTGTCCAGCAGACGCAGGCTCAGTGTAGAAGGCTCGACGGTGCGCACTGTCACAGCACCGCGCAGCACTGCATCCGTGTACGTGGCGTCCAGGTCGGTGTGCACGAACCAGTCGTCGATGCTCGTCGTCGCCGAGAAACCAAGCAGATGCACGTCGCGGAATATGCCCGACAGCCACCACTGGTCCTGGTCCTCAATGTACGAGCCGTCGGACCACTGGTAGACCTGGACGACCAGCGTCACCTCCTGTGTGTGGGCTGCGGCAGCCACCGCCTCGGTAATGTCAAACTCGGCGGCGTTGCGCGAGCCTTGGGCGTAACCGACCAGCGAGCCATTCCCCCAGACATGGTACGCGCTGTCCACGCCGTCGAACCGGAGACGCAGCCGCGGGCCGCCATCACCCGGGAACTGCTCCGCCCATGACGATGGCACCGAAAAGACACGCCGGTAGGTGCCCGTGGGGTTCGTAGCAGGGACATAGGGCGGCGCGACCGGGATGGGGTATTGCACATTGGTGTAGTGCGGGATGCCCCAAGCGTCACCGTGGCCACGCAGGCGGCCCTCGAGCTGCCAGTGGCCGGGAACCGTAATCGGGGACCAGCCATCCCCCGAGTCCGGCGACGACGAGCTCGCCGCTGCAGCATCAGGCGCGTTGAGCGGCGAGTCGGCGTAGTGAAACTGCCACTCGCCGTCGCTGCCATTTAGGCAAAGCGTGGCCTCGGGCGGCAGGTAGTAAGTGCGGTGCGGCAGGGCGTTGCGGCGGACGACGGCCTCGTTCTCGTAGTCGTGGCGCCCAGGCACCTCCTGTCGCGGGAGACCCATTGCGTGTGTTGGTGGTGAAGGTGTGCGAGAATGCGATGGTGTGTAAACAGGAGACGAAGACGAGGAGGACGAGACGAGAGAAGACATTGTTAGGGAAGGTATGGAAGACACGGAAGAGGTCAGCATATGACGCAAACGCAGCGACACACACCGTCGGGAAGGTACGACACGGCGTCTCCCAACGGTCAAGGTCGTGTCCGACACTTATCCCGGCAGGAGCGTCTCATAGCCTGGGAGTTGCCCAATACGGAAGCTCTATGGCAGGAACGCCCTGAGCGGGGTATCCTTCCTGGTCAAGTCACTGACAGCGTTTAGGGGCCACGGGGAGCGTCGGGCGAGAGTTAGTGGTCAATGGGCATCTATGAGATTTGTTGCCTCCCTCTTAAACCAACGTAAAGCGCCGCACTCCAACGAAATACAGGGGCAATGGCTCAGTTGGGAGAGCGTCAGACTGAAGTTCCACTTCTGTCATACGATTAATCTGAAGGTCCTCGGTTCGATCCCGAGTTGCCCCAATTTTTTGTGTTGGATTTATTTTTATTTTTTTCAGCAACGCACTGAATTAATATGTAGGCATATTCAATTGTAACATTTTCGTCGTCTTCTCTTTACAATAACTTTCATCTCTGCTGATTATATATTTAATTTTGTTGGATATTGTATGATAAATTGTTTTGGTTAATTGACCTTTTCACTCTAAGGAACTGCGGTGGTCTGCTAGACTGTATCACTGCCGTTTTCTATAAAAGTAGTAACAATAATAATAAAGATTATGGACCACTTCGTACGTTAATCTACGGTGTAATACTGGCATTTTCTATTTTGATCTCGACAAGAGCTCTTGCGAATATCGTGTCGCTGGACAGGCCCATTATTCTGCAGTGGCGTTGAACAGCACAAGTAGGAAAAGTGGTTGAGTATTTCCTCATCTGTCATAATGACGTTTTCTGACCACAGTCAACAACAGCGTGGAGACTGGCCATCTGCCTTACTGCAGGAATTTTGCCGGCAGAGGTGCGGAGCTTTGGAGATCTTTTCTGGCAGAATGCCCGCGGGACCCCGCAGAATCGCCCGATGCCGGTGGCAGAAAATGCAGGCTGCCAGAAGTGGGTTCTCTTTGCCTGTTAGGGGGCCCGGCGATTCGTTTCCCCTGCAAACATATCTACCGACAGAATATCGTTTTGGCATAGGGCGGGTTCTCAGTCGTTTTCAGGTTTCTTGATTTCCTGCTTTACCTGCATTTCTTCAGCACGTCTGTCTGTCACGCTTCTCTCCTTTCTTCCATCGTCCTGTATGTCACACTGTTCGATTTTCTGTCACGTTTCCAAGTTCTGGCGCCTTTCTCTCTATTTATATTTCTTCGCCATACAGCGACTAGGTTTATCGGCTCATTATGTCCGGGTGTCCTGAGGAGCCATTATTTTGCGGAGACCTAGAAATGTCCCATTCCCTGGCATTCCCAGCTATACTGTTCCGTCTACGCGGGAAGCGGATTAAATAAAGCAATTCATAACTTTGTGAATGGGTGAAAACACCTCTTGTCCTTTCGTAGCATTGCCTGCCGTGGCTGGTCATGTGAGGCCACTGAAGAGGAAAAAAAGATCCACGGACGGGGACTGCTAGTCCACAACACACAGCTGAAAATAGAGTACCCGGCACGATGTAATATGAATCACGTAAACTAATCTGCGGGGATCTAATGCAACCATCGCCACGGCGGACAACATATAGTCTGGTTCCCATACAACGTGTGCCGCTCTTTTCGACGCGTGGCAACCCCTCATCCCACTCTGAGGAGCTTGTTTGTTCCCGACAAACGACGTCCTTTTTGATTTCCTCCTTTTCCATATCTCGACATCACGATCACCGTCAACACCACCGCCAACACCACCGTCAGCACCGAAATTACAACCACAACGACAGCACCCCAACATGGCACCTCCGTTCCGCGCCGAGCACATGGGCTCTCTGCTTCGCCCGCAGCCGCTGCTGGACGCGCGCGAGGCCGTGCGGCAGGGCCAAACGGCTGAGGCGGCGGGCTTGCCGGCGACGGAGGCCAAGGCGGTGGCCGAGGTGGTGCAGCTGCAGCGCGACCTGGGGTTCCGGGCGGTGGGCGACGGCGAGTTTGTGCGGACACGGTTCTGGGGGCTGACATGGGACGAGTTTGACGGCACGACGCGGCTGCAGGACGCGGACGCGAGCCTGTTCCGGCTGTACCACCCGGACGTGGTGTCGCTGATTGAGCCGGGCCGCCAGGTGATGCCGGGCGACAGCGTGATTGCGGGCGGGAAGCTGCGGCACAACCCGGCCAAGTCGGTGTCGAACCTGCACGAACTGCAGCTGATCCAGGCCAGCCTGCCCAAGGAGCACTGGGCCGACATCAAGCTGACCATGATCACGCCGGCGTGGTTCCACATGCGCTACAAGCAGGGCAAGGCGTACGCGCCGGAGGCGTACGACAGCGACGCCGCCTACTTTGCCGACGTGGCGGCCGTCTACCAGGCCGAGCTGCGGCAGCTCTACGACGCGGGGCTGCGCAACGTGCAGTTTGACGACCCCGGGCTGGCGTACTTTTGCTCGGCCGCGTTCCGCGAAGGCTGGGCCGCGGACCCGGACAACGTGGGCTCCGTGGACGACCTGCTGGACGCCTACATCCAGCTCTACAACGACGCCCTGGCCGGCCTGCCCGCCGACCTGCACACGGGCGTGCACCTGTGCCGCGGCAACTTCATCGGCGGCCGCCACTTTGCCGAGGGCGCCTACGACATCATCGCCCAGAAGCTGTTCCAGACGCTCAACGTCCACACGTTCTACCTCGAGTACGACACCGCGCGCGCCGGCGGGTTCGAGCCGCTGGCGTTCCTGCCGCCCCACAAGAACGTGGTCGTCGGCGCCATCAGCACCAAGCTGCGCGCGCTCGAGGACAAGGAGGAGGTCAAGGCGCGCATCCACCAGGCGGCCGCGTTTGTGGCCAAGGGCCGCGGCCAGACGGAGCAGGAGGCGCTGCAGAGCATCGCCATCAGCCCGCAATGCGGCTTCAGCACGCACGAGAGCGGCTACCCGCTGCGCCCGGAGGACCAGCGCGCGAAGCTGGCGCTGGTGCGGACGATTGCCGACGAGATCTGGGGCGAGCCGTAGACTATCGGAGTGCGCAGCCGCCATATGAACTGTGGCTGGACAGAGCTGGGTCGCCGTGCTATAAGTGCTTTCTTGTGTCATAGTTTTGTCAGTGGATTTGCTGTATTCAACATGGAAGCCGGGGTGGCAGGGTTCTTTATTTCGTTTTTGTCTTGCCAGGAGTTGAATGATTAAAAGCATGAAAAGGTGGGAAATACCAAAAACAGGAGCGACATCCAGGGTTATTATTCATGGGACGAGAGACCAGCAGGAGCATAGGAATCAACTTCCACAAAACGAAGAGACGAAGAGATGAAGAGCCAAATAGAAATGACACAAATAAGTCGAGACAAAGACTCGGCAAGGTCGAAAAGGCAGATAGCCATACAACTCATTTTGAACGTACATCGTCGAACTGGCGTCAGGCAACCGACGCATACTTGTTGAGTTGATTATAAGACTGCTCCGAGGATTTTGACGACAATGATAAACAGACATTCGTCCTGAATGAGCTCTCGTGGTCTGGATGGCTTGTATGGCCATTGGAACCTGGCACTTTTTGTGGCATATGCATTGTCCTTCATCCACCCCCCGCTATCAAAAAGGTGAAAGGTGACAGGTCGAAATAGGCGACAGGGCATGCCAAAAGAAGGGAGAGTAGCCTCGGGAATACCCGATGGCTGCGTTCAGTTGTGTTATGTCGCACTGCTCGTGAAAGTCTGCCATCAATTCGTGAATTACTAAACAACGAGGCACACGATCAGGCATTCTTTCACGTCATTATCGCGCCTGGTGCCCGACCGGGGTTTGCCCAATCATTGTCGTAGGGCGTTTTTTGTACACAACGGCCCAGCATAACGCGGCCCCAAGAAGGCTGAGCTGAGCTGGCTTGGCGCTGTGGGCAGACGGCAAATTGGCAAGCTGGACGTGGATTTGGGGTGCCTAGGTCTTGGCAGCTTTCTGCGACATATTTTATGTCAGTGTATGTTGTTCCTGTCGACTTCGCTTTTCAATGCGTCGCCGCTTCATGGCCTTTACGATTTTGTATTCGATTGTGAGTTTAGGGTCACGATTCTGAACAACGACGGCATTGGCAACAAACAACACTGACCACATAGAAGGACACAGACTACAGAACATGCCAAATACAACAGCTTCCGCGGGACCTGCCGCCGCTACGGCCGCGACTGTCAGCTGGCTGCATGCCTACCCGCCGCTCCTAATCCTGGCGTCCGCTGCCATGGCCCAGCCGGCCGGCCGTCTCCTCAGCGTCGGCGCCATCAGCAGCGTCTGGCTGCGCGTGTCGCCCATTCTGTGCGCGCTGGACGCGCTGTCCGTGGTTGCGCGCTGCCTCGTCTACTGCGTCCTGCTGCGCGCGACACCGTGGCAGGCTCTCGTCCTGATTGGGACGGACCGGTTCGCTGATGACGCGGGCACGACAGTCGCAGCAGCCGCGTCGGCGACGGAGCGCGGCACGACGTCGCGGATCGCTGCCGTGGCCAAGGCGGCGACGACGACGGCGATCCGACTGGCCGGGTTTGCGCTGGGGGTGGTCCCGCTGGTCGAGCTGATCTGGTTCGAGCCGGGCGGGCACGAGGCGCGGTGGACGGCCGCGTGGGGGTGGCTGTACGTCGGGTCCTATGTCTTTCTGGAGGCGGCGGCCGCCGTGTATCGCTGGGAGCAGGCGCAGCCGCAGTACACGGCAGCAGACTTTGAGCTGGACGAGGTGGAGGCTGACGACGTGGCACAAGAGGCGGCGGCAGTGACGGCGGGGAGCGGAACGGATGGCGTGCCGTATGACGGAGTGCCAAGCAGAGACAGCGACGAGACGCGGCGGGCATCGCAAGAAGGAACGGTCGTGGGCGACGATGACGAGAGGAACGACAACGACGACGACGACGACGACGACGACAATCCAGTCGACGATGCCGAGACGGCAGACCTCCTCATCCGCGGCGGTGACCGAAGCGATACGGCGGCGGTCGCTGCTCCTGCAGCGGCCTCTGCGACGCCGGCCGACGTCGAGGCCGCCAAACCGCATCCGTACGAATACAACAACGACCCGTCCTCGCATCCACGCCTGCCCGGCATCCACACCGCCTTTGCCAAAGGCGAGTCCTATGCGATTGCGCTCGGCGTCCTCGCGCACGCCGTCATCGTGTACTGGATCTTTCTGGACCTCATCCAGCCGCCCATCAATGCGCACATCCTGCAGGTCGACAACACCACCAGCGAGGGCTGGCAGCTCGTCAGCGGCTGGGCGGTGCCCCTCTACTACCTCGGCCTGCCCTTTACCTTTGCGGCAATGCTCGTCATCATGGCCGTTACCCTCGGCGGCGGCGCCCTCGTCGTCATCGCCCTGCTGAGCATCGCCAAGGCCATCAACGACCAGCTGCCGGCCTCCGTCACCGGCTGGGCACGGGGTCTCGTGCCCGCCGCCATTACCGTCGGCATGGCCGGCCTTGGTGGGCTGGCGACGGTGGTGTCCTTCTTCATGGGGTCGCCCGCGCTCGGCAACCTCCTCTTGTCGCCGCACATGATGTGGATCTATTCGATGCTTTCCGTCGAGATCGTCCTGCTCGTCCTCTACTTGTTTGCCTCCTTTTTGCTCTACGTCGTCGTCCGGCAGTGTGCCATCGCCTTCAAGACGAAATACGGCGTACCGCGCTCGGCGACGGACCAAGAGCCTGCGCCCGCGTCCGCGTCACCATTCGACCGCGGCCTCTCGCGCGCCACGGCCGTCTTCCACGCGCCCGCCGACGACGCGCCCCGATGGGCCGCCGGCCTCCTGCCCTACACCACCGACGACAGCGCCGGCCTCCTAGCGATGGCCCTGCAAACCTTCGTGCTGTCGCTGGTGTGGTACGCCGTCCGCTTTGCCGTGTCGGGCCACTGGGCACAGCATTGGGCGGACGCACTGGTGGCGAACATCACAATGGTACACAACGGGACAAACGGGACAAACGGGACCACCAATGCCACCTTCTCTGTGTCGTCTGTTGTCGTGTCCAGCACGCCTGTCAGCACCCCTGTGCAACTGTTTTGATAGAGGGGAAGGAAGGGACTATGGAGACTACGCTGGCCCAATCCTCCCATGGTCGGTGGGAAGAAAGCGAGCATATACCTATTTGTATTTTCTAGTCATCCAACAGCGCTTGCTTATGAATTTATCTTTATTTGATGTCTTCGGTCTCCTTGTGTCCCCTCACGCCGTCCTTATCGACATATCGTGACTCGTCGATACGAAGCCTACAAGTCGAAATGTTCGGCAAATGTTTGACACGGTTTGCATTCATCCGTTGGCAGATGCGCCAATATAGATAGCGTAAATGAATCGACACATCAATCTATGGCATCCTCCACTGACATCTCACCGACCCAGAATTATCCATAGTGTGGTTGTCCGACCCGCAACCTGGATTACGGACAGTAGAGATGCCGCGTGCCGTTGTTGGCTGGTTTGGTAATAATATAAGAATATAAGGAACGACTGTAAGTCGCAATGGTGCATAGTTTCCTGGAGACGGCGATACATCAACCACAATCAGCCACTGCCACGCCACGACCACCACCATGAAGCTGTCCATCTCGGCCACCGCCGCCCTCCTCCCCGGCGCCCTCGCCCAGGGCATGCTCCGTTTCGGCTGCTCGCAGCTCGTCATCGAACGCATCGACCCGATTGTCAATCCGGGCGAGGATCCGTCGTCGCACACCCACCAAGTCGTTGGCGGGAATTCGTTCAACACTACGGTAGGTCGACTGTATTCTCCGACAGTCTCCGACTGTGTCCGACTGTGTCTCATCCCGTCACTGACAGCGTAGATGGACCCGGCAAACCACGACCCGCCGGCCCTGTCCACCTGCACGTCCTGCACCTACAGCGAAGACTTTTCCAACTATTGGACCGCCAGCATGTACTTTAAGAGCCCCGAGAACGGCTCCTACCGCCTGGTGCCGCAAATGGCAAACTATCGCAACCGCAACAGCCCCGAGCTGCTGCAGCAGCAGGGCGGCCTCACCGTCTACTACATGCAGCCCTTTGGCGGCGCCAGCAAGACCACCGCCTTCAAGCCCGGCTTCCGCATGATTGCCGGCAACCCGGCGCTGCGCTCCAAGGCCGGCACGGTCCCGGGCATCTGCCACCGCTGCAACGGACAGGCCGAGCTCAACGGCCTCGGCGGCGTCCCCTGCGACAGCGGCGACTCGTCCAGCTTCCCGGCTACGCCCTGCCCCGGCGGCATCCGCGCCACCATTATTTTTCCCTCCTGCTGGGACGGCAAGACCCTCGACAGCCCCGACCACCAGAGCCACGTGGCCTACGCCCCCGGCGGCCACGCCCTGGCCAACGCCGACTGCCCCCCGTCGCACCCCGTCCGCGTGCCCCAGGTCATGTACGAGGTCATGTGGGACACCCGCCCCTTCAACGACCCCGCCTACTTTGCCGGCGGCCGCCAGCCCTTTGTCTACTCCTTTGACGACGCCACCGGCCACGGCCAGCACGGCGACTACCTCTTTGGCTGGAAGGGCGACGCCCTCCAGCGGGGCATGGATGCTTTGGGGACCAACGGCTGCACCAACGACGTGTGCAGCACCGCGCTCAAAATCCAGTCGGGCGCCGACGCCATCGCCTGCACCAAGGCGTCGCAGACCGGCGAGGATGTCGGCCGCCAGGGCGGCTGGCTGGCCTCTCTGCCGGGGTTTTCCGACAAGGAGGCGATGTGAGGGTGGGGGGTGGAGGATGGACGCGTGGGCGGTGATCTCTGAGAATTGGTCATGGGCGGATAAATAAGTATTGGACGGTTCACTTTCGCGGTGTGTGCAACTGCAGCAATAGACGACTCCAGACTACATATTGATGGACAGTATCGGTGGCAAGAGTTGGGATGGATTGTCTGTGATGTTGACACAACAACAGCAGTACTGAAGACGTTATTGATAGCATAGAGACGAATATGTTCCCGCAAAATCAGCTCTTCACTCTATGATCGTTTTCCCATGTTCATTTTTTTTTTATTTTTTTGTTGACGTTTAATAAAACAACATGAGGGTTTACATCCAGATCGTTAAAAACAGAGTTGGTAAAATCATACGGCTCTCTCCAAGCGACAAAGATTAAATACCATTTAGACCTAGTCCTTGCATCATAAGTCTTCATCAAGTCCATCTCTTGTCTTTTCGGTAACATAGTAGTAATTACATGTCTTGAGAGACTCATTTGCGTGGTGTGTTATTGTTATCTGAGGCTCACGGTTTAGTCATCAGGCTGGGCCTTTTGGCGGGGTCTTATCGCGTAAATGTTGGTGGATCACACCATTCAGTCGAAAGTATGACGTCGACCATGATTGTCTCCCACGAGACTCAAGTCATCAAAACAGACGGAATTATCCGTACAGCTCTGTACAGCTTCTGTACAGCTTCATCTCACCTCATATCAGTTAATTGCACTACATTCATAAACGCTACACACACAATGTCGTCTGTTCTCATTGTCGGGGCCACTCGAGGCCTGGGTGCGTCTCTTGTCAAGAAATACGCCGCAGCGGGATGGACAGTCTACGGTACGACGCGGTCGGCCGAGGGCCCCAAAACCGGCGATTTCCCGGCGGGCGTCCAGTGGATTCCCAAAGTCGACTTGATGGACAAGAGCGCGGGCGCAACTATTTCTGACTTTTTTGGCCAGTCCAAGCCCTTGGACGCAGTGGTATGACCCATCCCAGTGTCCGCCATGTTGTGTTTTTAGTTTTGCAAACTTCTCGTCACTCACATGGCCGATCTATCACAGATCATCTCTGCCGGACACTTCACTACCGAAGATCTGGACAAGAAGGGCCCGAACTGGGACGAAGAGGTGCGCATGTACACGACAAGCTCGATCGCGCCCGTGTTCATCGTGCACGCTCTCCACACGGCCCACCTCCTCGGCGCGGGCAGCAAGGTGGTGCTGGTGTCGTCCGAGGCCGGCAGCATTTCTCTGCGGCACGAAAAGGAAGGCGGCGGCAACTACGCACACCACGCCTCCAAGGCGGCCCTCAACATGGCTGGCAAGCTGCTGAGCCTTGACCTGAAAGACCAGGGGGTGATCGTCTCGATTGTCCACCCGGGGTTCATGCGGACGGAGATGACAAAGGGCGTTGGCTTTGACCAGTACTGGGACGACGGCGGCGCGGTGACGCCGGACGAGGCGGCGGCCAGCCTTGTTGCGTGGACCGACGGCCTTGACCTGTCCAAGACGGGGCAGTATTGGGCGCCGCGTGGACCGAGAGACATTGGCACAGCAGAGCCCGTCCTGGGCCAGAACCTGCCGACGCCTTTGCAGCTTCCGTGGTAGTGGAGAGGGCCACATGGAACGTGCTTTATGTAGGCAGCTAAATGCTAAATAAACATTGATCTTGCCAAAGAGACGGTCCTTTTCCACTCAGCCCCTACAGCCTGAGTCTATGTTTAGTCTTTCAAGTCTAGAAATAAAACGACTTACACAAAGTCCGCACAATAAACACAAACCAATCATTTGTACATTCTTTTTCATGTCCGTTGTGTGAATGAGTGTTGCACCGTCCGCTGTTAGTTATAGCGTCAAGCCTGGCGACTTACAGCGCCTTTAGTGGAGGCAGCTTTGCAACGCTAAAGTGGACATCAAAGCTTCTCATGACGCCCCACTTTAAAAAAGTTCGAAACCGAAAAGGCAAGAACAACTCAATTCAACCTCATATTGCCAATTGCACCAAATCCAATCCCGACAATCCCGACGACCACCCCCCTGCCTCTCCGTCTGTCTCCCTCGACATGCCCCTCGACACCTCCACCTACTCACTGGCGCTGCTGCGCGTCGACGGCCGGCGCTGGAACGAGCTGCGGCGCTGCCACGCGCAGGTCCGCACCCAGGCCGCCGCCGACGGCTCGTCCTTCTGGGAAATGGGCAATACAAAAGTCATGTGTGTCTTGACAGGACCCAGCGAGCCCGGTCCTAAGCGCGCCGGCACCGTCACCGCCGGCGGTGGCACCACGGGCGCGGGCAACGAGACGGCCGCCGAGGTCGTTGTCAACATTGTCGTCGCGGGCTTTTCGTCGGTCGACCGTCGTCGCCGGGGACGTACAGACAAGTGAGTTTTCCGTCTTTGCACGGTTCGCTTTTTTGGTTTCTTCACGTCCCTCGTATTCTCTCTAACAGCCACCGCCTCCTCCCTGTAGACGCACCCAGGAACTCTCCGCCACCGTCGCCCGGACCCTCGCCGCCGTCCTCCACACCCACCTCTATCCGCGCTCAGCCATTACGTTTTCTCTCCACGTCCTGTCCCACGACGGCTCGCTCCTCGCCGCCCTGCTGAATGCCGCCACCCTGGCCGCCGTCGACGCCGGCATCCCCATGACCGACTACGTCGTCGCCTGCTCGGCCGGCAGCACCTCCAGCGACGCCGCCGCTGACACCACCGACGGCGCCGACCCCTTGCTGGATCTCAACCTCCAAGAAGAACAGGAGCTGCCCTCGCTGACCGTCGCGACACTCGGCGCCACCGACCGCGTCGCCGCCCTCGTCTGCGAGAGCCGCGTCCCGGTCCAGCGCCTCGAGGGCATGCTGGCCGTGGCCGCCGACGGGTGCAAGCAGGTGCGCGCGATTGTGGACCGCGTCGTGCGGGAGGCCGGCCTCAAGATGGCCAAAGAAGCAAACAGCGGTGCAGACGCCGGGAACGTGTCGTCCATGGAGATTGACGTGTAGCCGTTTCCGTATTTGTGGCGGTCTGGAGCATGGCTTTGGAGGGGGGGAAAACTACCGAGAAATACCCGGACATTGGGGGAGCATCAATGGCGTATTGTTATTTTGCTTTACGGTCGGCGTTGGGCGTATTGGTACGTTTCTATCTTTTGCATCTTGTCGTTTTGGGGGTTTTGACTGACTCCATACAGGCTAGGCACGCAACCATAACTGTAATCAATTCAAATTTATTTGTCACATACAAATCGGCGTGCGTTGCAACTTTTTTGACATGCATCTTACAGCTCCTCATGTTTGACCTCCTTGGCCTCCTCTTTGGCCTCCTCCTTGACTTCCACCTTGGCTTCGTCCTTGGCTTCGTCCTTGGCTTCTTCCTTGGTTTCGGCCAGCTTCTCCACCGTTGTTATAACACCCTCTGGCAGCTCGTGCTTCGTGCCCTCGCCCATACGAATGTCGTCGATCCACTGCTCAATCGACTCCTGCGACAGGTCCACGCCGCCGCCTTCGTACTTGCGCCACCAACTGCGTCGCCCATTGACAGCCACCAGCTGCACGCGGTTGTAGCTGCTGGTTGCCTGCACCTCCATCGCCCCGAGCAACGCCGCCGACGCCGGGTTGCTGGCCGGCACCGCGAAGAACGGGAACAGTGCACGCTTGTTCTGTGCGTACTTGTGTGCCACCTCGGCCAGGTGGTCCAGCGCGGTCTGTGTGTCGGCCGAGGCTTCGTCGGATGACGCGTCGCCGACAAATACCAGCACACACGTCGGGGCCTTGCCGCTGAAGCAGCTGCTCTGCAGTTTCGCGGCCGTGTGGATGGTGGGAACCGGCAGCGCGCTCTCCACGATGACGGGGGCTGTCTGCTGTGTAGGGGTCTCGGTCGTCGACGTCTCGGTCTCAGCATCAGCCGTCTCGGCGGTCGTCTCCTTTTCCTTCTCAGCCTTCTTCTCTGCAGTCTTCTTCTCTTTCGTCTCCTTCTCCTTCTTCTCCTTTGATTTCTCGCTCTTGCCCGTCTTCGCCTTTCCATTCAGATTTAGCGGCGGGTTGGGTTCGGCGGCCTGCGACAAAAACGCCGTCATCTCCGCGAGCTTGAACTTGCCCTCGTAGGCAATGGGCGCCGCGTCGTCGTCGCCCGTCAGCAGAAGCAGCGCCGGGAACGTCGTCACGCCGTACTTGTCCACCGTCGCCGCCTCCTTGTTGCGCACCTGGCCGATGGCGATGCTTCCCAGGAAATCCGTTGCCAGCGCCTTGGTGCTCGGTGCCGTCGTGCCCTTTTCCGTAAACAGCAGCGCCTTCGCGCCGGGTTGGGACGACAGGAACTCATCGAGGGTCGCGTCTGTCACCTTGACCACGTGGTTGTTCATCTGCGACGTCACGCTCTCCACAATGGCCGCCGCCGTCCGCTGTCCGTTGTAGTTGTCCACCACGGTGCGCCGGCCCTTGCCCCGGACCTTGGGCGGCCGTGCAATCTTGAGCGTCGGGAAGCCCTCCACACCGAAGCTCGCGCATGTTTCGCGTGCCTCCTCGCAGTTGACGGCCACCACGTTGGCCAGGCCGTCGAGGCTGCGCGCGGCCTTTTCATAGTCGGGCTTGAGATTCTTGCAGTGGCCACACCACGGCGCATAAAACTCGATAATCTACAGGGTCTGTTAGCATATGCCCTCCCCTGTGCTTTCTAGAACACGCTGGAGTGAAACGTACCGATGTCCGGTTGGATTGGTTGATGAGGCGGTCCAGCTGGGCCCTGCTGTTGATCTGCGTGACAGCCGAGTTCTTGCTATACAACGACTCGGAGTTGCTCTGGGCCAGTGCCTCGTGCATGCCGGCAAGGGTGGCCACAACGGCCAAAAGGGTTTTGGAATGCATTCTCGGGGTTTGGATTGGACCTGGACTTTGGATGTTGTGATTTCAGAGTGAAACCATCGAAGTGCAAAAGATTGAAGAGTGGTATCTTGTACTGCTCAAAATATAGCAAATATAAATCAAATGCAAACAGGCGTTACAGAGGTAGATCGGCGGTCGTATGCCAGCTTTATCCTGTTCATGACTTGCGGGAAACGGCAAAAAAGGCCAGCGTGGAGTCTTTGGTGCCACTCTAGGGGACATTGTACCGGCAGTATTTAGCCACCGCCTTTCAATGCGACAGTAGTGCACCAGCTAATGCTAGCTAACGCCACACCGCCTTCAGTTCCCGCTAATGCGGCTCGTGGCTGGAGCTCATTTCGACATTTGGCGGGGTTCGCATCCTCTGACGTGTGCAAGGCAGGAGCAACCGAAGCTACGCAAGTAGTGCTGCGCACCTGCCAAGTCGTGCCACTACTTTCCAGGCAGCCTTGTTTTCTGAAAACCTCAGCATTCTCACATCACCAACATCACGACCATCACCACCCCGTCATCCCACGTTGCGCAGTCGCTGCACCCCCGAATCACTCTTTCTGCGGCCACTGTGGATAAATTACTAGTTGCATTGCAATTCGAATCGGACGTCACTCCCAAGCGCCCACACAACCGCCGCCATGGCCGACGCTATGGCCAGCCTCCGGCAGGCCGACCCCAATCTCTACAAGACGGCCATGCGCGGCGAGCAGCTGCAGAACGCCGAGCCCATCGTTGCCTACTGGTGCGACTACTGGGTCCTCAAGCAGATCCTCAGCAAGGGCCTCCACACCTCCTCGCCCGACGTTTTAGAGTACAGCACCCGCCTCATGAACCGCATGGAGGCCACCAAGGAGAGCCGCGGCAGCGAACCTGCCATCGCCGACGATATCGAGGGCCAGGCCTATGTTGAGCAATTTGCCCAGAAGCGCCTCGACAGCGCCCAGAACGTGGTCAAGGCCAGCAAAGTCACGGCTACCACAGCCAACACCTTCGACGCCGCTGCCACTCTGTTTGGCCTCGTCAACATCTGGGGCGCGCCGGACGCCGAGACCATCCAAAAGATCAAGTACGCCAAGTGGAACGCCACGCGCATCCTGCGGGCCATCAAGGACGGCAAAGACCCCAACGAGTCGAACCCCAAGCCGGGCGATCTGGCGAAACGGAACGCTGAGAGCGCCCTGTCGCCCGGCTCGGAACTGCCACCCGCTGCGCCTGCTGATGGGCCCCGACCGGTGACGATTGAGGATGAGACAGAAGACAGTACAGCTGCGACGGGTGCCATTGCCGATGCACGCCCACGACGCGACTCGGCGGGTGTGTCGTTACCACATAGCCCGGTGTCGTCCGCGGCCGGCAGTGCTCATGTGGCGCCAGGACTGGATACCATTCCGACACTCCCTCCTGCCGCGAGCGGCCCTCTCCCTTCATTTGGCTCGCCAACTGCACCACCAGCCGCAGCACCGTCACCGACCATCTACACACAGGACCCAGATGCCGTAGCACCGTCGTCGGCCACGTACACGGACGACCCAGACGCGTCAGTGCCGCCAGCCAACTTCTCTCCGACCGTGCCCACCTTGAGCCCGCCGACGGCTCCGCCCGATCTGTTCTACCAGCCGCCTCACCAGCAGCCTTCAGCGCCGCCATCCGCGCCACCCTCCGCGCCGCCATCGGCCCCGACAAACGGTGGCTACTTTGCGGGCACCAGCGCTGCACCGCCTCCGGCAGTCGCGCCCACGGGCTACCCGCCCGCCTTTAACAATCGCGTCGTTCCCCAGCCGTCTGCGCCGCTCCCGCCATCACAGCCATCACAACCACCACAGCCTCCACAGTCGTATGCGCCTGTGAACACTGGCGGCCCCGTCGACGACCTCGCCATGGTCAACGCCCAGAAGCATGCCAAGTGGGCCATTTCGGCCCTCAACTTTGAAGACGTGCCGACGGCTGTGCGAGAATTGCGTAAAGCACTGCAGTTTTTAGGGGCGGCGTGAGCTTCCGTGGGGGTGGGGAAGTATAAAAGAAGGGACCATAGACACCGTCTTGCGACAATTTTTGCTCGTGTTCTCGCTCGTTGCCTAGCGTTTTGTTCTGCCATACATGTTTTGTTGAGTCCTGGGTCCATCGTGCATAATACAACTTTATTTTCTAATAAGGAGACTGGTGCCGCTCGTGCCTTCCTTTTCCGTACGGTTATCCCTTTCCGTGGTGCATGTTGTTCCTGCTGTTCTGAGAAGCGGTATCTTGTGTTCATCATACCTTCCTTTTCCCTTTCCAACAAAGGCATCCGCCGCTGTCGCTCCTTCCCGAAGCCTGCAGCTTCGTTCTCGATTTCCCAAACGCTAATTTCTACATTTGCACTTTTTACCCCTAATGACCATCGTGTCTATTTATCTTCGTACTTCCTGTGTTATCTTTTCTCGTGTACGAAACGATTGACAACCACGGACCATGTCGGAATTTCAATTCTCATCACGTCTCATTTGGGGGCCAAAAGGTGCTGCATGCATTGCCACGAACCCCCATTTTACCGCCTGCCCCTCATCCGTCTCGCCAACAATCTGGTCGCCGATGTGATGGCCATGTTTTATCACAGCCCAAGAACGGATCCCATGGCCCATCATGAGGCATTTCTTCTGGCTGAGCAGCAGTCGTCCTTGTAGTTTTAGCCTGCACTGTGACCACGCCGTTGTCCTGCAGATTCGTCTGGCTCAGCCTCCGGTCAGGCACTCAAGGGCAGTCTCTGGTTCTCACCAAAGGATAGGATCTCTTTTCCCGTCATCTCAGTCGCCTCTCTCGTTTTTGTTTCCCTTATGATATGTCGGCGAATCCCCGCGGCAAAAAAAAACGAAATTCTGAGTTAATTTTTGTCGAAACCGTGTGTCTACCCAAAACCCAGCCAACCTTGCTATCTAGGAGAGTCCTTCGTGCGTACTTCTTTGGCCACCTTTTCTTATGTGCCTTTCTACATCTCCAGTGGTCTCTAACATACAAGTGTTTTCCGATTTCCTAGCTTTAATTTCCGCTTCTCACTGGGCACGACTACACACAAAACGCATGAGAGCCACAGCCTCATTTCCCATTGCAGGCAAACATGGATCCCATCACGGCTCTTTCCGTTGCAGCGGCAGCAGGCCAGTTCGTATCGTTCGCCTACGATCTCGCCAAGGGCACTGCGGAACGATACCGATCCATTGAAGGCACCGAAAAGCGCTTTGTCGCAGTGGCCGCAGACGCAAAGCACATCAACGAACTTCTCGATGCCCTTTCCACCCCAAACGACGTCACCGGAGGCACTGGATCGTTCGTGAAATCTCGTACCACGTCGACTCTCACTACAAAGCTCGATGCCATCGTACAAGAATGCCACGCGGTCGGTGTGGAGCTCCAAACACTTCTCGACTCGACAGCCGTGCAACCTTCTGAGAAACGACGAATGGTGCAGAGCGTGCGGGTCACATTTCGGTCTATGCGAAAAGACTCAGAGATATCTCGACTCCACGAGCGGCTGCGCTATTTACGGGAACATGTCGATAGCTGCCTCATCATGCTCCTCTGGTATGTCAACATGCACCGACAATGGGATGAACCAGGCACAGTTTGGCGGCCTAGGCTTAGGAGGCTGTTAAGATGCTAACTATGTCCATTTGCATCAGCACCGAGGCATCGTCCACAAAAAAGGCCTTGAGTACAATCTCAGAAGGATTGTCGGACAAAACACTCGACTCACAGCAAAAATCACTAAATTTAATGGTGAATGACATTGTATCACGCATTAATACAACAAATATGATATCCTCCCGAACGGAGGAATTGATCAGAACAATGGCGCGGGATGCCACAGATATTCGGTCTCGAAAAACACTCATGCTCGCTTTTTATTTTCCTGGGATAGATAAACGGGAAGACGAAGTGTCCGAGGCGCATACCAAAACGTTTCTTTGGATTTTCGATGGATACTCCACAGACGACCATAACGAAGTTATATCGAGCGCCACGGACACAACTAGAGATAAAGAAAAGATCGAAGTCGAGCACATCGAAACGGGAAAAGCAATAAACAACGCAGACGCAGAAGGGGGCCACCCATCCAATTCGAAATCCACAGCTTTGAGGTCCACCAAAGTGGACAAACCCGGTTCGAACAGTAAATGGAAAGTCAAAGTGGAAATCAAGTACCCTAAATTTGAATTTGATACACCATTGATTCAACTACAAGGCCCTTCTGACACTTCTGACAGCGAAGAAGGTGACGAGGATACCACATTACCCGCGAATACGTTTCAAGGCAGCCCTTCTCGTGATGCTGAGCAAAGTTGGTACGAAGATCTGCCTCCGGTCAAGAACACAGGCTTTGTTCCCTGGCTGCGCTCTGGATCGGGTATTTATTGGATATCTGGCAAGCCTGGTGGAGGAAAGAGCGCCTTGGTGAAATTTGTCTATTCACATGCAGTAACCGCCGAAGCACTGGCCGAATGGAAGGGAACTGCAGACTATCTAGTGACCACATGCCACCACTTCTGGTCTGCCGGCTTCGACCTGCAGAAATCAGAAGAAGGCCTACTCCGGTCTATCCTATTTCAAATTGCGGCATCATTCCCAAGTATCGTGGCATCCGTCTGTTCCGAACGCGATATTGGGCTTAGGGGAGACCGTGGCATGTCGTGGACGATAGGAGAACTTTGGGACATCCTGACACGGGTAATCAAGTGCCCCGAGACAATGCAAATATCAGTCAAATTCGCTTTATTCATTGATGGGCTGGATGAATACGACGGCGACCAAGACGAAATACTGCGTCGTTTGAAATCATTCGCGGCACTACCGCATACGAAAATATGTGCAGCAAGTCGCGAATGGTCCGTATTCTACCGCCATTTCATGTCCGACGACGTCGTCCCAGTTCTCCAGATCAAGGTGCACGAATACACCTATAGAGATATATACCGTTATAGCAAGGATAAGCTAGACGGCAAGCATCAGCCAGCTCGTTTTGCACCCACGGTGGCCGAGCGGCAGGTTTTGATCAGAGAGGTGGTCGATCGAGCGCAAGGTGTCTTCCTTTGGGTCAACCTTGTGTGTAAAGAACTCATCCGCGGCTATGACAACTCTGATTCATTCGAAGTATTGCTTCAACGACTACAACACCTTCCAACAGACTTGAAGCCCTTTTTCAAGAAAATGGTGAACGACATTGATCCCATCTATAAGGATGACTTTGGTATGCTTATGTCAGCCATGCTAAAGGCCAATTCATATTTCTGCCACCGTCTGAGTTTAGCAGACTTTGGTCAAGGAAAACGGAGTTGGACACTCGAAGACGCTTGGAATATTGGTCCTGGCCTTTCGACCCGTCAAATAAAGGCACGCGGTGCAGATTTAGTCGAATTCAAGACAGGCTCATGGCACTTTTTACACCGATCTGTTAATGAATTTCTCTGCGAGGACATCCAACTCAATGAAATTTCTCTCATTACAAAGCGGAATTCTTTCAACCCTCATTTATACTGGGCCAGGCAGTGCCTTCGAGCATATTTCCAGAAGCGGCCTAGGTATATCGGAGACTCGCCTACCTTTATGCACGATGCAGTCGAACATTTGTCAGCATATGAAGCCGAGGCAGGCCTAAGCGACACATTGTTCTTCGATGAACTTGACGACCTTTTCACTAGTAAACGGATCGACTCAATAAACTGGCGAAAAGGAACCACGCTCGCCATAGCAATGGAGAGCAACCTCAAACTATATGCTGCATCGGTTTTGCAAAATCAGAAACACAAGTTGCCAGAAGACCTATTCTCGATAAAGAAGGCAAAACACAAGTGGCTTTGTAATTTTGTCTCCTCGCACGACAACCACGACAAATATATCCCAAGAGCAACGCCACTAGCGATGCTAATCGCCGTTGGCTGCGTAACAACTTACAGGCACGGCTACAGAATACGAGCGTACGATACTAGGGCTCCGGAGCTTAAACGAGGTATGCTCGATATAATACTTCCTTTTGGACTTCCAACAATGGAGCCCGTGGACTTCCACCCATCAATCGGAGCGGACAATGCCTGGACCTTCTTTTTACAGTTTGCACGACACGGTGTTATCGCCCCATTTGCATCCGTGCATTCTCAAGACGCCGTGTTTCACTCCATGGCTCGTATTATTGATGAGGGTGACATTTGTGACCATTTCTTCGACAAACGGACACATCTCCCACTGGAGAGACCAAACGATTACACAGTCCGAGAGCGTTGGCTGATGGTTTCCTATGCTCTGCAGCGTCGGCGGCGTCGGAGATCCATTATGGGATGGCTGCCTCGTCCCGCAATGACACACTGGCGGTGCTATCTTCGAGGCTGGGCGTCAATCATCTACCTCGCAATATTTGCGCCGCCAACTAGACTCAGCGATAGGGATATAGAGATTACCATTGCGGAGTGGATTTTAAATACCAGAGGGATACCGCATTATGCTGGCTATCTTTATACGCCTGAAACGCTACCTCGGTGGTGCTCATATCTACCGTGTCAGCTTGACAGCTTCTGTAAGCTGATATGGCCGCCAGTCTGGCTTTGCATAATGTCAATTGTCTACGTCTGGTTCGTGTCCATGATACCCAGATCCAGACAATGGTACGCTGATGCTTCAAGTGCCATCGTATGGATGCCTGCATGGCCCCGACATGAAGGACACGGTTACGCCACAGTGGTCTTGACGACTCATTTGATCGTATGGGTGGCGTCCGTCCTTCTCTGCGTCCGTCGTCGGTACATGAACTATATGACTTGGTTTCTTGCGGAACAGGCCGTATACGATGATTTCGGGCGGGAGAGACAGAGGGGGAAAAGGCATATGACCTCGGACGAGATGAGGCAGAAGCACTGGGAGGATACTGTGATGAGGAGATCGAAGGCAAAGGAAGCGGACGTTATCAAAATAGCTGCTGAAGCAAGGGTGCGTAACTTGGCTATTCCATATTTTGCTTCATTTTTGGTGTTCTGGTTATGTTTTGGGTAGTATGTATTGGCTATTCAAAAAGGAATGGACTATCGTAAGGATCAATGGCGAAGAGGAAATGGCGAAAAGGAAGAAAGAATACAACCGAAGGGATAAATACATTACGTACAGATATGTTGATCATTTCCCTGCATTGAAAATGTAAATAAAAATTGAAGCAATGCTACCCTTAGGTACAACTTTGAGATGCTTACAAATGTGACGACTCGTTTGTAGAATGGTTTAGTCCTGTTTCCGTTTTCATAGTATGTGGTACTTGAATATCACGCCTTACTTTGCTAATTTTCCTCTTCTCATTTGTACAGTTACATCACACTGACTGATTGGAAAGAAGCCGTATTTTGATCACTACAAACTAGTAAATAAAACAACGACTCTCCCCGCATTTTTATTTTCATTTTTTCAGTAACTTTCACGTTTTTTTTTCTTTTGTTCCTTTCAATTTTTTTTCTGTTTTACTTCGTTTTCATTTTTTTCTTCCATCTTTTCATCTTTTATTTTTTTGAAGGGGGAGATTAGAGAATAGAGGTGTGCATGATCCACGCGCCTAATAACGCAACAAAGTAGTAAACCAATAAGCCAAATATATGAAGGACGACATGAATACCGTCAAACTAGAAACATGAAAGAGGAGGCGAACACCGATAAACCAGAAACGAGAAAAGCAAGGTGCGACGAGCACCATAGCGTCGAAAGATGTAGCGCTTTGTAAAGGAATGTTGTTGTTGTTGAAGAGGTAGACCATAAATTTTGGACAAAGTTGCATTGGCCAGTGACAATGAACGGGCTCGACCAAAAGTGTACTAATAGCGACGACGACACAGAACATGGATATCAGGACATGATATCTCGCCCAGCTGCCATTTTAGAATGTAAAGTGGACTTCCTTGTCGGCTGTGATAAGGGGATCCTCCCCGTTCACGTCCGGGGTAGAACCATCGCTGGTAATGATCTGATAAAAAGCCGAAACGCTGGCGTTAATGGTGTACCGACCCTCGTTAATCAAGGCCGAGTCGGTCTCAAGTGTGAATGTGTACATTTGCCAGTCCCTGCGAGAGGCTCGATTTGCTTCAATGAGTTGGTTTTCAAATGCAAATGCGGGAAGAATGAATTCGCTGTCTCCGTTGACTGGGGTGATGGTAGCCGCCGCTTGGTAAGTGTTCCAATAACGGTCTAGGTGCTGCTTGGCTAGGTTCTTCCTAACGTGGAAGATGAGAGTGATCTTCACGATCTCGCCACATCTAGGATCCTCGGGTCCCGATATTTCGAGTTCAATGCCGTTGGAATTGTTGCGGCCGACGGCCATGGGGCCGGAACTTCTAACACGGCTTGACATATTGTAGGTGGTTCTTGAGATAAAAGGTCGTGAGACGCAAGTGTAGACGATTTGGACTTGTGGGGGAATGATTTGAAGAAGTGGTGGATGCAGATACATCTCCCATCGTGGTCTTGCTGTGGGATCTGAGCGGTATTTTATGTCTTGCATCTCCAGACAGCATTCGACAATAATACTCATGAGGTTGTATGGGTGGCACGAAACGCGCACACATACACGTCAAAAGAAGCAAAAGCTGCTTTCTCTGGACTTGGAAATTACACGTTGGGAGAATAAAGAGTTGTGTCACACTATGGGGCACCGTGATGTCAACAAACAATCGCTGTTTGATCGAAAGTACTAAAATAAGGCTCGAAAATATATATATCTCGATGCTCAAAGCCTTGTCCAATTAATAGATGTCTATGATTAGCGTGGCACTACATATTCTTTGTCGATTTGACTTCTTCGTTGCCCCAGTCAAGGTCGTCCCGTCCCGTACATCGTCCTTGTCTACAACGGTCTAACGATCTTTGTTTAACTGCTAAGAATTTGCTACCCCAGTGAAGGGCGTGCCATCTCGCAGACGTCTTTGTTTACAGCGGTCTTTGTTTTATGTCCTAAGGGTTTGTTGCCCTACTCAAGGGCATGCCATCCCGCACATCGTTTTGCTACAGCTGTCTTTGATTCAGTGTCCAGCCAAGGGAGTGCCATCCCGCTATCGTTTTTGCTTCAGCGGTCTTTCATTTACCCCAGCCAAGGGAGTTCCATCGCGCACATCGGTTTTGCTACAGTAGTCTTTGATTCAGTGCTGAGAAATTGTTACCCTAGCAAAGGAGTGTCATCCAGCACATCGTTTCTGCCACAGCAATCTTTGTATTTCAACGCTGCAAGTACGATTGCTGTATGAAAAGCATTCTCAATTTTTGGATCGTCAAAGACTCTATTTCCGGGTACGCCAAATCTCTCTCACTTCAAGGCCATGGCATCATTACTGTGCCTAAAAAACATACTTCTATTCCTGGACGACTAAGGTCGGCAAAGAACGATGATGTTCAGAGTACATCATCACGTGCCATGCTGCCCTGCCGCTTTATGACTAATCATGTCAGAAAGACATCTAATGAAGATGGTCTTGTTCTGTTTTCCTACCCCTGTCTTTTTTATTCTCGTTGTACGGATTTTTTTTTGCTCTCTTGCTAATGTGCACGTCTGTTTCTCCTGCTCGGCAGAATTCCCGGTGCCTCTAGCTAAAGGGCGGAGACAAGAGACCGCGCATCAGTCATCAATTAGCTTAGCCAATACCGTCGCGTCCTCAACTTTGTCGCGCTGTTATTCAAACACGAAAGCAGCAAGTCAACAAGAGCAATTTGAGACCACACGCCACCAACTACCGCGCCCGCCACCCCCCTGTACGTTTGCCAGCAACGGACATGACGATTTTGCCAGCAGCCGTTGAAGATCCCGACTTGCTTCGCGCCACCACGAACGGAGAAGAAGCCGCCGACATTTCTTCCTTTCCGTCTCTCGAACCCGAGTCGTCCGACACCTCAACAGTCACATCGCTTCCCTGGAAGTCGTTCAAACGTCCCATGTTGAGCAAATGTCCTTTTGATTTCACAGACTTGGATTTCTCGAAGGAACTTGGCCATGGCGAGGATGGCCTTCTGCTAATGGCCAGAGAACTAGTACACTTTAAAATTACTAATATTTATTCAACCCACGAATAATAAATCTAAAAGAGATTCCCAGCTCCAATCCGTTTCATCGGAAATGAAAAAGAATCGCAAAACATTTAAATAAAAATAACAGTACAAACATTTTACGTCATCCACGAAGCAAATACATTATGTTCCCTGTTTGTTTACTTCACAATAACGTGTATGATCGTTTTGCAGGACAGATCTTGAATTCAAAAATTCACGAAAATAGCGCCAAAAAAACCACCCGAATTTATTAAAAATGCGTCGGCCGGGAATCGAACCCGGGGCCTGTCGAGGTTGCGTCAGATCATGTGACCCGACATGGCAACGACAGATTTTACCACTAAACCACCGACGCTTTTGGTGTTTCTTGAAATGGCGAACGCTAATGTGGTATATCAGCATCACAGGCATCATCACGCTGTCTGGACTGTTAGCCAGGAGCATTTTCGACCCCGGATTCCACTAAGAGAAAGATTTAATTACTAAATCACCCACGCTTGATTGTTTTTGCTGACTTGTGTGATGTTGTCATTGTAGACGATTTAAGAGCAAGGACATATGGTAGATACGATAATGGCACTTGATTGATTTCCTTCCAGGAGACAGGATTGCATAGCCATCAAACACGACCCTGGCCAGACTTGACAGTCAATCTGGAATCCCCACCTCCTCCAGCCTGATACATGTCTCCTTGCCCGCGCTCTACTAGCTGTTGGCCGTCGCCGCATTGTAAAAGTGAATCTATTCGTTAGCAACAGGGAGCATATCGGTCAGCTTGTCGGCCACATGTAGTGACTTTGCCAACGCCGCCGAAAACGCCTACGTACCGTCTCGTCTGCACAGCCGGCCGGCGTCTGGTACGAATACGCGCCCGTATTGATAAACAGCTGCTGCTTCGCGCACACGAGCCACGCGGCCAGGTTCTGGCGCTTGACCGTCGGGGCCGTCCACGTCACCGTGTCGCCCTGGAAGGCAAAGGTCCCAAACGTGCTTTTCGTGGTGTTGAAGGACGTCGCCAGCGTCCGCGGCGGGTTGGCCGGGTCGGCGGGCTCTTGGACGTGCATGTACAGCGGGCCGTCGCTGCCGAGAGAGTTGACGAGCTGGCCGTCGACAATGTTGAACTGGCCGGCCGTCGTGTAGCTGTCGAGGATGGCGACGCCGGCGACATTGGCGGGCTTGGTCTGGAGATACTTGTGGAAGTTGGGGGCTTCGACGGCACGGATCCAGAGCTGCCCGGCCGTGAGGGTCGTGGGTGTGGCGGCGCGGGGACTGTCCACGTCCGGCGCCGGGGCGGCCAAGGCGGCGGACGCGAGCAGTGCCGTTGCGAGTATGGACAGCATGGTGAATGTCGGGGATTGAGACAGTTGGAAAAACATAGCCAGGAACGGTGGCATCCCATAGATGCGAGAGTCTACGCTGGGTCTGGCCTTTTGTACCGGCCAGGCCAGTCTGTCGCCCACCTGTCCATGTGATTGAATTATTCTATTCATTTAGATTCGGCACGGGTAAATGGCCAGTGGGTGCGCCTGGCCCTCCTCCGCACCTAGACGGGAAACGGGGCCTGTACCGGGTCGAGGCAATATCGCAGAATGGGATCGCCCTCTCATCGCGGTTTTGTTTGTGTTAAGATTTAATTCTCGTCGTGAAATGGAGCTAGTAGTCCTTGCATCTGTCAAGAGGACCTTTGCTAGCGCGTGGCTCATTGTTACAGATCTGTCGTTTGTTCTCCCTTTTGGGGTGTCTCCAACTCGGCGAGACATTCTGGCCAGTGCTTGGAGTCCGCTCCGCCAATGGCTGGCCACGCATGCTGGCGGCTGAGTAGACGACCACAAGTTACGCCGAATCTGACATGTTGTTCGGCCGTTGCCACATAGTTGCGTAGTTTTACAGTTTCCCGTTTTCATATGTTCACGAGTATTGCATATAGCCAAATCGCCGTCATTCTCCACGATCGCATACTTTTATTGTTTCCGCCTCCCGCCATCACTGTCCACCCATCATGTCCGTCAAAGTCGCGGTCTTCTCGGCCAAGCCGTACGACAAGGAGTACTTGTCTGCGACACTGGCGGACAAGAAGCAGGATGTGGCTTCCAGCCACAGCCAGAACCCGATCGAGCTCGTCTTCCATGACTCTGCGCTCGGTCTGCGCACCGTCGCGCTCGCTCGTGGTGCCACGGCCGTCTGTGTGTTTGTCAATGACGTGCTGGACGCCGCCGTCCTCGAAGCGCTGTCGGCCGAGGGCGTCCGCGCCGTGTTGCTGCGCTGCGCCGGCTACAACAACGTGGACCTCGCCGTCGCCGAGAAGCTGGGCGTCTTCGTCGCCAGCGTCCCCAGCTACTCGCCCGAGGCCGTGGCCGAGTTCAGTGTCGCGCTGCTCCAGACACTCAACCGGCGCACGCACCGCGCCTACAACCGCGTGCGCGAGGGCAATTTCGCGCTCGACGGGCTGCTGGGCATGACGCTGCACGGCAAAACCGTCGGCGTCGTTGGCACGGGGCACATTGGTCTGGCGGCGGCGCGCATCTTCAAGGGCTACGGCTGCCGCGTCCTCGCCCACGACCCGTACCCGTCGGCCGCCTTTGTCCAGGAGGAGCTCGGCGAATACCGCGCGCTGGACGACCTGCTGCCGCAGTGCGACGTCGTTAGCCTCTACTGCCCGCTGACCAAGGATACGCACCATCTCATCGACGAGCGCACGCTCCCGCGGCTCAAGCCGGGCGCCATGCTCATCAACACGTCCCGCGGCGGCCTCATTGCCACCAAGGCCGTCATTGCCGCGCTCAAGAGCCGCCACCTGGGCGGCGTCGCGCTGGACGTCTACGAGGGCGAGGGCGGCCTCTTCTACAACGACCACTCGGGCGACATCATCGACGACGACGAGCTGATGCGCCTCATGACCTTCCCCAACGTCCTCGTATGCGGCCACCAGGCCTTCTTCACCGTCGAAGCCTTGACTGAAATTGCCAACGTCACCCTCCAGAACCTGAGCGACTTTCTGCTGAGCCGCCCGTGCCCCAACGCCCTCGTGGCCGCTCACAAGCAGGTTGCCCGGCGGGACTCCCTTCCCGTGCGCATCTAATTGTGAAGGTATCGAGGATCAGTGCCACGGGAGGAGATTGGGCAATTGTGGGATTTTCCTTTGGGATTTTTGAAGTTTCAATTGATGACCGCATTTATTGATGTCGAGAAAGGGAGATTGGCTCGCAAAAAGGTTGAACGAAGCTGACTTCCAGTACGGTACGACGTAGGTGTAAGGATGGATGGGATCGTATTTCTCCTATCAAGAGGATCCCTCGCCGGATCGGAACGAATCTATGATGACAATATTCCCAATAAATGTAATTTGTTAGGCTGGAAGCGCTCTTTTTCGTTTGTCTTCAAGAGATCCACGGAAAGCAAAGAATCAAAGTAAAAAAGTAAAGTAAAAAAGCAAGGTAAAACTCAGCGCAAGAAACAAACGTCAAGCAAACCCGCGCGTCTTTACACAGCCGTCGAATCGAACACTCACCTTAATTCTTTTTTATTCACGATCACGTCTACTTTCGCTCATATCAAGGTGTCACCCAGCCAGTATCATTTCATCAAGGCCAATTCTGCCTACGGTAAACATGGCCATTTCACGTCCTCGAAAGAGTCGGCCGCCTAGCATACTGCCTCCGAATTTGGTTACCCCAAGAGATCGAGGCAGCTGGCTGACACTGTTAATACGCTGCTCTCCAAGGTTCTCTCGGCATACATTGAAGTGTCTGGCGGTGTGGTGGAGGTGGCTAATATTTACAAGACCTACATTCGTAGGGTTAAGGGTCGGCTCCGGGCGGACAAGGCGGTGATTGGACTGGGCAGCGTTCTAGCAGGGGCTACCGGATGGGCGCTTATGACGTGGACATTAGAAGAATTATTTTCTATTTTGTTACTCAGTGCTTCTCTGTCGTCGTCAGTGTGCAGTTCACGTTCAATTTGCCACAGCATTCAAGTCACTCCTGCGAGACACACAGCAATGTCTTTAACGAACGGGAATGTCAAAGAACACCATCCGCTCCTGGCTATCCTGGACAACCGCGTCCAGTTTGTAATAGCCCTTGCGCTCAAACTGAATAATGTCGCCCTTGGCCAGACTCTTCACGTTGCAGTCGGCAAACGCCTGCTGTCTAAGCTCGGTGACCTCAGTGAGACAGTCCCGCAGGTTGTCGTCCTTGTCGAGCTTGTCCTTGGTGATGAGGTAGTCAAAGGAGACGAGGTCCACCGGGACAAGGTTATCGGCTGTGTCGGCCAGCCAGGTGATCTTTTTGGTCTTCTTCACATCACCGCCGGGGTTAAAGTCTAAGTCGAGCGTTTTGATTGTCTGACCGTCTGTGTCCTTCTTAATTCCCCGAACGATTGCATTGCCCCAGTTCATCAGCGTAATCTCCTCGCCGGTGGTAAAGGACTGTGCGTCCACCTGCTCGAGGAAGATGGTGCTGCTTAGTAGCACAGTCTTGTCGCCGAGTTCAGGCTTCTTGATGTACTTGGGACGCACCAAGGGCGTGAGCGTTGAATCGTCGAGGCCCTGGACCGTGCAGCGCACAGCGTCCTTTGCCACAATTGCCGTGTGCCGCGGCGCCACCGGGTCAATGTGTTTCTTGTTGAGCGCCCAAAATATGCCCCACTCGAGATTTAACACGTTGCGGCTCGGCCCCTGTTTGAGTATAAACTCACGCAGTGCCGACACCACCACGCCCCGCCGCAACACGCCGCGCACCGTCGGCATCCGGGGATCGTCCCAGCCCCAGACCTTGTTGTCCGCGACGATCTGAGTCAGCTTACGCTTCGACAGCACTGTGCGCACAAAGTTCATGCGCGAGAAGTCATAAATGGGAACACGACGCAGTCTGAGGGCGTCTTGGAACCAGGCGTACTGCACGTTGCGGTCACGATACTCGTTGGTACGTAGGGCCAGTGTGACGCCCTCGAGAGAGTCGAGGATAGGGGCACAAAAGTCGTACGTCGGGTAGACATTCCAGGAGGTGCCGGTGCGGTGGTGCGGCGTCTGGTTACAACGGTAGATGACAGGGTCGCGTAACGTGCCGTTGGGGCTGTCGTACGCGATACGGGCGCGTAGGCACCAACGGCGGCCCTCGTCCGTCCCGGCAGTCATATCAGCAAAACGTGCCAAGGTCCCGTTTATACTCATATCACGCCGTTTAGACGGTAACCGATTTTTACGATCCTCGTCACCCTTGCCGAGCTCCGCGTCATCGGCGAAAGCTTTACCGTCACGGATTAACTGGAGAGCCAGATCGTACATGTGTTGAAAGTAGTCGCTCGAATAACTAGTTGTGTCAACGTGGATACCCAGCATAACTAGGTCTTCGACAATCGAGTCTTGGAACTCCATCGACTCCTTGGAAGGGTTCGTATCGTCGAAGCGGCAGATCAGTTTCCCGCCTGGTCGACTGTGCGCGAAGTAGTCGTTCAGCAGCGCTGCCTTGGCATGGCCAATATGCAGGTAACCAGACGGCTCGGGTGGGAAGCGCGTGGTGATAGGGCCAACGAGGTCAGGCAGGTCAATGTCGTAACTGGCGCCCGCTGCCGAGGCCGCGGCACGGTCCTCGGCACGCTCCTTGGCCGCCGGGGCGGTGAGCTCCTCAATGAGCGGCACCAGCCAGGACGCCGTGGCGGGGACGAAGTTGTACCACCGATACGTATGACCATTTGTCTTACGTAAAAGGGATTGACCCACGGGGTTGGCTCGAAGTGCGGACCATACGGCGAGGTCGGCGAGCGTTAAGGTATGGCCAACGATAAATGTCCGGAGCGTCAAGTGTGACTCGAGTGCGGTCAGTTGGCCCTCGACGTCTCTGCGGTTTTTGCTGGCGAGTTCAGTGGACTTGACTACCCACTCTTTAATCTATATATTAACCAGTTGTTAACATCACCACCGGTAGGTTAAAAAAAACCGGTGATAAGGAAAAAAAGGCGAATAAAAAGAGGAATATTTTAATCGTACTAAAGTGTTCTTCTCACCAGCGGCGGCTACGAGAGTAGGGCAGACATCTTCGTCAATGGCCACACTGCCATCGGCAGAAACAAGTCGAACGACCGACCCCCCATCATCCAAGGCCTTGTCGGCGTGGAACGAGCGCACAAGGTCTGGTAGAACGCCTGTAACGTGGAGGTAGTTTGCTAGCACGAGGCTTGGGAGCACAAGCGCCAGTTCGGCTTTGGCGGCGATGTCTAGTCGGGACATGGCGAAATTGGGAGACGGTTGTTTTGTTCGGAAAGACTGAATTGAAAACTTGACTGATTGATGTGGCGGGGTTGGGAAAATGTGGGCGCAGAGTGGGATATGTATTTAACAGCCGTACCATCCTGTATGATTAAGGAAAAACCTTGTTTGGACTGGCGAGGCCGAGTATGTAAACAGGCGCAAAAAGGCACAAAAACGACACTGGGGGAAAGCAACACACACAGCTCAGAACAAATTTTTGAAACGCGTCATTTTTATCGATTTCTACAGGCTACAAGAGGATGGTGCCCAAATGGCCACAGGTAAACAATGGTCCTGAACACATCAACGAGCCCGCTGCACACCTACGTGAAGCTTGCAACCGACTTCAAACCGTCGAGAGAGGCAACATCAATCAAGTACCATGGACCATAGTGCAGTCCTGCATCTCCTCGGCATGGCGCTGGCCAGTAAGGTATTCCAGCAGCCTGCGTTGAGCGAAGTCCACCATCACGTCAAGGACGCCGTCCAGTGCACACAGAACATTCAGAGGGATGTTATGGTTATTAAGAACTCATTTTGAAATCCAGGCAGCCCCAAAGCATACGGCTGACCCTCGCGGAGGCAACGCTCCTGCCGTAACGTGGGCGCAGGTGGCGGCTCGGGGCGGCTCGGCCGCACCCGCCTGTCCTACCCAGCACGAGCACCACCAGCGCCCAACCTACTATGAAGTGAAAGTACGAAGAACCAGCTTCTCACTTTTACCAGAGTAAGCCGGGCAAAGTTCGGGATATCGTCTAGTTATTGTTTTTCTGTTGCTAATACCGTATTGAGATTTAGGTGTCTCGTTGCCTCTCCTATCGCCATTACAGCGATACAAGTGTAGGAGGCAGGTCCTTGTCCAGATCGTCGAGCAAGTCATCATAAAATCCCATCTTGCCGACATCGAACGCCTCCAAACCATACGACAGAGCCTGTGCATTTTCGTCTGCCAGACAATCTGACAACGTGCGGTCCGTCCCTTCCTGTGCTTCCCACGCCGCAACCATCTGCACATATGCGCGGCGCTCGCGCAACAGCTGTCGCTCGTCCTCGTCGCGTGGCAGGCCGTCGGGGCCGTAGCGACTGGGCCGGTCAAAGCGGCGCGGCATGGCATCGAGGAATCGCGGGAAGCAGACGAGCTCAAGGGGTAACGTGCAGGCGCCCTCCCAATCGATGACACCAAGAACGGTGTAGTCGTCGTCGCCGGCGACGATGATGTTGCTGTGCAAGAAATCGGGGTGGCAAAGAGGAAACGGTCCCGTGTCGCGGCCACGGCTGCTTCGCGCGACGAATTGCGGCACCACAACGCGAAAACGATCCAAGAACGTTTCTACCGCGTGTAGGACGCGCTCTGCCTCGGGAGCGCCGCCCATGATTTCCAGAATTTCGCTTGGCTGGCGTGGAAATTGCACGTGGTCGGCCCAAGCCAAAAAGAAGTCGGTCGCGGAGTCAAAGGGACCGCCGATGCCCCGGAGGGGGCCGGCTTCAAAGGTGCCGTTGGCAGTTTTGCGAATCGTGCCAATCTGGGGAAGTCGCAAGGACGTCATTTGCACCTGTCACATAGTTAAATGCGTGTAGTACGGATGGTGGGAAGGTAGATTGCAAGCGTTCGACTGACATGGCATGGGGCCACGGAGCGGTAAAAGTGCGGCCGTTGGGCGACGGGGATGACGCCGTGGTGTGTGTCGTAGCCACCGCCCGAATCCATGGCCGTGTTCCCCAGGATGAACGACATGAGCACAAAGGGGACGCCTACGACATTGTGCTCGTCGACTTCGAACGCGAATATCTCGGGCGAGGGCAAACGCGACTGTTCATGAATCCAACACATTGTGTCGACCTCGTTGCGCAGCTTCTCTGTGGCGGCTGCCGACCTCCGCATGGCAATCCTGGCCACCCACATCGTGCCGTCCGTGAATTGCAGCAGGCGCGCCATGTTGTTGAGGCCGTTGGTGGCGTGGTCCGTGGGGACGCAGGGCATGCCATCGCGCAAGCTCGAGGCCAGCTTGCAGAGCGCGTGCCAGCCCGTCAGTTGCATGGCCATGTCCATGGAAGCATCCGGGTCATACATGACTTTTTTCCAGTTGAGAGAGAGTGTGTTCATAGTGTTCGATGCCGACATGGTGACGAAAGGAGATTTCTTGCTTCACGTGTCGAATTCGTATGTGCCGAACAAGTGTCCTGTCAGAATGCATTCTTCAGATGGACGCTTCAAGGGAGCCTGGAGGGGAAGCATTGCCAGAGCCAATGAAATAAACTATCACACTTTTCTGTATGCGTTATCGTACGTCGTGCATCGCCAGCAATACTATGAATTTCCACTGGTGCAGCATCTCTACGAGTCAGAAACGAAACGGCCACAATCTCGCTATCGCCACCCGTCAGTCCTCGTAAAACACGAGTGTCCGCACTTCAATGCTTTCCCGCGGCGGGTCCTCGTCGTACGCCTTGTCACGGAACGCCGAGTGCGGCACCCGCCGGGCCACGGATCCGTCGTCGACCGAGTCGAAGCACTTGATGAGCATGACCTCGTCGGGCGACTGCCGGTGCTTGTAGTACCAGCGATGGTCCCGCGACGCGGTGACGGTCCACGTGTGCTGCGTGTGGTCGGGGTAGAAGACGCTGGCCTGGACGAGGTCGGCGTCGGGGATGGACCGGGCGTCGGCGACGGCCAGCGGGTCTTTTGTGACGGTATGGAACGGGCGCCAGGCCTGATCCCAATACAAGTGAGGCGTGAGCAAACCGAGCGAAGGAAGCACAAGACGAGCAGCGCGCTTACGTTGATGATTTGCCAGCGACGCTGAGCAAGGTGGTCGGCCTCGTCGGGCAGGGTCCACCGGAGAAGAAAGGCGGCCCCGTCGTAGGACTGGTCGACGTGGACGCGGTGCAGCGGCCCGCGCTGGCTTGCATTGCCGGGCCCGCGGGCGTGCCAGTCGGCAGGGCCGCGGCGGATCTTGTGGTCAAAGATGACGACGCGGGCGGCCCCCGTCGCCGCGCGGAGGATGTCCTCGGTGTCTGGGAAGTAGACGCGTTGGATGAGGTCGAGGCTCTGGAAATTGTCGGCGATGCACTCTCTGGCCGCGGCGGTTGGTTTGGTCAGCAGCTGGAAGCCGCAGTTGTTGAGAGTAAAGTCGCCTTCGCGACCCGTGATGTCATGCGCGGTCACGGGCGCCACGGTCATGGGTCGTTCGTTGGTGACAGTGCCCTTGCCGACGTAGACGGGCGTGGGCTCCGAGCCGTCGCGAGGGTCGTCATAGTAGTTGAGTGTTGTTTCGACGTCGCGGGCCATAATGTCGGCTGAAGGGGCGGGAGTGTTGGGTGGTGCAACAAAATGAGTAAACAATGCGATCAACAACGAGACAGAACTGCTGCGAGACCCAAAAAGCGACGTGTTTGCACCAACAGACTAACTGTTCGTGGTCACCGGCGAGTGGAAGCGATTGCGAGAAAAGAGATGAGCATTTGCTATGCCGCCCGGCACGACTACCCCGCGGTAATAGCACGGCATTCCGGCATATTCAGTTCCAAGAAAGGTATATTACGCAAAGGTATGATGATAATACGCAGTCAGTGAAAACCAAGCCAATTTCCCATTTATCCTGGGAAGTTTGCCAAAGACATCCATTGGCGGCGATAAAGTTCATCAAAATACCATGCAAGGAAAATAACACAACGAGCAGCGGTATCAAAACAACAAGAATAACCCACCCATTAAAAGTACACGCATCTTCCTGTTCATCTCGTCAACTTATCCGCCCTTGAAATTGGTGTCACGTGGAATTCACACGGTTTAACATGAGGCGTCATGTGGCTGGATTTGTCACGCGTCGTCTAACACGCCTTTTACGAAGCAGCCCCTGATACGCAGATACCTATTTCGACCAAGCCTTCTGCGACAATGGTGCGCCTGTCACTCAACATCCCCCACCGCGATGCCATAATGGTGCTCTCTTCGTTGTCCTGCTTCTGGGTGCTTCCCTTGTCCACTCGCCTCCGCCTCGGCCGCACATACTTCAAGAGCCTCACGCCCAATGTCGTCCGGGTCAGCAGGCATCGCATCATCAAAGGCCCTTACGATCCACGCGAGCTGGAGGCACTCCTGTACGTGCGGAAGCACACGACGATACTCGTACCCAGAGTGTACCGCGTATACCACGCGTCCAACGGGCGAATCTACATTGAGACGGGAGCTTGTGGAGGGCGTCAGCCTGGCCGAGCTGTGGCTCAAGACGCGCCTAGTACACGACGTCAAGACGACGATCACGGCCGACCTACACGACGCGGTTGCTTAGCTCCGCAGCCTCCGTCCGCCAGCACAACAGTCCATTGTGGCATGGGCATCTACAAAGGAGGGCTTGTCGGATGGCCGCATTGGACCGGAGACCTTTGGGCCCTTTAGAAGCCACGACGCATTTCACACATTTCTACGCGGTGGTATTCCTAGTTATCCATCCTTCATAGGAAAAAACGAATGAATTGTGATAAATGAGTCAAAAGAAGTAAGGTGGAACACGGGCCACGTTAAGGTTAAGACTATGGATCCTGGGCCACATTCCACGGTCCATCCAACCTAACCTTTCCATTCCCGGCCTGTCTTTAAATCACCACGTCCCCCCTCCCTCACTTGCACTAAAGGCTTACACCGCCGGCGAGCGTGATGACTGAGATTATTGAGCCGAGCACTGTTTTAGCCCAGAACAGTTCCGGGCAAAGATGCGCAAACTCTTCTACATCTGCGGCTTTTGCCCGTCGTAGAAGTTCCTTCTTCGCATCCATCGCAATTTGGTATTCCCATTCAGCCCATAACGTTTTAACGATTAAGTCTTTGGCGTCCTTGTCCTCCGCGTTGTCCTTGACGGATCTGGCGGAATCTCTGGCGTCTCTGGCTATTGCGAGTCGTTTGTCTGCTTCGAATACCTTTGCAGATAAGTTTCTGTGGTGAAGTGACAGAAGGTACACCACTGCTCAGCGCTCATAATACAGCGTATAAATCTGCTTAAGCTGCAACGCAATTGGTCGCGTCTGCAGTCCGCGATGTAACCAACCGCCAACAAGCCCCCAGCCCGCCAGTGAGGCCGGTGTACAGAGGGTGGTGAGCTGTCGCATGTATTCAAGGATATCCATACGGGTCCGTGTATGGCTTGTCGTGGCCGGGGCCTTGTTGGCGGTCCGTCTTCGGTCCAAAGATCTATTCCCCTCTCGTGTTTCGCTTCTATCTTCAAGTTTTCATCTACACGCATCATCACCACAACCCAACCAACGACTCACCCATCAATACATTGTCCATCTCTTGCTACTTCCATCCATTAATTCATCACTACGTACATCATTTATATTGCTTTATCCATCGCCTCGACTATCATCTCTCCATCTTTATTTCTTCCAATTATATTACCTTCCCGTCGCTTCGGTGTTCCCACAAGCATTCCAATGATGATTCTGACCGGCACCACGGGTGAGAGTTATCATCCCGTCAAGAGCACAGGCTCTACTCAGGTCTAACGATTCAATAGTTACAAGCTCATAACGTTCTGCGCTCTTGTCCTCTCGCGCTCGCCTCTACGTCGTTCTTGCTGGTACACCCTCTTGCTGCGCCTTCACCAGTACGTGACAATTGCCAAAATTTCGTCGGCCGAAACACGCAGTGAGTCGGCATTCCAAGAAGAACTCGTGACACGAGTACATAGCCTGACGATAGATGTAGCTACATTGCCAAGACGGTGCTAAGCACCGACTCTTGTTGGCGGAGGGGCCGTTTAGTGCAGCCTTCCAGCATGTCGCCACGTCGAGTTACGGGCAAACATAGCTGTATTAGAAAATGGAAAGCTACTCCTTGTGGACTACATTGCAAGGTGCCGAAGCACCAGTTGTTAAGGACGGTGTCGATGTCCATTGATCCCAGCTCCCATTTCGCCCAATCCCATTTTATTGCCATCGTTGCCTTTCAGCAGTCTCGTTCTGCAATGACTTCTCAAGACACCCAGTAAGTTATACGTCTATTCAAAACACTGATATACTCAACTAACATTATTCTAGTTACATCGTCAAGGCGGTGCTTGGCGCCGTTCTGCCTTTATTGGCACCGGCTGTTTTCTTCGGGGCCTAGATTGCCCTCCGCAATAGGAGGCAGGTGGTCGCCTCGCTAAAGCGAGGCGAAACGCTCCCAACCGCTTATGTCAAAGCTCGACTGGCTGACCAAAACCGGCGGCGACTTTCTCACGCCCTGTGTGCTGCTCGGATTTGGATACGAGATTCCAATCTTGACAGCTTGACGCTGGTTCAGTCCAGTATCGGCCATCAAAGAACTCTTTCGACAAAAATGCTACCGGTACAAGAGATTGGCGGTGGCCATAGCGGCAAAATGTCAGCAAACCCGAAATCGGTGCCAACAAGGAAGCTACTAAAGGCAGCAAAACCACCAATCTGTGTCGCATGGGCAGAGTGGGAGGTTTTAATTGCGGCAGGCAGGAAAATGGAACTGTTTGCAGTGCTTAAGGACTGCGAATTTTGACACCCTTGGCAGCCTTTGTTGTTGATTTGAAAATGCCAGGGGAGGTTTTCTTTATGGTTGTACTTTGGTGTGGTTTCAATGACGTTTTTGACATGGGGATCTTGTATTTCAAATAAATAAACTCTACAGTGTATGAACTACATAAACGGCTGTTAAGGAGCACCTTTTCACTGGTTGGCACTGGTCACGAAGCGTAAACACCTGCTTCTTTGGAAGCGTGCAATTACCCACATTTACATACCTTGGCTGCTCTCTATTTGAACTCTATTCTTAGGTGTATGATACTTTTGGCAAGAAGGTTCTTATGCAACGCCTGCTCTCGATGCCGGTCTTCACGAAAGGAGTATTTAGCTATTGTCGAAGTAGGAAAAGCACGACTTGTGTCTATCTGAGAGGCCATCTCGCCCCTCTAGTTTTTTACATGCAGACTTTGCTAAATCATACAAGTGTCTTGTTCTCCACCTTCGTTTTATTCTTTCGTCTACGTGTGTCCCTGACAGCATCCCAAGTCGTCAGTCGTTCACACCAGCTAGAGCTAATTGTTGGTGCGGATATGACTTTCAATTGCACTTACACAAGGGCGGCGACTACACAGTCAGAACTGGCCATCTACTTATGACCTGCCAGTAGCTCGAGGTCCATGGCAAAGAATTCTATTCGCGTCTTAATCATCAAAATAAGACGTTTATAGTTTTGCCACAAGACGTCACTCCGGTCAAATTTAAGGTTCTCAGCAGCCGCTCGCATATATATATATCTACGCCATATTCGACCCTTCTTCTTTCAAAGACCGACACAATTTACCTATCACACAAAACATCACGACATATACAACTCGACATAATTTATATCCTCACCTGATACTGCCTTTCAAATATGTCCCAACCCTCTCGATATCGACTCCGATTTTGGAGAAAGGAGAAAACGACTGAACCCGCCCAGACGTCACATGTACCACCAAAATCGCCACAAGAGGAGGCCAGAGACTTATGCTGGCCATTGACCGTTACAGCCATGGCTGCATGTACAGATGGACTTCTCTGCATGAACAAAAGATGCTCTGCTCTAGCCTTTTGCGTGGACGACGCCTTGCATTTCACCGATACTATCGACCCAGAACATTCACAAATATCCCAACCAAGCGACACCGTTCGTAACAATATGATTGTTGCTCAGTCTGCTTGCCGAACAGGACAAACAGCGATTGCGTGTGCTGATCTTGCCGTCGCCCTTGTGGGCAACATTGTGAATGAGGCTTTCGAAACCACACTTTTCGTCGGTGACTCTACAATGTGTGCAGCACCTTCTAGGCTTTCATTTTCATTTTCCTCTCAGAAAAAGACAAAGACTCCAGTGGCGCTTCCACGTATAGAGGCACCGTCAAAGGGGCAGCTTGACGCGGCGGCAGAGGCTCTTAATGTGGCGATCGCCTTTAGTCAATCAGCAGCGGATACCTGGACTGTTTCGGCTGTAGTCATTCGGGACTATTTCGAGATCGAGGCAAATGTCACGGAATTGGCCAGACATTTTAAGATTACCAAGGACAGGGTGAATGAGATACGAGACATCCTTACAAACGGATCATCCACTCGGTGGTGGAAGGGAACGGCAGACAGTACCATGTTTTCTGCGAACACCGTTGCCCTCGTGGCCAGTGTTGTACAGAACGCAGCCGAGTGTATGCGCTACGCAAACAATATCGTCGATAAAACAAGAGCGATCTTAAAAACGATATCCGGCGAAATGACCGGTCCTCATATTGGATTTTATAAATTAGCATATCGGTTGGACAGGAATATTCCGAACCAGGTCGAGTACCTCGTTTGGGAGGCTTGTTCAGCTGCTCATGTAGCCAAAGCACAAGCTGCGGCGACAGCACAACTGGCTGCCAATTTAGTTGTCAGAGATAACGCAGGATAGACCAGGAACGTTAGGTAGATAATAGAATTTTCAACTAATTTTAGGTGGTGCTCGTTGAATAGTTTCTGTCTTTACAGTATGCGTCGTTCAGTAAAGAAGCTGATCGTTGTGCGTAATGCTTTTAGGATGGACCCAAAAACCATCCGATACTAGAATACACCAAAAAACTGTGTTTAAAAACCAGTATGTCGTAAGATACAGCATTTATCAGACCAACATAAATCAGAGATAGGCTACGGCATTAGAGCATACATACTCAAGATAAGAAGCTCCTTGTGTCATAAGGATGTCGTACAAAACAAATTCACGATTTACTCGAGAGAGGGCATCGGTCAACCCTTTGCTGGTTCGCTCGCAAGGCTGAGGGACACTCGGACCCTGCTAAAGTCATGCTCAATCACATTTGGACAAAATTAGTGCTCAATCACATTTGGACAAAATTAGTGCTCAATCACATTTGGACAAAATTAGTGGAGACCAATCACGAGGTCGGGACCAAAATATGTTTTTAGTCTCTTAGTCTGACCTTGGCGGCCCACTTTGGATACTGATTGAAATAAGTGGGACCCGGTTTTAAAGACCAAAACCGTCCTTCCTTCCATCCCAGCTCACGTCCCAACGCCTCAGCACCATCGCTCTTGCCGTTCCATCGCTCTTTCTGGTCCATCGCTCTTTCTGGTCCATCGCTCTTTGCTCCATCGCTCTTGCTGGTCCGTGCTGTTGCCGTTCCGCGTTGCTGCCTTTCCGCGCTCTTGCTTCTACGTCGATTTTGCCGGTACACCCCTCTTGCTACGCTCCCGCCCTATCTTGGCAATTGTTAAAATGTCGTCGGCCGAGGACATACAGTGAGTCTGCATTCCAAGACAAACTCGCGATACATATGAGCACATAGCCTGACGATAGTTGTAGCTATATTGTCAAGACGGTGCTAAGCACCGTCTTCTCCGTTCTGACACTTGTCGGCGGACTGGGCATTTAGTGCAGCCTTCGAGCACGTCGCCACGTGGAGCTACGGGCGAACATGGACGCACTTGATGGCGGCGAGCTACTCCCTTTCGACTACATCGTAGGGTGCCGCCGCGATCAAGCTCGCTGTCCCTTCAGCCGCTTTCTTCGGTGCGTTATGACAGCGCAGCAGTGGTCCAGCCTCATATCTGCCCATCACAGGAACCTTTCCACAAAGTTGCTACAGGCAGATAAGAGACTGGAATTGGCCAAAGCGGCAAAAAACGCGTTTAGCAAAGCCGGAAACGGTGCCAATGCGGAAACCTCAAAAGACAATAAGTCATCAATCCGCATCGCATGGGCCGATTGGGAGGTTCTGATTGCGACAGACACGAAAAACGAACTGCTACGGCGTTTGAAGTCTGTTGATGCCGACCACTTCGGCGATCTTTATCCAAAAGAAGTCTGGGATGTAGTCGAGAGAATGGAACGGGAGTGAAGTTGGGACGGTAAGAATACTTATAGACTAGTATAGAGTTTTGGTTTTTTTTGGGTGGTATTTTTTTCGTATTAGTGTTTTTTTTTTTTTTGGACGGGTTATCAGGTTTTTTGGCTTATTTTTTATTTTGAAGTTATTGTTTTGAATTTGAGTCAACAAAGTGTTTTTATGGGCGTGAATATCGCAGCCTTTTTCAAACCTTCCAATTAAAGTATTAACACGCGATAAAGCGACCTGTTCAGAATTTTATTCTCTATCTAGTCCGACACATGCTTCCAATGAGCGACAAAACAGGGATTGATACAAAAAAAGAAATTTCAGACTTAAACCGCAACGGATGCTAAGGACATGAAACTGCATGACTCTTAAAATCTCAAAAATAATCTGAAAAGAAAATCCAGTTTGCGTCGGCCGGGAATCGAACCCGGGGCCTGTCGAGTCTGCGTCGGATCATGTGATCCGACCTGGCAACGACAGATTTTACCACTAAACCACCGACGCTGGTGGTGTTCCCTGTTTGTTGAAATGTTTAGCGCTAATGTGGTACATCAACTTCAATATTACAACACGCTACTTTGACCGAGTAGCGGACCACGTTTTCGGCACCACCACTCAACCACCGACGCTGTCAAAAGAGCTGCTTTCTGATTACACTTTGCTTAAGCTCGGGTAGCAATCATTGCTCTCCAGCGGACGGAGAGTCCCACCAGCGGCACCAACACGTACGGAGCGTAAGTATCGTGGCCGGCGGTTGAAAGTCGGCGGACATCTGAAGAATGAAACCCGCAAGCAGTAAACTATGAGAGGTCTGCTGCCGCCCGGATGTCGGCCGGGTAACTTTTATTGTATCACCATTTCGTCCATGTTTTACTAATCCGGCACCACTAGAACTGCCTCCGCCTTTACATGCCGCGATCGTTTGTTGTTGTTACCTCGTAACACTAGCATATTATTGACAGAAACAAAATACCAAACCCCTCGTATCGAGGCTGGGAAGAATTATACACTAGATGGAAGGCTTTACTTAAAGCAGAATGGCAAAAAACAAACATGGAGGTGTTGCTTGGACGAGTCGTAGTCCCTCCAACAATCCTCAGCGGATGCAAGTAGAAGGAGCGTCGTGGTCCCTTGTATGATCGCAGGTTCCTGGTTGTAAATAGACGAGGTGAGAGCGGTTTGCTGCCGGCCATTCTTGCCTCCTGTCTTATTGAAGGACTTTGGAACAGAAGGTATGGCAGGTCTGCCGTAATATGGTTCGTAGTTCCTTCCACCATCGTGTACTCGCCAACTATAAGTGGAAAGAACTGAAAGGCGTATTTATTGTTTTGATCGCAGCTTCTCGTCTTAATGTTGACAGATGTAAAGACGAGTTGATTTCTATCTCGGTAGCAAGAAATACACTCCAGTCTCTTTTCGTTATCCTCTCTTATGCCGTCTTCTCTATCCTGTCTTCTCTGTCTCGTGTTTGCTATTATACACTTTCAGCCCTCTTCCCTTGTTAAGTCACCTCGACTACCAGCGATCGTCCGACACACGGAGACTGATTCTAATGCCGGCTCACAAAAGGGCGTCGAATCGTAACAAAAATAATAGCAGTTTTTCAAGACAAGGTTCAAGCACCAAGGCTACCGACCAAGCAACTCCGAAACAGACCACTGGGCCTGTTCGAATTAGTTCTATTCGCGTTATCCTTTTTGCTTCAGGTTTCTGCTGGCACGTAATAGTGGCAGCTCATCATTAGCAATAATAGCCCCCGATCCTAGAGATCCCGATGAATCAAAAGGTGCGTCCCCCGATGACATATAAATCTAAACCCATCTGAGCAAATGCGATGAAGACAACGGTATAGTATTGGAGGGAGACGCACCGGCTTTGCTGACAAGGTCTTGACTCTTGGTATTTATATTTTATCGAATTCCCATTCGCCACCAACACGGGCTAGTTGTACAACATTATCGCTGTGGTCGCCTTACGGACTTTACAGCAACCGTGAATCAGCCGCCACGACCGACACCAATAGCCGCGAATGGTGACAATAGGTCAGCGACGAAGCAGTGTTGGTCGGCAATTGTACGTGATCGGGCGATACGTAGTCATGGCGCGCTCGACAAACTAAACTCACATCTTTTAGGAGACAATCTGTCCAATGTCAAGTCTATTGAACCATTATTCTAAATTTATTGTACAGTCGCTGAAGATTGCCACCCGGACACAAACCCGCCGCTTGATTCATTTCCTAAGCAAACGCACGACACCTTCGTTCAGCCACATAGACTCCATACACTCCCTACAGTCTCGGAGAGTGCTGTCCACAGCTCGTCCTCCAAAGTAGTACCATTGGCTCATTTTGAACACGCAACTGCTGAATGTGAGCAAGGTCTGTTTGTGGACGGTCCCAAGGGCATGCATTCTCGCCTCGGTGGTAGAACTTGCAGACAGCGCCGGGCTGATGTCGAACATTGTCATGGCCGTTTGCCCTGGGGTGGGAATACAGGCTGGGATTATGGGTCCGATACCATAAGAGGCTGCTGTGCATGAGCCATTCATCGGCATCTCTATAAGTGCACTCGGTGCCAAAGTCCTGCCAAACATCCACATAGAGTGTCGTATTGTTGTCGCAGACCCTGACCTTGTAGTCGGTCAAGCACTGCGCGCAGGCGCCCTTTTCCTCGTCGAGGATTGTGTGGTACTGCACGCATGGCTCAATCCGCAGTAGTCCCTGGTCTGTCGTATATAGAGCATAGTGAGCGCGGCGGTAGCAGTTCTTTCTGTTCGTCTTCAGATTGCGAGGATCATTTCGGTATCCAGAGTGTCGGGGGAGAGGGTCGGCCGAGAACAAGTGCTGGCTCATGATGGTCAAGTGCGGACAAATGTTGAAAATGGTTCCGTCCCACTGCATGCAATTAACGGTCGAGAAATGGCGCACGATCTTGATTCTGGAGCGCTGTACGAAGCGCAATTGTGGCAGATCGGTGAATGGGCGGGTAGCCGTGTGGTCTTCTTTAATCCGGCGGTCGAACCGCATACGGAGCGCATAGTCACAGTCACCAGTGCCGCGCGACATGGTCTTGAAAATGGGATCCATGATGCGGTGGAGCATGCGGACGGGCGACAGAGTGGCGTCCTGGTGTACAAGGCGGATGGTGTCTGGTACTGCCCGTCTCATCCGCATAGTGTCCGGGACGCCGGCTTTGATGAGGCGCTGGTAGCGGAGGGCAATTTGAATGTGATGAAAAGCCAAGCCGGCCGCACCCACGGTCGAGAAGGGGCCGGCGACAGCTGGTGTATGGCAGTGAGCCTTATAGCATATCCGTCGCCAGGTGATGTGAACGGGGCATCCGGGAAGGTCCATTTCAAAGACAGTGCGCAGCTGGTGGCATGCGTGGCATACCCAATGTGTGTAACAGTCGCGCACCAGCAGCATGTGGTATTTTTCCCGTCTGGATGGAACGATATCCAAGGCGAGACTAAGGGTCTGGTTGGGTCTCTGTATCATAAGACGGCGGAGATCCTTACATGTGAGTGATAGCAGGATGATGTCTTGGCCTCGAAGGAACTCTTTGAGGGTAAAGATGACATGGACTGGAAGGTCGAGGATGTGGTTGACGGGCGGCCGCATGGAACGGTAGATGGCGGTGGATGTGTCAACCTCGGGCTCGCTCTCTCGTTATTCGTTTTGATTCTGCATCCCCGCTGTGCTCTCCAGTCTACGGAGATCAGAAGATTCCGAAGACATGGTCTGGGCTCTGATTTCGGTATCTTGCCTCAAAAGAGTTGTCGAAGGACGTGTTGCTGTGTGTGCTTCGATGGACGTAGTGGTGTGAATCGAGGGTTAACAAAAGAGTCGAGGTGAGTTGCTCCTCAACTGGAGAACAGCGCTGCGCGGGGGATAACTCTGAAAGGTTGGGTTCAGTCCGTTGGAAAGCTTCTCACGCGTCTTACCTCAGCCGTTGTCTTGTCTGCTCAACGGGCTGCAGCATATCAGTAAGGATGGCTACATGGCTGAGCCTCTAGTGCTCGTCTGTGTTGGAAGACGGTGCCAACCGCTGCAAGTATATTGTAACAGATCAGTCATCATGAGATATCGACGAGGATGCAAAGTAGCATTGACTCCACAGGAGGGCTGAAGGTGGTGTCGATCAGGAACAGTTGATATTAGACAGGAGCTAAGTAGCAGTATAGGTGATGGATATTGGAAGAGAAGAGTGTTGGAAACGAAGAAACGATCACGAAAAAAGGGTGAAATGTTTTCCATCTCTGATCGGGTACTCGGCCTCTAGTTCAGGAAAGAACGAAGAAGGCAAAAGACACGCTCATGGGTGCACAAGTGTGTGGGCGGGCAAGTGTGGAAAGAGCAACGAAACTAGAAAGAACAACCAAAGCACGTGGCAAGAACTGGCGAGGTCATTTTGATATTTGGTACACTGGAAGGAGCGACCCGTCCTACACATGGCATGATACAGATAACTTATCTTTATTTGACGTCTGTTAGTTGACATTGTCTACCTTAGCCTCATCTCGATGTGTGTCATCACCTTTGGAGGCATTGAGCCTTGCTCATCGCCTTGTTATTAAGTTCGACTTGATTTAAAAAAAAAAAGGGGGGGGANGGGGGGGGGGAGAGGGGGAAAGCAATCATACAAAGGCAAATAAATAAAGACACCCATATACAATCATCTCTTCATCTCCCTATCACTATTATACATGCTTGGCAGCATTCTGCCTCCTTAATACAGGTGGAGGCTGTCTCTCTTTTGCTCTGCCTTCAAGGTATAATCAAAGCTGAGTCAGCGGTGGCCAACTGGCGAAAGACAAAAAGTCGAAGGTAACAATACGACTCGATTTTCCTCTCAACTATCTCCCTTCTTGAGCATGCACTTTCACGTTGATAACGCCGAGTCCACCGACACGTCAGAAGTACTTTATGATGGTGATCTTCTGGTGGGGCGGCTCGTCCAACGTCTCACTGAGCTTATGGCTGAGCTACTCGCTGTGACACGCTGCCGACCATGATCCTCAAGCTCGGCTACACGGCCGTCAAGGCCCCGATGCCCATGCTCGTTGTGCCATGCCATGCCGATGTTGTCTTTGTTGTCTTCGTTGCCTTTATGGTCGGATCGGGGCGCTCGTGTGACAACCGTCGTCGCTTGCTGGCGGTGCTTGGTTCGTAATTACGCCAGGCTTCTCTGCTTGACGTTGCATCTAAGACGTAGGGCTTGGCTGTCCCCCCTAGTTCCACATTTCCACGCTAAAAGATGCCCTTCTACGAAATACGGCGCGGCCAGACCGCAAATCGATTTATGCTGACGCCAGCGAGCAATCATCGACAACAAGGTCTTACGCGGCGCAAAGAGGATCCGCCGGGCGTCGGCAAGGGACAGAAAAGGTGAATCCGGATCCTCATGCCACTGTCTGGATCTGCTTTAAATTGGGCGTTCCCTTCCAGGTTCTCGTGGCTCATCATACACGACCATTCGGCACTTGCCGTAGCCCAACGCCAAGCGCTATACTACAGGCCTTACAGGTATTATCACAGCGCATCGCCAACTTCACACCTCGCACGCACATATCTGAAATCAGCCAGCTACGCTACAGCCACAATGCACTTGATCCTGACAGGCGCCACGGGCCTCGTCGGCGGCGCCGTCCTTGACGCCATGCTGGGCATGCCCGAGATCACGCGCATCTCCATCCTGTCGCGCCGCCCGGTACCGCAGCTCGACGCCCGCATCCAGGCCAACGACCCCGTCGCCAGCAAGGACCGCGTGCGCGTGATCCTGCACAAGGACTTTCGCACGTACGACGACGCGCTGCTGCAAAACGACTTGAAGGGGGCGGCCGGCGTCGTCTGGGCCCTCGGCATCTCCCAGCTCAGCGTCAGCAAAGACGAGTACGTCGTCATCACCAAGGACTACCCGCTGGCGGCGGCCGCGGCGTTCCAGAAGATTCCGCCCGGCGACGGGCAGGGCGACGCCAAGGCCGGCGACCCGTTCCGGTTTGTGTACGTGTCCGGCGAGGGCGCCCAGACCAAGCCCGGGCGGACGACCGCGCGGTTCGGCGTCGTCAAGGGCCAGACCGAGCTGGCGCTCGCCAACATCACCAATGGACCGGCCGGCGACGCCGCCACGGCGCCTGCCGGCCGTCCCTTTTTGGCGCTGTCCGTTCGCCCCGGCGGTGTCGACCTGCACGGCCACGCCGCCCTGGCGCCGTTTGCGCCCAAGCCGCCCTCGCTGGCCTACCAAATCATGGGCGCCGCCCTGTTGCCCGTCCTGCGCACCGTCTACCCGGGCATGCTGAGCCCGACGCTGCCGCTCGGCACGTTCTTGGCGGAGACGGCCATGGGCAAGTACTCGATTGCCACGCTGGCCGCTGAGGCCGCCAAGCGCAAGGACGTGGAGGCCGTCGGCAGCCGGTTCCACATTGTGAACAACTCGGCCTTTCGGCGGTTGATGGGATTGTGATTGAGATTGGGTGTTTTTTGTTTACGTCGGGAAATGCCTGGATATCTATTCTGTACTGTCAGGGTTTGTATTGCATTGTCAAATGATCTTCTATGAAATCGCACATTGATGAAGACTCGGCATCCGACTGTCTCGTGTCCAAAATGCTCGTCGCTCTCGAAAGACTCAATGAATCCGTAAGGTCAACATCTTTCTTTCAGTCGTAGGGCTTCTTTTACCTTGTGCCACGGGTGATTTTTCGAGTAAATAGATATGAATCAACCGAGAAAAAGACGAAGTCAGGAATCCTAGCACAATGTCCAACATATGACATCTTGATTTTGGATTTCTGCATGGCGGGCCGTTAGGACATGTCAACAACTCGATTAGAAAACTGTGGTGGCACTGGACAGGCACTTCATGCTGGCATGAATTTGATAAATGGCGTGATAATCCAAGAGTTGTATTGAATCCAAAAGAAAACTACCAATAACAAAAAGAAAAGAAATGAAATGAAAACGCGCACGCAATGTATGCAACCGCCATCCATAAGTCGTATCCAAATAGTATCCAAATCGTATCCACATAGCAAACGCGGTTGATCAATTTATGTCGTCCTGTCGGAGCCCCTTCTCTCTCTCCTTGGTGCCCTCAAACACCGCCGGCCGGCTGGTAGTAGTCGACAAACCGGTCCGTGTCGGCCCACTCCCAGTCGATGCCCAGCGCCCAGCACCCAATCAGCAGGTTCGGGAAGCGCATGGTCCAAAAGGCCAGGTAGCCCTCGGGCAGCGCGCCGACCATGCGGCGCAGCGGCTCCGACATGTCCTCGTAGTGGTTGCGCTTGTTGCGGAGGGCCCGCAGCAGGTCCAGGAGGCGGTCGCCGCGGTACTTGCGCTGCTTGCCGAGGGAGTCGACAAAGTCCTTGGGCAGGCGCTTCAAAAAGTCGCCGCGGCAGACGTCCGGGGCCAGCGCCTCGAGGCTCGCGAGCGCCTCGGAGGGCGGGTCGCGCGGCTCCTTTTCAAAGTGGTCGGAGACGTCGCACAAAAAGGCGAGACGCTTCTTGGGCGACCAGAAAAAGGGGTGCGCCATGACGGCACGCGTGCGCGGGCGGTGCTGCGGCGAGCGGCTAATCATGTGCTCGACCAAATCCTTGGCCTCAAAGGCAAAGTCGCCCAGCACATCCAGGCCGTCCAGGTTGTACGTGTCCTTGCGGATGTTGACTTCGCGCATGTAGCGGTCGCCGCAGTCGAACGGGTGCGATCCCTTGGTGAGGACGTAGTAGAACACAAGACCCAGGCTGAAAATGTCAATGGCCTTGGTCGCCCGCCGGCTGACGGTGCCGTCCGGGTTGTGGACGAGCCCGCTTCCGGACGTGGCACTGACACCGCTCTGCGTCGACATGGCCGACTCGACCATGGTCTGCCCATTGTCGCGCGCATCGTCGTCCAGCAACAGCTCGGGCGCGCGCCAGCCACTCGTGCCCGCCGCGTGCGCCGTCGTGGCACCAAAGGAACTCGCGCCGCCTTCGAGCTTCTTGCACAGGCCGAAATCGGAGATGAGCATGCGCGGCTTGCCGTCCGCACTCATGTTGACGAGGATGTTTTGCGGCTTGAGGTCGCGGTGCACGATGCTGCGGGCGTGCAAATGGTTGAGACCGCTTGTGATCTGGTACAGCACGTTGGGCAGGTCGCGCTCGCCGGCCTGGGCGAGCTCGCGGAACTGGCCGGGCTTTTCGACGACGTCGCCAAGCGAGGCCTGGCACAGCTCCAGCGCAATGTAGTGGAAGTTGGCGCGCTGCTGCTGGGCATAGTAGCGGATGACGTTGGGGTGGTCGTCGCTCTCGCGGAGCAGCTTGGTTTCTTGGGAGGCGATGTCGTAGAACTGGATGAGCATGCGCTTCACAGCGACCTCGCGGCCGTCAAACTTGCCGGCAAACACGACAGTGCCGTTGCTGCCCGTGCCCAGCTGGACGTTCTGATTGACCTCGAGGCTGCCCATGCGCATGATGGGCGTGGACACTTCTTCCATGTCGTTGATGCCCGCGTTGGCATTGGACACCGTCAGAATATCGGGCTCCAGCGGCAGTGTGTGCTCGCCAAGTCTCTTGGCCTGACCGACGACCTCGTCGACCGTCGGCGGCGGGGCGTCGTCCCCGCGCGAAAGCGAGGCCTCGCTCTTGGCTTTACCGTTGCCGCCCTTGCGGTGCTTAGCGCCGCCACGGCGACCGCGATGGGCCTTTTTCTTCTCCTTCTCCGGCTCCGCGGGCGCGCCGTCCAAATGTGGAGGCGGCGTGCCGTCCGAGGGAGATGCTGCCGCAGCGGTGGAATCGTCTACGGGTGATGCCAATGGCGACGCGGCGGACGTCTCGGCAGTGGGAAGCGATGCAGATGCGCGCACATCCTCCAGTGAGCTGGCCATGGAGTCGGGCGACTCTTTTTCTGCGCCGGGGAACGACGAAGGCGAGGACTCGGTCGTGTCCGTCGCACTGTCGGCTTCCACTGCCTTGGCGCCACCGTCAGGTACAACCTCGGCGCTGGTCGCCTCGGGTGTCTTTTCACTTGTGTCGGTCTCCACAGCCTCCATGGAAGACTCGTCCTCGGCCTCTGCACGCGCCGTCTGTCCCGCCTTCCACCACTGCGACTTTTGCCGGTTGTACCAGCGGCGCAGGTCTTTGTGGTAAACAAAGAAGAAGACAGTCACCGCGATCAAAAAGACCGGGTTGCTAAAGAAGTCCAAGACACGGTTCGCAGCCACCTGAGGAAGCTCCTTGACCTTGGCGATGACCGACTCAGCTGCCTGGTCGCCGAAAGACGACGAGGATTCGGACGAGCCGGGCAGGGTCAGGGGCACTGTGGACCCGTTCTCGCGCTCGCGCTCGCGCTCCTTGTCTTCGTCGTGAGAAAACGAGCCGTCGCTGCCAGGCAGCGTCGGGTAATTGGGTGCCAGGAGGGGTCGCCTCTTACGGCTGCTCGAAGCAAGCACGTGCTTGCCAGTGAGGGCGGCGCTGTACTCGGCGGGCAAAAAGGTGTCCTGGTGGCGGACCCACCAGCCACGGCGGGTGCACTCGGCGGGCGTGTTGTCGACAATCAGCGGGTACGCCGAGCCGGACAGGGCGTACCAGCCACCGGTCTCGGTCTGGTTGACAAACACGGAAGCGCGGCGCAAGCTAGCGTCTTCCTCGTCCTCGACGGGAGGCGGTGGTTGCGGGAGCAGAGCAAGGTCCGGGTTGCTGCTCAGGGGCACACTCGGCGGACGGGCAACATCAAACACACGGACAACGGGGGTCTCGAGGCGGTGGGTGAAGGACAGCTTGACATCGCCGGTGCGGGGCGCGACGCTAAAGCCATAGACGTCGCCGCTGGGTTTGCCCGTGATGTAGCGGTTGTCGGAGGGCTGGCGGTACTGGCGGTGCAGGTCGCTGTCGTAGTTGTTGGGACCCCACTCGGAGTAGCGCAGGGTGGCAATCTTGGTGCCGTCGGTGCGGCGGACAATGACCTTGTAGTCGGTGCGGCCCAGAGTAATGGTGCCGCCAACAAAGCACTCTTCGCCGCCGCTGCCGCCCGTGCCGTCGTCAAAGTAGTCGCCCGGGCGCGAGCAGCTCTCGGGGATGTTGTCGCCGCTGTCGCTGCCCATACCGTCGGCGTCGCCCGATCCGTACCACTGGCGTATATGGCCGGTGGCCGCATCCAGGGTCATCATGGTGGAGTCCTTGGTACCAATGAACACGACAGGGTGCTTGCGGTCGTGGTAGGGCTCCTGGCCGACAATGGCCTTCATGGACAGTCCCGTCTCAGCGAGGCCGGTGGCACCCGGAATCATGGCGTAGATGGCGCCATTGCCAGAGGGTTCGACGGCCCAGGTCCAGTGGTCGAGGGCCGAGTAGGTCTTGTCGTCGACGGACACGGCGGAGCGGTGGTGGATGGTCTCGACGACGGGCTTCTCGCTCTCGGTGTGCCAGAGGGTCTTACCGGTCTTGCGGTCGAGTGAGTGGAGGTCGCCGTCGACGGTGGCCAGAAGAACAAAGTCTTCCACTTCCCAGTCTGCCAGCGACCGCGCAATATGCGGCGAAGCGAGGCCCAGGCCGTCGGAGGAGTCGACGGTATCGAGGTCCCGGTGCGCTAGAGAAGGTGCTCGAACGGACAGATCCGGAGCTACAGTGGCATTGGATTTGTTTGTGTTTTTGGTGTTTTTACTATTTTTTGCGTTTTTCGTATTTTTGGTGTTGCTGTTGTTGTTTTGCGACTTTTCAGTTTTGGAGTCGGGCGTGGCCGCCTGGCTCAATCGTGCGGATTGGCCGGTGGATGTCGAAAACGAGACGCTCGGCTGCGAGGCCGGGCTCGTTTCTTCTGTCAGCGACTTTGACTTCGTCTTGGGCCGCTGTGCTTTGGTTTTTGTCGTTTCAATCTCGACGGTTTCGACGGTCTCGGCGGAGGCGGCCGCCGCCGCAAAGGCGTCGGCTTCGGCGGGCGAGACATAGCTGGCGACGGCGGTGCGGATGTTAGGGTGGCTTTTCGGTTCCTTGATTTCGTTTAGCTCCTGTGGTTGCTTTGGCTCCTTCTTGTCCAGTTGTCGTTGTTGCTGCTGCGGCTGCTGCTGCTGCTGCTGTTGAGCATGGACGAGGGCCGGGTTCAAGAGAAACAGGGCGATGGCGAGGAACAGCATGCGTTGGCCAACATTGTGACCTCCGGGCCGCCTGCGCATCATGGTGGTGCGAGTGGGCGACGAGGAGCCTTTACATCGGCCCCGATTCCCGGCGTGCTCGTCGACACACCGAGAAGATGAGGATAAGGTAGATAAGAGGTGTTGGTCCTGTTGTTGAGAGTCGAGTCGGAGGAGGCCGGGCTCCTTCGACACGATGTGGCGATGTGGACCAAAATGGGGAGGTGGAGGCTCGTCGACGGTAAAAATAAAAGGATGGAAGAGAAGGGAAGAGGAATCGACGAAAATTGGCGAAATGGGGAGAGAAAAGAACGACGAAAAGAAAGGAATGGGTTGGAAACGATGGAGGGAGTCGAGGCGTCGAGAAAGGAAAAAGGAGGGCCGTCGAAAGGGAGGAGAATGAAACAGGTTTGTGTGGGTGACGGGCGTGTTGGTAGCGGATGCTGGCGGAGAAGGAGCGATGGGTATGGGCTTGGTTGGTGAGAATGGAAGGAAGGTAGGAGGGTAGCAAGTCGTATGTTGTCCGTCGCACTTGTCTTGGATGGTGCCTTCCTTGGTACTTCTGTGCACGGCGTTCTGGGCGGCCCTAGTAGGGCAAAGCGACGAAACTATGTGGGCTGGGGGGCACTTTCTGTACCTATTCGTATTTAGGACTCAGGGCGTTGCTGCACACTCCGCGGCCCCACCTGCGAGGGGGTGAGAAAAGCAAACGATGAGCGGGCGGACCGGGAGGACAGAGACAAACACAGGGCCTGGACGGTGGGCGCTGTGGGATGCTGTCCACAGTGCGTCGGGCGGTCCTGGTAGTGGGTGACCTGTAGAATGCACCAGAAGACGGTGCACGGACAAGTCGCGTCTCAACACGTGACGGCTCGAGCTACGGAAGAAAGTGAGCTGAGGGCGTTCTTCTGATTTGGCCTGATTTGGCCAGTTTGATACTTGGCATTTTACCGTTTCTTTTCACTTTGGTTTTCCTGTCATCCTCGTCAGCCTCCATTCTCCGATATATTGAGTGTATTGTACAGCATACAACATGCTCCACGCTGTTTGCAAATGGTCTCCACGCAGCCGTAACATGCACGCCCCTCAATACGGGTCGCAGCCACTGCCGGTCGTCGACCTGCCGCGTTTTCATATGTCATTGTACTGCGGTCCGCTTGTCATTCCTGCTTTTATTGTTGATGCAAACCTGCAGCTCGTCGCAAGATACATCTATTCTGTTGGCAGGGATGAGACGGTCAAAGAAGGCGAAGCGAGGAACAAAAGCTCTGCTGCTGTTCTGTTGTTCGTCACCTGTGCCCAAAGCAGTCATATGCCGACACAAGCACGGTGAGAGTGGCAGCTGGAGCCCCGCCAGCTGGGATGCACATCTTCTGCAGCCCCTATTCTGGCCTGTCCCCTTTCAGTCTTTTGTGTTTTCGTGGGATTTCGTGGCGGCTCCATGTTTTCTGCTTCGTTCTGACATGCTGGTATGCAAGGGTGGGCAGAACGTGAAACACATCGGCGCACTGTATTTAAAGCGCAGGCTCCGCTGAAAAGGCGACATGGATACAGTGTACATACTGTGCGGACGGGCACGTACCGTCCACGTCTTTGCGTCTGCTTCTGGTTGTCTGTGCTTTGAACCTTTCCAATGTTTTCAGACAATGCTCGCATTTTTCTCTTCATTGTGGACTTGCTTCGGTGGCGAGTCAGAACTATGGACTCGCGGCATATTCAGAGCCCCGGTCATGTCACGTCTTGTTTATTGACGGAGTATTTATGTATTTATTATTTCATTAATTTTCAGCCATCTTTTTTTCTCAGGTCTTCCTCGTCCTTCTTCTGCCAACCTTGCCTTTATTTAAATTAGTTCCACCGGCTACAGTCCGTCTGTGCCGTGTTAAGAGAGTGTCTTGATAGCAGAGAGTGATGAAAAATACAAAGAACCTGAACAAAAAGGAACACGCTTTAAACCCCTTGCTGTTTTTCACGCTTCTTTTCACAGCTTCTTCGCCCTTCTTCGTATCCCTTCAATTCTTCAGTCAATCCCATGCTCTGCTTTCATCTACACCTGCCGTCCTCCAGCCTCTTGAATTGCGTCTTGCCTTATGTCTACTTTTGTCTTCATATTCCGCATGTGGTACATTCTTGCGCCTTTCATAGACGCTGAATTGTAACGCGGACGTCACTCCGGTGCAATTTAAACCCAGCCACCAAAAAACAAAAATACGAACGCAGTGCGGGACTCTCATCCCAGGCCAAGTGAACCATGTCGTGTCCCAAATATAGCGTGGTTTAGTTACAGGTGCTCAAAAGCCCAGCCGACCCCAGGCCCTGAGTGTGCCCCGCTCGCAACACTTGCAACGCCAGGGAGAAGCGCCCTAACGAAAAATAGCGCCGGCCGGGAGTGCGCTATTTTGCTGCCGGCCACTAAGCCCTAGCTGCCTCGTTGTGTGGCCTGATCCTGTCTCCAGTGCTGTTTTCTCACTGTGCTTCTGTGCTAACGACGCGGACTTGGACGGGGAGGCGGGAACGGGGAGGCGGGCCACTCTTTCGCCCGTAAACGACTCCCCAGACACTGCCGAACAGTGCCAAAACGGGCATCAAAAAAATATATGAAAAATGAAAATGAAAAAAAGACGAAAAGACGAAAAGACGTAACAGAAGCATCGCCAAAACATCCACGACAGTTTACATTGTCCACCCTGTTCACGGCAAAGGAAACAGACCAATCTCTCTCAAACGCGACATTCTTGTTCACACTTATTGAACCCAGTATTGACACAGTTGTCCTTACAGCCGCTCTTCTTATTATGACTGCTAAGTCGTAGATCACATGTCTTGTATGCCGTTTGTCCCCCAGGCTACAAGTGTCCGTCGATTTCTGCCGCTCTTTTGCAATTGCCTCGCTGCTGCCGAGTATGCCAACGGCTCGTCCAGACAGTGACATGAGACAAAACAGTGACGAGGGATACGTGAAGACATATACGTTCATCTGTGAGGGGGAGCATACGATTTATTGTATTGCCCATATTGGTGGACATATCCCATCGTCTATCTCGGTCGTCTTGCGTTGTCTCTGCCAAGTCCTCGACGGAACTGTCTCACAGCATGTCGAGAGGTCCACAAAAGATCCACAAGTCGGGCGAGCGAGGGCGATGTGAACCCTGTCCTCCCCGTCCTCAAGGTCGATCAATGGGCACTGTCGAGGCCAATCACGACGACCTCGACGACCTCGACAAGCTTGGAGCCCAGGGATGGCACTCGACTGTCGCCATTGTCTCACAGAATTTTCAAAGTGAGCCGATAAAGGAAGCCGAACAGAAGAAGCAACGAAAGGGGATGAAAAGAAAAAAAATGAACAGCCATGAATGATGTCCCTCACTGCCGTGGGCGTAAACCAAGGTTGATGCAGTGTGCCACGTCAAGACCACGAAAGAAACCCAAACGATCGTCTCGACAGGCAATCTAGATGCTACCGGATCGGTGGAAGGTTATGTGACGCCGCTGGTTTCTCTTTGGGGATCGTTTAGGTTGCCAGTGCTGAACAAGACATCTCTTCCACCGCTGCCGCAACCTTTTGGGCGAGCAGTCGGCAGACAGAAACCCGGTGGAGTCGTTGCATTGACGGCAGCGACGCAAGATATGGAGCGCTTGTCGAGCCAAGAGAGACCATGTCGCCGGGTCCAATCCCGCTGGTCAGTCTGGGGAAAAGCAAAGCGACTGGCCTCGTTTATTTCACACACCTTAGTTCATGTTTGTTAAGACGGGGCATGGGCAATGCAAACGCATAATACGCGAGACTCGAAAGTCCTCGGCATGCGTCAATATTCAGTACATATGGGCATCTCATTGTGACATGTTGAAAATGGCTCGCCTAGAAAGGGCGTCGAGGAGGGCGTACACTCGGTCCACCTGTCGTGGGTCACAAACACGAGGTAAGCCGACGCCGCTTAACCGTGCCTCACATAGATGGCCCGGGAAGAGGACTGACAGTGGATTGTCGCTTGTCGCTTGTCGCTTGTCGCTTGTCGAGTTTTAGTTGTCAATTGTCGTGAGCATCCACCAGTCGACTTACGTTACATGTCTTGAAAAGAGCAGGATCAAAAGAAATGAATTAAAGGACACGAACCATAAAGCAAAGACCAAATATCCCCATCCATTCCCGAGCGCCCCTTGGCCCATACCATGATACCCAGAACGATATCCATGTCTGTGTTGTCCCATGCAAACGAGCATAAAGGGCGTTTGCCTACCGTGTGCATTTACAACTCCAAGTGTCCGTAAAGAAACCCATTAATTACCCAAAGGACAGAAAACAAGGGGGAGAACGTAAAAAGAAATGGAATAATGAATACCATCATTTATACAGACGATCGTGGAGACTTGACATAGGTCCAAATGGAGGACCGTGGTGCTGCCGGCTTCTTCAGGTCGTCGTCTTCAGCATCAAAGTCGAAATCGGTCTCAAGGTCTTCTTTCGTGCTTGTGTGGCTGGCACGCCCACTCCCGTGTAGACTCGGGAACCGCACACTTTTGGGCGTCAGCAGCGGCCAGCGTTTCTCTGGTGGCGATGTCATAGGCGCAGTTGCTATTGCTGCTGCTGCTGCGTCCGTTGACACAGAGCAGGCCACGTTCGCGGCGGCGGCTGCGGCGGCTGCTGCGCCCCGCCGCTGTGCTGCCGTCACGCCCATGATATCGTCCCAATTGTTCATATTGGGTGCGCGGCGGGAGGTGCCGGGCCGGAAGAGGGCCCGCAAAATGGGAATGGAGGCTGCCATGATCGTGACGTCGACCTCGGCCATGCCCCACGCGGCCAGCTGGACACTGTCGACTATGGAGGGAGGGAGGGTTAGTAATTTTTAATTTTCATACGCGGGCGGGGACAGGACGAGCGGCATACTAATGTCTGGCGACTCGAGTGTCGCTATCTTTGTCGTCTTGATGGCGGCCGAGAGGCCGGCACTGTGCAATGTTAGCACGATGGTCGTGGGAGCAACGACTACGACAACACGGGGATGCGCAGGACTCAGTACTCACAATACGCCCATGCTCATGGCTATGAGGACGCCCATCTTTTCCCGCCGCTGCATCTGCAGATTCCACAGAATCTTCCACGGCAGCAGCGCCAGGACAAAGTCCACGGCCGCCGAGTAGCCGCCAACGGCAATGCCATACTGCACGGCCAGCGGGATCGGGATGCAGAGGCGGTCGCCCGTGTCGATGCCGAGGCCCGAGACAGACGGCGGCGCAGCCGGACACTCGATCCAGATGGACAGCGCGCTCAAGTGCATCGACACGTTGAGCGTAACGATAATCGTCCACACCAGCGGCCGCATCCACCCAATCGGCAGCCGCAGCAGCGTAAAGGCAAAGGACGTCTTGCTCCAGCAGGCCGCCAGCAGCACGAGCGTGCCGCTCAGGGTGCCGTTGGTCACAATGGCGGGAATGTGCACGGGGTCCACGTCCCACGAGTGCCGGCCGTAGCCGTAGCCGACGTCGACAATATTCAAGACCACGGCGGCGGTCAAGACGAGCCACGCGGCCACTAACAAATAGTCATCCCACCAGAGGCCACGTCGGTGGACGATTTTGAGGACGATGCGGAGGACGAGGAACAGGGCCGCGGCCAGCAACAGCGCGCAGCTGAGGGCGACGAGTTGGGGGCCGTAGTCGTCGTGCGGGAGGTCAGCCGCCGAGGGCGATGCAAGGGTCGTCATGGTGAACCGCCAGGGTTGGTTTCTATATCGACATGCTCGTCGACGAGGATGAGTCGATGAACCGATTATGGACGAAGACAAATCCGAATGACAGGACTGTTCAATAGTTTGGTGAGAGAAGACGTGTCGACAGACGACGAGAAAATAGGATATCAAAAATGGAAAGAAAATTAGATGGGGTCAAATTGTACATATCACAAAAATGTTGTCAGTCAAGGAACGAAAAGAACGAAAACGATATAATAAGGAAAGTAACAAAACCAAGTCAAGAACAAACAAAACGAGCGGATCCCAGGTGAAAGTCAAAACAAATCAAAAAAGACGTTATTGAAAGATATTTGGTTCGGCAAGCAGGGTCTCCTTCTTCTTTTGTCCCGCGACTGGGGGCTGGCTCGAGTGTCAAGTCGAAAATCAACGGTCGCAGAATATGAGATCTGGGCAATGGCAAGTGGTATAGTATGCGGCCGACTCTTCCGGCCAAGGTGTAGATCGAAGAGGTCGATCAGAATTCACCTTTTGCAATTGACGTTTTCTTTCTTTTTTTTTTTTTTTCCATGAGGTCAACGTACACCGACAGAATTACGCTCTGCATTGTTCTTCGGCCGTATTCACGACATATGTTACATCGAGTAGATCCAGGTTGACTATTTGATGTTTTTCATTATGTTTACGAATTTAATTGACATCCTGCACCATGATGCCTGCCCTTTGGCTAGGATGAAACTACAACGGCGGCGATCAGGAACTAACGCGGAGAAAATGGTCTAAATGTTGCGATGATAGCTTGGCGAAAATGTAGAATCGGGCTATGAACAACGAAAAGAAAATCAGAAGAATCAATACCTCAATTCTTCAAAATGCCATTTGTCGACATCTAACGTACAAAAAAAGAAGCCACAGCTTCCATTCAAATATGCTTGTATTAAACTTGAATGAGAAATCCGCAGAACAAAATAAAAGATCATGAAACTGCAGGAACAGCATTCTCGCATGCTTGCCTTCTTTCTTGCTCCATCCTTTCTGACACTTCTTCCAGTTTTTTCCAGTATCTTCCAGCTTTCTCCTGTTTTCTCCCAGTTTTTTCCCAGATACACGAATGGACTGTTTGATGCTCGCTGCCCTACACCAATGGCCTTTGCCATTGTTTCTTTTCCGCAGCGCATATTACCCGGTCGATCTGTGGCCAAAGAAGGCCAAGGAGGGGAGAAAGGAGAGACGACAGAAAAGAAACGAATATGCAATAAATGCAGTTGGCGGTCTCCTGTTTCCCGTTGTCCCATATGCATTACTCGCCTTCCACGCGTCATTGTTACGCTTTCCCATGCTTTCTCCATCTCCAACCTTGGTTTCCCTTCTTGTGATCCGCCTTGCAGATTGCAAAACAGTAACGTCCCGAGGCTGAACGTCGCCTACTCCGCTGTCGTCATCCTTGTCGGGTCTCATCGTTCCTCCTCGTCTCCCCCATAAATTGCTTCTGGAAGGAAACCCAGATACGGTAGAAGCCACAGACATGTCGAGAAATGGTGGGCAGCAGGGCAGCAGTCATCTTGGAAGCTTGGGTGTCGGGTGGCCGGCGCTTACGTCACCCATCTCTAGATCTGCCACATTTCTCCGACGCGAAGGCGATGACATGGAGATCATCGAATAATATAATTCATGTCAAGTTGATGATAAACTATAGCAAAATAGAGCACGAAAGAGAAGCCACAACGTAAATGGCCGACAAGTCACCACATACTGTCTCCATAAAGATGGTCTGCGCAGTGAATCATACCCGGCCAAAAAGTAGGGACGGGGCCGAAAGACTCGGAAAACCGGCAAGGACAAGAAGCTGCCAAGAGCAGATCTCAACGGGATCCGAACAGTAAAAGTGCGGTTCCTGGGTTTTACTGAATTTCAAATTTATTATCCTCCTGTAAATAATGCACAAAAGGAAACAAACATGAAGACCACGACACCAAAAGAACAAAAGAACAAGAGAACAAACGATGGTATCTTTGTGCAAGCCCCTTTTTTCCCGGGGCCGGCATGCATAGAACACAAAATACAAAACAGAGACCCTCCACACACTTACGTCACCTCCCCCTCCCCTCTTTCTCCCCCTACTGCTTCTTCACCTTCTTGTCCGTTTTGAACCAGGACCGCGGCAGCAGCTCGCTGTCCACGAGCAGGCGCCACAGACACCACAAGTAACAAATCCCGAAGCCGGCGGCGCCGACGCCCACATTGGCGACGACCCAGAGGTCGGGCTTGTCGGCAGGTGGTGCCAGTGTGGCCTCCAGGACGTGCCACATGACCATGGCGAGGTAAAAGGGCCCGTGGATCAGCGCGGCGCCCCAGAGGTTGGCGCTGCTGTCGGTCTTGGCGGACGAGCTCTGGCTGCTCGCGATGCTGTTGTTGTTGTTGTTGCTGCTGCTGTGGTAGGACGTCTCCGCGCCCGGGAAGTAGGCCGACACAGTGGTTGGCGGCAGGCCGAGCAGGTACGCCCAGAGCAGCGTCAGGACGCCGTAGGGCACGGCCAGGTCGACCCGCTTGAGCAGGGGAAACATGGTCCACGCGCCCAGCAGGTTCGCAAAGCCGACCCAGGCGCGTGTGCTGCCGCTGAGGCCGCCGTGGCCGGCCAGCAGCAGCGTCGTCGGCAGCAGCGGGAGCAGCACGCTCTTCTCGTGGACCTGGTAGCTGAACAGGAAGAAGCCCCAGGCGGTGGCAGCAAAGGCGTAGGGCAGCAGCAGGCGGCTGGGCCGCAAGAAGAGAATCAGGTTGGGCGGAAGGATGGAGGCAAGCGTGGCCACGAGCGCCGCGCGCTGCAGCAACGCGTCCGGGTACGCGCGCAGCTTAATGACGACGTTGGCCGCGCACCAGAAGTTGGCCACCTTGTCCTCAAACAGGCCACGGGCGACCGGGAAGACGCGGTGGACCATCTGGACGAGCTGCTCGACGACGGGGTAGTAGAAGGCCTTGGGATCGAGGTATGTCTCCAACACGTCGGCAAAGAGCGGCAGCGGCACGACCGCGTTGGCTGGAAGACCGGCGTGGGCCCGGATGCCGCGCCGCTGGTCGTAGATGGTGCCGGCCACCAGCGGCAGAAGCAGCAGCGCAAACGCCACAACCGTGACAGCAGCAACCCCCAGCAGGCGGCCCACATTGATGCGCGGGAACACGCAGGTGCCGAGCAAAAAGGCAAACACGGGCAGCGCGTAGTACAGCGCCATCTGTTTGAAGCCGAGCGCCGCCACAAAGAAGACGGCGGCCCACAGCAGCCGTCCGGCCAGCATGCTCGACATGCTCGCCGTCACCAGGCCCAGCATGACCGTGTTGTACTGGAAGTGCACGTGGTCGATCAGGATCGTCGACGGCTGCAGAAGCACCGCCACCAGCGCCACCGACGCCGTCCACGACGCCACACCGCTCAGCCGGCTAAAGCGCCGCACAAAGATGACCACGGCCGGGATGTATACCAGGTACTCGGACACAAAGACCGTCGCCCGCATGAAAATCTTGAGCGCCGGCGTCTCGAGGCCGCGCGACGTATGCAGCGCGAACCACGACGCGTCCATCAGGCCGCCCACCTTGCCGAGCAGCCAGCTGTGGTACGCCGTCAGCGGCGGATAGTCCAGGCCCCACCAGTCGAGGTCGTGGAAGTACCACTGCGACACGGGCAGCGCCGTCGTAATCTCCATCCAGTGGCGCTGCGCCTCGTAGTCGCCAAACTGCGGCGGCTTGTTGAAGCCCGAGTAGCCCCAGAGACCGGCGGCCCACCGAAACAGCCCAACCACCATCAGAATCAACGGCAGAAGCTCCCATTGCGAGACCGAGCCGCGTGCCGGCCACAAAAACGCGGCGAGGGGGTAGGCCGGCGAGCGGATGAGGCCTTCCGCCACGGAGCCGCCGTTGCCGTTGCTGCTCGTGCCGCTGTTCGCGTCGAGGTCAGCCAGCACGCCGGTCTTCTTGGGCTTCCGCCGCGGCTTGTGCGGGGATGGTGACGGGCCAGCCATCGTGGGCGATCCAGACGTTGAAAGGGGGTAGAAGACGGAGGACGATGTAGACGGATCCGCGAAGAACGAGATCGAACGTACCAGGACAGGGGAGCTCGGCTGCGGTCGGAGGAGGGAATTGACCGACTTATGGGGTTGTCATTGAACTGGCACCAGATGGCAGCATGAGCGGTGCGGTCGGGCGTGTTGTATCGAGAAGTTGTAGTCGGACAGATGCCGTGTTGTCGGAAGGTCGTCTGACGAAGTGTGTGGATGGCAGGTCGAAATCTGGCCAATTTCGGGTGCAGGGTCCACTATTTCGAAGCTCTTGGATGCAACGGAAAAGGAAAGCACAAGACGCGTCGCTACTTTAGGGAGTGACGTTACTGTATTCTAAATGCACAGCCTCCGGACACGCACCATATGTGATACTAATACTACAGGACGAAGAAAGCAAACAAAATATAGCCTCTGGATCACAAAGTACAAAGAGACAATAGATGAGAGACAATCCAGGTAAAGTAGTTTTATTGGACTATACAGTATGCACAAACAAAAATCAGCAAATGTCTCCGAACCGGCGATGCTCCTTCACTGTAACAAGGTGCGGTGGACAGGGGCCAACTACAGGGGCAGAAAGCTGCCAATAGCGCTAATCAACGGCCACACGTCGCTAAACGCACAGCTTGTACCTGCACTTTCCCCTTTGGGCATTCGCCTTGGCGTGCAAGAGCGCCCCACCACCTCCAAAGACGACCACCTGCCGAAAGCTATGCCAAGCTTCTGGGCACAATGCGACGCTCAAACGGCAGGTGCGACAACCATCGCCTCTTGAAGCGTCTCTTGGAATCATGCAAACAGAAAGCCTCCTTTTGTCGTATCCAACTCGACACAGGACGCCGCCGGACGCATCCCTGACCACGCGCCATGCCGTACCCGTTTGTCTTGCCGACCACGTCGGCCTTTGTCTTCACAACAGCCTTTGATAGCCCAACACACCCCTCTTTGCCGAGCACCGCATCAACCTACCGAAGTGTTGTCCGCGACACGCTGAAGCGCCACAAGCGGATGCCGCCCGAGACGCAGTCGTCCAATCTCGGCCTGGTCGTGTCAAGTCTCGAAGACTACCTGCCGTACCTGATTGCCTTGGCCGACGGTCTGGCGGGGCGCAACAGGGACGTACAAGTCTCCCTCTTGCCACAGCGAAGGAACAAGGGGCCGGGACCTCTGGCTGCAGCCGGACCCGAGTCCGGGTCTAGATCCGCGCAGGCGCCCGCAGCAGCATCCGGCCCCGGCCTCGAGTGGCGGCCGGTCCTCGCAGAAGCACGCCTACCCGGGAAAGAGCCGCCGCGGGTGCGTATTCCGCTGAACCAGGCCGCGCTCGACGCCGAAGCCGTTTTTGTCCTCGCAGCTCTGGGCCACGCCTACACATTGCAAGCCCGTGCGGCCCTGCAGCCACTCTACGTCGTCACCTCCGTCGTGCCCGTCGGCAGCGAGCAGCGCAAGGCGGCCCTCGCCACGGCCTTGAAGCACCTGCAGACGGCCGCCGGCGTGTTTTCGTTTGCCACCACCTTTGCCGCGTCTTCGTCGTACGCCGCCTCCGCCGCCCCGTCGCCCGAGGTGTCTGCCTCCACGCTGCGGTCGCTCGCCGCGCTCGCTCTGGCCGAGGCCACCCTCGTGGCCGTTCTCAAGGACGACCCGTACCCGGCGGCCGTCGCGCAGGACCGCAACGAGCACGACCGCGAGTGGATGTACAAGGCGCCCGACCTGCCGAAAGTGCGCGCCCACCTCTATGCCCGCCTGTGTCTGGCCGCCGCGGACCACGCCGCCCGCGCCGCGAGCGGCGTGTCCGGCGTCGCGGGCATCAGCCGCGCGTTTGTGCGCTACCTGCAGGACCTGCGGCACACGAGCCGCGCCAAGGCCTGTCGCTTCTTTGCCATTGATGCCGACCTGGGCGGCCAGACGGGGACGGCCCTGGCATGGGTGCACGGCGCGCTCCTGGAGCTGAGGGACGGTGGCGGTGGACCGGCCGGCGCGGCCGGATGGGGCAGCGCGAGCCCGTCCTCCTCGCTGGCAGCCGCGGCCGACAAGAAGAGCCTGCTGGACCGCTTCAAAAAGGACCGCGCCGAGAAGCGCGAAAAAAAGGAGGACAAGCGCGTCGAGCGCGGATCCGGCTGGGGCGGCGACGCCGGCCGGCTCGAAGAAACGCGCGTGCTGGCCATGCTCGACGCCAAATGGACCAAACAAAACGACACCGTCAACACGCAGCGGATCCCGCCAGCCGGGCCCCTGGTGGCCCAAATGCCCTCGGGCCGCGAGTTTGCCACGGTGCAGCCCATGGTCCGGCCTCAACTGGATGCCTCCGTCCTGGAAGCCATGCGGGCGCCGCGGGACCCACTGGATGCCTTGGGCGACGAGATGGATGGTACGACTCTGGTCAGCTCCGACGACGAGGGCCCGGAGCTACCAACCTCTGGAAGGCAGTCTGCGGCACCCAGCTCCTATTTTTAATGAAAAAAACAAATAGGAAGGGCGACGTGATAGGTTTTTCAGGTGCATTTCTTTTCATAGCGACGTTGTTAGACGACACTCTGTAAATATTGCCACAAAATATCGAGATGATAGTATCCAAGATCGCCTTAACCCAATGCTATGTCTCCTCTTGCGACCAGACTATCCTGCTTTCCGTTGTAAACTCATGGGTATTGTACTTTTTCCCTTTTCCCTTTCATGTTATATCCTAATACAGCCAAAATACAGCGCATCCAAACATCTACACAATCACGAGCTTATCAATCTCCTGCCTTGCCATCTCAATCACCTTTTGGCAGTTGGGCTTCTCGCCCGGCGGCAGCCGATGGTAGCCACATTCCCCGCCCTCGTCGTGCGTCTTGATCAGGCCTGCGTCGTATGCGTCGTCCAAGAACTTGTGCCGCATCTTGGATCGCTCTTCCATCATCTCAGCAATGTCCTTGAGGCCAAAGTGGACCGGCACCATGAAGAAGCTTGCCTTGGCCCCGCCGGTGGTCTTGCGTTCCGGGCGTGGAGACGTATTAGCCGTGTCCGTGTCCGAAGCCGGCGAGGGACCGCCAACGCCCGTGGCCATCATGGCTTGCTGCGCAACCGCCGCGCTGTCTGCCGCTTCCTTCTCGTCCATATCGTCGCGGTCGAGATGGACACCATACACGTCCATCTTGAGCAGCGCCCGCACCACCAGCCGCCACAGGGGTGGATCCACCACGCAGTTGTCCATCGACGACGTCTGCGCGCACACATTGTCCCACCGGGCCATGTGGCCCCACACACCGCCGTATTCCGTCAGCGACAGCGGTAGCCGTTCCTTTGCTGCAGCCGCACGCTGCGCCTCTTCGTCGACCATGGCCACGATGCGCCGGTATGCGTGCGCAATGGTGGGCAACAGCGCACTTAAAATCATAAGGTTCTGGAACGCCTGTACGGGCGGCTTGACGTACAGGTCGAGATGCGGTGGCGAGCAGCTTGGGCACAGGACCGTGTCGTGCGCCGTATGTGCGGCGTTGCGTGCAACCGTCATGGCCGGTCCGACTTCGGTGGGCAGGTGCTGCAGAGAATCGAGTGCGAGGTACAGCCGGGCGAGGCAGCCACAGACACGGTTGGGTGCGGTGAGCAGCCACGCGGCCGACGACTTGCTGTAGGCATCGACCGGCGGGACTGTCGGTATGCCGCCGACAAGTGTGGGTGTGCCTTCTGGTAACGGGTATGCCTTCGGCTCGAACGGCGGCAGCTCGCCATTGTTCTTTTGGCCATTGTTTTCGCTATCATATGCAGATGGCGCAGCCTCGGCAGTAGTGGGCAGCGGTGGCAGCTGCTGAGGAATGGCTTTTGGCGACGGCGGCAGAATCCCCAAGGAGGCCTGACGCACCACCCAACCGTGTGGGCTGGTCCCGGCCAACCCAGGCGTCAGCCCCGGAGTCACCATAGGTCGTGGTGGCTGATTTGATGCAGGTGTCTCGGTCGCTTGTGATGACTGGCTGCCGTTCGAAGCGAGTGTTGGCACATCTGACCCGCCGCTCGGTGATTCCCCGTTGCTGTTGCTGTTGCCGTTGCTGTCTGTTCGGGTCGGGGGCGTCGGCACGCCGCTGGCCATGGCATCAGTCGGGCCCGTATTAAAGTCTATATCGGAAAAGTTGATGCCGAACAGGCTTCGCGGGAAAATCCCTTCGTAGCGGCGTGTGGTAGTGGGCATTGGGGAGTGCCGTGCTGTCGATGGCGGTGAAGGCCCGGAGACGGCTGAAGTTGCAGCGGGAAATGACGTGACAGGTTGTGTATGGACGCTGGTAGGGACTGGACCCTCGTGTGTGGTGTGCTGCTGCTGTATGAGATTGGGATCAAGGGCGTTGTTGTCGCCTATGCCGAGAAAATCAAAGAACGTGAAGCCCGGCGACGACACTTGATCGGCCAGGATCGACAAGCCCACATCGCCGTCAGGCGCGTTGTGGGCCACGTTGACAGTGCCACTATCAGCTGGGACAGCAGCATCAGCAGCTGTCTTCTCTTCTTCATCGGTTCGTGGCCGCTTTCGTGGCCGGCCCATGGGCTTCTGGGCCGAGTAGATACAGGCAATGCCCTCCCGCCTGCAGCGGCGGCAGCCATCGGCCTCTTTGGTGCATGCAAGCTTGCGGGTTCCTGTATGACAATCTTATGTGAGCAGACTTTGTCGTTGGTACAGAATATGACGAAATACGAGGGTCAAGCAGCCGTGTGAATTTCAAAGACAGTCCGTCGGCAATTTTTCGAAATACATTTCGAAGCAACGCATAAGCAAACAAACAAACAGCGAGGTGTGGTACAGTGCCATGCAGCAGCTATGCTGGGCTATGCCGATAGCAGCTCGGACACAAACAAGACAGAACATGGAGTGAGATCGCAGACTTTGGGGTTTCGGAGACTTACTGCACTCATCACAGGCACGACGCTTCTTCTGCTCCGCCGCGTCAGGCGAGGGGCCGTTCTGGGGGTCTGGCATGGCAGCTGCTACAGGTGCAGTATCCAGTGTTCCAATTGGAGAGTAAACAGAGCTGTTGAGCCGGAAATTGGTGAAGAATCAAGGACAAAAAAGCCAGGAACAAAAAGTGAGGCCTTTGGCAATAGCATTTGGTGATGCACTTTGTAAGTTGAAGGCAGGAGCTTCACAGTGGAGTCACAAGGCGCACTCAGCATGGCATGGAAAGCACTCAATGAAGGTGAGGAAGGAGGGAAACAGCGGCTCAGAGAAAGCAAGAAGGAGCGAACACGAAATGCAGAAAGGAATCGAGAAGCATCGGTCGTGGAAGGCACGACCTCGCTCGATCGCTGCTGCTCATGTGCTGTGGGCGCCGTATTCTGGGTAAGATCGCGGTGCTGAAGCGCTGTGACAGGGGGCAATTACACGGTTGGGGACTGCACTCGGAGACTTATTTGAAAGGCAGGAGGTGCGCGGAGGGATTCAAGTCCTTTCCGATGTGTAAGCGGACCCGCTTTTTGCAGAAGGCTCGGAGACTTTTCCTGTGTGTAGGTCGCTGTCCAAACATTGCCCGATACGGAAAGGCCAACCGGACTTCGGACAAAACGGCGTTTCCAAGGCGGTGACCTGATTCGGATGCACCTGCTTACATAAGGTTAGCGGGTCCATAATTTAGGCGGCAGAATGTGCAGACCGCCCAAAAAATTGTTGGCAGAAAATTTTGGTGCTGCAGGGCGCTGGTAGCAAAGCTGGGTGCTAGTTTTGCACTGTAGGAACGGCAAGTCAAAAGATCGAGCCAACGGTCGATTGAAGACGATTCATACTGCCACCACAACACCAACGGAAACAAAATGGCACCCAAGACGAAGGCAGCGCCAAAGGCAGAAGCGCCACCAAAAGCGGCCAAGGCTGCCGTCCCCGAAAAGAAGCGCAAGGCATCCATTGTGACGACCGACGCGGAGTCGGACAACGAGGGCAGCATCGACGGCCTTTTGGACGGTGTGTTTTCAGACAGCGACGAGGGCTCCGACGATGAGGCCGACCTCGACAGCGATGACGTGCCATCCGAAGGCGAGGACGACGAGGAGAGCCGGGAGCTGACCAAGCTGACGCTGAACAATGGCACGGACGGCGCCGAGGACGAACAAAGTGATGAGGAGGACGACAACGAGGAGGACGAAGACGAAGACGAAGAGGAACTGGAAGAGGACCCCGATCACGACGATGACGATGCCGACAAGCCCAACTACCGGGTAACGACAGACGCCAACGGTGGTGTGCGGTACATCTACGACGAGATCGATCCCGTGTACGACTCGGACGACAGCGACAAGGAGGAGTCCAACACGATCGGCAACATCCCGCTCTCGTTCTACGACTCGTACCCGCACATTGGCTACGACATCAACGGCAAGAAGATCATGCGGCCGGCGACGGGCGACGCACTCGACGCCCTCCTCGAAAGCATCGAACTGCCAGAAGACTGGACGAACCTGACGGACCCGGCGACCGGCAAGCCGCTCAAGCTCAACAAGGAGGAGCTGGAGCTGCTCAAGCGCGTGCACAAGGAGCGGCAGAACGACAGCGAGGGCGCGGGCGACTACGACCCGTACCCGGACATGGTCGAGTACTTTTCCGGCGTCGTGGAGACGATGCCGCTGAGTGCGGCGCCCGAGCCCAAGCGCCGTTTCGTGCCGTCGAAGCACGAGGCCGTGCGCATTGCCAAGATGGTGCGCGCCATCCGCCTCGGCCACATCCTCCCCTACAAGCCGCGCGACGAGAGCAAGGAGGACGAGGAGACGCAGCCGCACTACGACCTGTGGCACGACGAGGTGCCCGTGGAGGCGCACATTATGCACATCCCCGCGCCCAAGCTGCCGCCGCCGGGCCACCGCGAGTCGTACAACTGCCCGCCCGAGTACGTGCCGACCAAGGCCGAGCGCGCCGCGTGGGAGGCCACGGACCCCGAAGACCGCGAGGAGGCGTTTTTGCCCGCCAAGTACGACGCCCTGCGCAAGGTGCCCGGCTACGGCGAGTTTGTCAAGGAGCGCTTCGAGCGCTGCCTGGACCTGTACCTCGCGCCGCGCGTGCGCCGCAACCGCCTCAACATCGACCCCAGCTCGCTGCTGCCCAAGCTGCCGCCCGCCGAGGAGCTGAAGCCGTTCCCGACGGTGTGCCAGACGGTGTTCCGCGGCCATGTGGGCGGCGTGCGCGCGGTGGCCATCGACCCCACGGGCAACTGGCTGGCGTCGGGCGGCGACGACGGGACGGTGCGGCTGTGGGAGCTGCTGACGGGCCGGCAGGTGTGGAGCGCGCGGCTGACGGGTGGCAAGGGCCACGCGGACACGTACAACGACGAGCCGGTGCGCAGCATCGAGTGGCGGCCCAGCAAGGGCGCGTTTGTCCTGGCGGCCGCGGCCGGCGAGGACCTGTACATGATTGTGCCGACGGTGGTGGTCGACCCGGAGCTCGAGCAGGCGAGCCGCGCGGTGGTGGACGCCGGCTTCGGCTATGCCGCGGCCAAGGGCAAGACGCCGGCCAAGGCCAACGACCCGGCGACGGGCGGCGAGGCGCAGAAGCCCCCGGCCAAGTGGAGCCGTCCCGAGGACGCGCGGCTCGTGCGTGCCGGCGTGCTGCTGCAGATCCGCGTGCGCGCACCCATCGTGTCCGTCAGCTGGCACCGGCGCGGCGAGCATTTCGCCACGGTGTCGCCGGCCGGCGGCCGCAGCGCCGTCGCCGTGCACACGCTGTCGCGGCACCTGACACAGGTGCCCTTCCGGCGCATGCCCAACATCCCACAGGCGGCGCGCTTCCACCCATCGCAGCCGCTCTTCTTCGTGGCGACCAAGCAGCGCATCCGCGTGTACGACCTCCAAAAGATGGAGCTCGTCAAGACGGTGCTGCCCGGCGCGCGCCAGATCTCGTCCTTTGACGTGCACCCGACGAGCGGCGAGCACCTGATTGTCGGCGCGTACGACCGACGGCTGGTGTGGCAGGACGTGGAGATGGCCAGCACGGGGCCCTACAAGACGATGCGGTACCACGAGCGCGCCGTCCGCGCGGTGCGCTTCCACCGCGGCGGCCTGCCGCTGTTCGCCGACACGAGCGACGACGGCACCCTGCAAATCTACTTTGGCCGCGTGTACAACGACCCGCTCGAATACCCGACAATTGTGCCTCTCAAAAAGCTGGAGCGCGGCGCGCACAAGGTGGTCGACGCAGTGGGCGCGCTGGACGTGACGTGGCACCCCAAGGAGGCCTGGTGCGTGTCGGCGGGTGCCGACGGCACGTGTCGGTTGTGGATGTAGATGTGTGGTCTGTGGTCTGCTTTGTATATCTGTACGTTTCTGTCTCGAGTTTCCTCTGTCTGTTTTCATATGCCTTTTTTATCGGCGTCATAGTCATTTTCAACCATAGGAGTACAAAATATCAGTGTTTATTGTTTACAGAATGATCCCTAATACCCAGAAACGCCAAATCCGGTCCCATGCGTTACTCCATTTATGTTCCACGTGTCCTTTTATGCCAATGTATTCCCACAAATGCCTGTATATGCCTGTTTATGCCCGTACAGCATCAGTATCACAGCGGCATGCGTTACTGGGCTGACGAATCTGCGGGTGCCCAGGGTATTGTGGACTTCCTCTTGGGGGCCACACTGCCGCTTCGGCTGTCGGTCTTGACCGGGCTCTTCCCCGTCAGTGTCGACGTAGACGTGGCAGCCAAGTCTTTGCACGCCTGCTCGAGTGCCAGCTCCACCGAACAACGGATCTTGAGTGCCGCCACCGCCGGCCACACGGCTTTTTCGCCCTTGTGGATCCAGTAATGCAGCGTCTCGGGCGATGGCGAGTCGAGGAGGCGCACGTAGTCGTGCAGCGGCACCGTCGGAACGAGCACGAGGTGTCCGCTGGGGATCTGCTCGTCCAGCAACAGTCTGCGCAAGGCAAAAGGCAGCCAGCCGAGCCGCACCATCTGGTCGAGGCGGTGGCGCACGAAGCGGCCGGTGTGGTGCACCGCAAAGGCATTGGCACGGGCCAGCGTGCCCATGGCGAAGCCGCGCATGGCGGGGGAGTGCATGGACGGCTCGAGGAAGGGCACGAGGTACGGGCGGGCCTGGCTGACGATAAAGTGGTTGACATTGAAGAGCTGCGCCAGCCGCTGCAGCGGCGAGTGGCGCGTGCCGTAGCTGCCGTAGGTCCAGTGGCGGAAGTGGGCCGCGTCGGCGAGCGGCCAGGGCACAACGACGGTGCGGCCTTGGTCGTCGACGTCCTTGCACAGGATGGCCGTCTGGCGGCGGCCGTACCAGGCGGCGGTGGCAGCGTCGCTGACAACACTCGAGGCGTTGGACGCGACGGCGGCCGTCCAAATCAGCACGTTGGGCGCCGTGACGTAGTTGAGCACCGAGGGCACGTCGGCAGCGCCGCCGGTGACGACGGTGATGTTCAGCGTGCGGCCCGTGCGGCGGTAGGCCTCCTCAAAGGTCATGTCGCCCGCGTTGTCGCGGACGCACTGTTCCAGCACGGTGACATCCAAAAAGTAGCCCTCGTTCCAGAAGCGCCGCAGCCGGCGATGCAGCGTCTCCCAGCGCGTGCGGAATGCCGCGGAGAACGGCAAGGCCGACGACTCCGCCTCGGCCTTGGCCGCATCCTGGCGCTGCTGCTTGCGCTTCGCCACCGCCTCAAAGGCCGACAGGTCGATGCCCACGCCGTCGAGCACGCCCGGCAGCTCCTCGTCTGTGTGTGTTCCGAGAAGCGCCGCAATCAGGGCGCCCGTTCCCGTGCCGGTCAAAATGCGAGGCAGTAGTCCGCGGAGGAAGAGGGCACGGGCCACACCCAAGTGGCATGCACCGAAGATGGAGCCGCCCTGGAAGACGAGCGTCGTGCGGCCAAACGACTGGCGCAGGTTGTTGAAGAGGCGCCGCTTCTCGCCGACCGAAAGCAGCTGGCAGCGGCCCTCGGCCACGGCGCGCGCCAGCTCGGGGCTCAACTCGGAGGACGCGGGTGCGTGGCTTGTCGCCAGCGCAGAGCCCGACACACTCGATGCAGGCTCGCCGGCGTCGGGCCCCGGCAGGTTGACGAGGTCGCGGATGATCTCGCAGACTTGCAGGATGTAGTTCTCAATCAAATACTTGGTGCCCGCAAAGGACGCGTTGTACAGCGCCGGCACGGTGATGTTGCCAAGGTTGCGGACCAGCCCCGACTGCAGTAGGTGCACGAGTGCCTGCACATGGCCGGCCTGCAACGCGAGGCCAAACGCGGCGAGGCGGTCGCCAATCAGCTCCCAGGCATAGGCCTTGCTCTTGTCGACCTTGCGCCAGGTGTCAATGCGGTAGCGATGGTCCAGCGCAAGGCCGGCCGCCTCCCACTGCTCAAAGGTCTCGGCGTGATGCAGCCGGTCCCAGAGCACGGCGAGCCCACGGTCCCATGTGAAGAGGGAGCCGATGTAGGTGTAGAGACGATGCAGCCAGAGGAGGACGACGAGGGGGCTGGTGATGAACCCCCAGATCCAGATGTTCACGGACATGATCGGAGTCGGACGTGGCGGGTGCCGGACGGGATCGAGTTCACCATCTGAGCAGATCGTTGTTAGAAACGTGGGCGTTTGATGTACGAAGACACATCATGAGAGGGCGGTCGAAATACGATGTCGTTGTTTGGCATGTGATGTTGAGGCAGGGCACCCCACTTATTCAGCGAACAACACGCTGTGGAAGGAGCAACAGCGCACGCTCAGCACTGTGGAGACCCGCTCAACTGCTAAACTGCCCTGTCTAGAGCGTCATAGTGAAACAACGCATTCTCGTCACATTTTGCAATGGAATACAAGCTGGCTGGCATGAAAGATACCTTGCATTCAACCAAAACGCCTCTATTTTTCACCGTCCGAGCCAGATTTTGTTCTCGTTTTATAAGACGCCGCTTCGGCGCTTTCAACAAACAGCCCCAATCGATACCATGCAAATTCCGTACATGTAGACCGCAGATTCTCCCAGGTAATATGAATCATGACAAAACGAAATGAAAAGAAACTGCAAAATTATAAACAGAACATCGTCCACTCGCTACACGCCCCCACCACTCTACTCGTCGTCGTCGTCGTCAATAATGTTTCGCCGGTTCCGCCGTGCGGCCGGAATGTCGTCGTCACCTTCTGCGTCGTCGTCTTCGGCCTCGGCCGTCTTTTGCCGCTTGGCCCGGTGCGACGAACCGCCACGGCGGTCGTCCTCCTCCTCCTCCTCGTCATCCAGCTCCTCTTCCTCCTCCTCTTCGTCGTCGTCATCCCCGCCCTCCTCGTCTGACACGTCGTCGTCACTGGGTGCGATAAAGTCGTCGCCCTTGTCGTACTCGTCGTTGCGCCGCGCCCCTTGCGGCAGCTCGTCGTCCGAGTCGTACTCGTCCCGTCGTCGCTTTGGGCGGGCACCAGCGCCACCGGGGCCGCCTTTGCGGCGGCCACCACCACGGCGTCCTCCGCCCTCTAGGTCGCCCACCGAGAGCGCGCCGCCGCCCCAGCCCGAACGCCCGCCGACACTCGCCGATCCGTCAAGACGAGCAGCCGCTGTCTCGCGCCGCCGCTTGGCGCGCTCGCGCTCCTTCTCGGCGAGCTCGGCCTCCTTCTTGGCCAGCTCCGGGTCGCGCACGGTCCGAATGATCATGTTGGCGGTGTGGTCGGGGCTCTGCGTGGCCGCTTGCAGCCGATCGGTCAGGCGCTTGAGGGCGTCGTCGGCCACCGTGTGGTTGGCACGCACGCTGTACTGGGCCGTGACGTGGCCGACGGTCAGAAGCAGCGAGCTGCTCAGATGGGCGGCGGCGGCATAGTAGTGGGCGTCCTGCAGCTCCTGGTAGCCGCCCTTTTCTGTGAGGTGTTCGGGGTCGGCGAGGCCTTTGGTCAGCACTTCAAAGTGCTCGTCGCCGACGGCAAGCGTGACAGAGCCGTCGCTCCACCGGTAGATGGCGGCGTTGCTCTGGACCGCGCCGGTTTCGGGGTCGCGGCGGAAGCGGACGACCGAGTGCGGGTTCTTGGCGAGGGAGTTTTCCAGGTCAAAGTCGGTGGGCACAAAGGTGTCGGGGCGGTACTCTTCGGGGTTCATCTTGATGAATGGGGGGATCCGCAGGGATTGGAGCTATTGACGTTAGCAACCTGCCATGACAGTCCATTCAGAGGTAGAGGTCCAGCGGTCCCTCGCTTCACATACATTTCCGTCCGTCGATTTGGGCGTCCTGTGCCGATACATGTCCACGTCCATCTCCGTCTCCTCGCGCGTCTGCCGCTGTTGCTGTCGCGCGCTGCGCCCGCCGTCCTCGCCATAGCGCTCGCCGTCCTCGTCTCGGTCGTCATCCGAGTCGAGGCCGTGCTCGCTCAGCGGCTGGTCCGACAGCTGGCCCTCGTCATCGTCGTCACCGCCGCCGAACAGGTCATCGCCACTCGCAATCGCATCGTCGTCATCTGCAATTGGCGAGTCCGCCGGAGGCGAAGCCACAGGCGATTCGGCCGCGGCCGCCGGCGACTCGATGTGTCCTTCAGAGTCGGACATTGTGCATGAAAACAAGGGGGGAAAAGAAAATAAAACACAAACAGATGCGAGAACAGAGTGGAGTTCAACAGGCAGTCGAACCGTGGACGCGGACTGTCCTGGTTAGAAAAGTCGACGGTCGAAAAAAGGTCAAAAGTTTGGCGCCAAATTTGGACACGGCCACAACGAGCTGTTCGCCGTGCGCTGTTCGCACCTGTTGCTTGTGGCTGGTGCAGGCTATCTGCCCGTGTTGGGTTAAGCGCGACGCCAGGGGGTCCTCCAGGGAGTGGCGCCGCCTATTGAGGAAACTTGCACAATAGAGAGCAAGCTCAACACAACTAGAGCACCACTGTTGGTTAACGGCGGTCACGTGTAGTCCCTCAACTTAGGTGTAAGGGGACGCGGATGTCCGCCTTCCAAGGAATAGAAATGTTGTGACTTTCCTTATTTGCAGTCTACGTTGTAGATAAATTGTCTTAGGGCGACTGCCACAAATAGAAGTTTCTGTGCTTGGTTTGTTCTCTCTTTCCATCTGCGTAGGATTTAGTCGGCAGCGCCTTCTCGCTTGGGTATTCCTGGCTCGCGCCTGCCCCTTCCTCCATAAGAGCGCTCTTTCCGCTAGTGCATCCCCAGCGAGCACCCGCCACTATTCCTGCCCAGACCAAGCCAGGCGTTTCCTCCCCCTTTTCTCCCCTCCCGACCCCTGTAGCCCCTAGTAGCGCCCGCTGCCAGCGCTGCAAACCAGCACCAGCTCCACTGAAGCCACCCCTCACCGCCGCTGCTGCCCGCTTCCCCTTTTTTGCCCGTTGCTGTGCTCTCCTTCTCTTTCTGGATGCGTCGATCCCGTTTCCCACCACCACGTCCTCGTTCCCATGCCTTGGCTCTTTGGCTCTTGTGACTCTGGATCCTCTCCAGCAAATCGTGACCGTTTCAACTGTTCTGCCAACATCAACCACGACGCTCGTTCGCCGTCCCAGACTGCCACCTGCACCTCATCTACGACAACGGTCAATATCGCGGCCCATACGCACTGAGCCGGGACTTTGCCCGAGTCGGACCCCCTTCCAAGAATTCTCATATTGTGCATCTGGAGCTTTTCGTATCTCGATCTCTTTCTGGTAATTTGTTGTCTCTGTCTGTGCTCTGAGCCTCTGCCGCCTTGCCATTCTCTCTTCTCGAAACAACAGCGCCCCCGTCCGACCTCCTGTTTCGACTGTGCGTCCCTGCCCCCATCCGCCCCGCCAATGCCCTGCCGCTTCGACCTTCGACTCGAAACGCAGAACGCGAACCACCAACCACTCAACGACGAAAAGACAAACCGACGAATAGGCACGGCCACAACACCCCGTCACCTCTTTGTTTCTGCCACCAGCATCTGTTCCCCGCCCTTTCTACCTTTCTCTGTTCGCGAGCTTGCCTCGTCTGTCCCGAATCCAACAGCTGTGCTGTTGGAGCCTCTTTCATAACCGACCATGTCGAACCTCTTTTCAGGAATGTAAGTCGATTCTTTGTCCTGTCTGATCTCTGATCTCTCTGATCTTCCTGTTCCCCTTGCTCTCCCTCTTCTCGATCTCTGCTCCCTGCAAACAACATACCTTCCCTCGATGGCTGTGCTGCACATCTTCCAAGCAGCCCCGTGGAAATCGCGTTTCGCATGACCGATGTCATTTCACGAGTTCAGGGCGTAAAGGGCCATTGGCCGTTATTGGATGGACATGGCACTTGGCCAGCGGCTGTCGGACGACACAGTAACGAGGGGACGGCTGCCGCGCGCGCACGTTCGTCTTATTCGTCCTGTATTATAACGGGCTGCTTGTTGGCAGATCGTCAGCCTGGCCCCAGCACACAACACTTACCATTCTTTGTTACCATTCTTCTGCTCCATCATTCACTCGCCCTGCATCCATCACTGCGTCCGTTTCCTGTACAGTTTTCCCCGCCCTCTCTAACACGCCTCCAGAAACGCCCGCTTTCGCGGCGCATCAGCACGAACAGCCAACACGGGCAACAAGAGCCCAACCTCGTCCACCTCCAGCCAACCCCTGACGCCTACCTCCGGCGTCCCATCCTCCACCTCCGCTGGCGGCCTACCCACCAGTGGCAGCACCGGCAACCTCCTCCAGAGCCAGAACCAGTCGCAAAGCAACAACGGCAATATTGGCACTGCCGCCTCTTCGTCGAACCTGTCCGGCATCGGTGTCGGCGTCGGTGGTTCTGCAGGCGGTGAACTGCCGCCGCTCCCCGGAAGCCAGACTGCTTCGAGCCTGGCCAAGCTGCCACCGCTGCCCAATTCGCCGTCCCTCGCACAGACCATCGGCATGGACGAGTCCGGCGGTCTGCGCCCCATCCTTCCCACGGCGGATGAGGTGCTCACCTCGTACCACCTGCCGCGGCCGCTGCCGCTGTGGCTCAACCCCTCGTACGCAAAGCACATTGTCAAGGGCAACTTTATGACCTTGAGTGCCCGGCCCAAGACAGTCGAGCAGGGCGAGTGGATTGCACACCAGAGTACGTGTTTTGTCTTGTTTATTGTTTCTGCCCCGATGTAGCGGCCCCTGCCTATTCCCCAATTCTCGTCCTAACATGTCCAGTCGTCGAGCATTACAGAAACCTGTGGAACTTTGTGCGGGTGCTGCACGAAAAGGAAGACGACGGCCAGTCCATCTGCAACCCGACAACGTGCCCGCGCATGTCCGCCGGCACAAACCACTCGTTTACCTGGCTCAACGCCCGGCGAGAGCCCGTCGAGCTGCCCGCCTACGAGTACATGACGCTCATGCAGCGCTGGATCTCAGGCAAGATTGACGACACCAAGATCTTCCCCACCGAAGCCTCGGGCGTCTCGTTCGCGGTCAACTCGGCCCTGTCCACGGGCAGCGGCAACAACGGCACTCCGGCCCAGCTGTCCGGCCTTGTCTCATCGTCGTCGAGCGGCGGTCTCGGTGGTCTCGGTGGTCTCGGCGGTCTCGGCGGCGGCGACCCGCAGCGCGACTGGGTCGGCAAACGCAGCGGGTTCCCCGAGAACTTTGTCGACGTCTGCCAGACCATTTTCCGGCAAATGTTCCGTGTCTACGCACACCTGTACTGGGCGCACTTTGTCGACCCCTTTTACCACCTCAACCTCGAGAAGCAGCTCAACAGTTGCTTCAGCCATTTTGTGCTGACGGCGACGGCGCTCGACATGCTCAAGCCGCACGAGCTGGAGCCGATGCAGCCCCTGATCGACCTCTGGGCCGCCAACGGCACCTTCCCACAAGGCTCCAAGGCCTACGAGTTTGCCAACGTACAGGTCGGCGAACGGCTACTGCAGCTGAGCGGTGTGACCATGTAAAAGTCCAAAGGGGGGAGGGGAGTGGGGGCTCTTTTGTAAGACAAAAAGACACTCCTGATGTTTACCGACGGCATTACCAGTCGAGTCACGTGTGGATTATGTTTTGGCATATTTGCGGCGTTTTGTTTGGTGAATGCTGCCAGGCACATGTGGTGGCCGTTGGACGGTTGAGCCTGTCCAAGCAGGCGGTTGGTGCTGATGATGGTTTGTGACGGTTGATGATGCAGGATCATATCAAGTTGAGGTGGTATCGCGTTGGTGGACTGTACGGCGGTACAATCATCCGAATGCTGATGGCAGCACTTACATATATATGGCATTTTTTTATATCTCTTTCATATAAAGAAACGTTCTTTTTCTGAATTTTTTCCTTGTTTTCTCACCCCGACATGTTCGCAGCCGTCTTGGTTTCTACATTGAATGTTTGTCTTGTTTGTCATGTTTCGATTTGTTTACTTTGCTTGCTCTGCTGTTACTGATATTTTGTCCCAGACTTTATGCCACTCCTCGGACACTGCATTTTACACAGACACCTCGCTGATCTTGTACTCGACAATCACAGGCTGACCGGCCTCGACAATGAAGCGGCCCGCCGCCACGTACAGCTTGGTCCCCAGCACCTTGAGCGACGGGTGGCCCGACTCAAAGTTGACCTGCGAGAACACTTGGCCCTGGGACGTCGACGCCGCGCCCGGCGCGCCCGACAGCACCTTGGCGATCTCGTCGGTGATCTCAATGAGGCCTGTGTAGGTGTAGCTGAGCAAGACGTCGTCGCTGCCCTTCTGCTTCAGGACAGAATTGACGTTGAGGCGCAGGCGCTTGCCGTCGTCCTCGGGGCGGATGTAGTCGGCGCCGTGGACGAACTGGGCGTCCACCGCGACGGGGCAGCCCGGCTCGGACACGAGGGAGCCGCCGTGGCCCTCGTCCACGGAGACGAAGCGGACGAGGTTGAGGCCGCCTTTGCTGGAGCCGACGGCGTCGGCAGCGCGGATGGGGATCTGGATGGGTGGGTGGGTGTGAGTCAGCGGCCGTTCCCAGCAGCTGTGTGTGTTTGCGTCAGGGAGAGTGGACCAACTCTAGCCGTAAAAGCAGGGATCAGCTTGGGGAACGAAGACATGGTGACGGTCGGCGGTGGTGGGGTGAGTGGTGGACAGGTGTTGTTAAGGATCCAGTTAAAGCTTGGTGCGAAAGACAAGAAGTCTGGGGGGTTCTCTTCAGAAAGTGAAGACAAGGGATCACGCTCCGCGATATGGGGTAGTGGATATAAATAGATAAACAAACGAAAAAATAAACCGATCGTTTAATTGTTCAGATCTTTGCGGGGAAGGGAAAGGCTGGCGAAGCAAGATTCGAGATGGGGAAATGGGGAAAGAGACAGCTAAAGCCGAGCGCCGATTGAGGGGACCAGCCATCCACGTCTAGGACCGCGGGGAACAGCTTTGGCGAAATTTGGGCACATGTGGAATAATATAGACAGCGGCCGCACGACACCAGGAGCAGCTCGAGGATGCTCTATGCGAGTCCATCAACAATACAAAATACATTGGACAATGAAAGCTATGCTGGGCATCGTCGTCACACAGACCGTCCTGCCCCCCAAGGTTCACGCCTCTAGGAGGATAGCAATCGTTGCGAACAATGCAGAGTCCGGCCAATTGGTATTTGATAAAAATCGAGGGGCCCTCATTCATGTGGCACAATTCTTCGGCCCGTGCTCTGCTGTTACCGAGCCGGAACGGTAGCTTCCGTGTTAGCTTGGAAAAACATCGGCCCAGGTCACCTCCGGAGCTCTGAGCTCTGACTGGCCGGATAAGTGGCAGTATCATGAGCGTTCGGTCCCTCCATATGTCTCGTAGTAATCGAGCTCCAGGTCAGCCACATCGGCGTGTGCAAGACTTCAACTCGCGGGGCGCAGAAATGGAGGCAGAAAGTAGCATTCAGGGGTTGCTGGCCAAGGCCAGTTGTCTTCGTCCCAGCCGTCCTCACCTGGTTGTTGTGTTGTCACGTTAAACTTATCGCGACCTTTTTTCCTTTTCTCGTCCGATGTTCTCATTCTGTGCTATCAAGATCAGTTGCTCGTCTCTTTATCTCTTTGTCTTTTGTCTTTTGTCTCTTCAAGAGTTTCCTATCACAATGTTTTCAGAAGCTGTACGCTGAGTGATGCCTCCACGTCGTTCTGACCCTGGCACTTCGCACCATCGTCGCATTCTTGCATTGTTTCGTTTCATCTCATCTTTGACCATTCAGCCTCAGCCTATCAGCCGCAGCCTATCAGCCGCAGCCCCAAACCCCTGTCAGCGCCAGGTGAAAGTTTCCGAAAACGCATTAGACCACGGCCAACGACTCGGTTTTCTCGTTTCTACCACACGTCCAACAGCCAAGACTCTCGAAATACGAATTATGGTAATGCTAATTTCAATACAAGCCATACCATGGCGACAGAAAGTACAACATACGACCCAACGGACAACAGCGTTGCAGCATGGGAATACTCCGTACGACGATACTTTGTACTTTGCTGTGATAGGTTTACATGTTACTTGTATCTTCAGACATGCAGGCCCCTGAACAGCATGTCTGTGTGCTCGTATTCTTGCATTAGGCCAGCCAGACAACGGACTTTGAGTCGCCCCATCTCTGCTCCAGCATCTGTACCTGATGCCAACCCTTCGTCATGGCTTAGCCACGTGTAAAACGGAACGTCCAGACTTTACATGCTGTGTTGCCCATCGAGATATGAGAGGACAACGAAGTTTGAGTGTTTTTTTGCCAGCGATTCGCCATTGACCAAAATAGTTGGGCGTGGTGGTTTGTCTTGACCAGATTTCAAGGCCCCACCGGTAGGGCCGTACTTTGGCCAACCCACTCTGCGGAGCGGCGAGGTCTTGATTGGTGCCTGGTTCGTGGGACGTGAAACGTTGAAACAATAGAGGAGATGGAAACAACATAATTATGTCGGCGAAACGCGCATACCTGATCTGTAGTTCTGCGCCGGATCGAAAACTCTGATGTCCAGTCGGGAAACGACCATCTTTTCTTCCTCGCCGTAGCCATCGCCACTCGTTAGACGGAAAACGGACCCGGACGGCGCCAGAAAAGAAAGTAAAAAAGGTACGAAAAAAAGGCACAATGGCCTGAAGTCACCAAAAAGGTCCCCGGTACATAAGCGTGCCAAGACGCGCTTGCTCTAAAAAGCCCTAAATGTCAGCCTCGCCACGCGCCGGTAGCTCTTTCCTTCGGGCTGCACGGCGTACTTACTTCTTACTTAGGCTTCAATATTTCGTACATTCCTCAATACCAAGCAAAAAGCGGGAACAATGTCACCGCAGCGTTGCAGTCCAGGCACGCCAGCTCGGTTGGTTCGAGATTTGGGGTGTGTTTTGCGCATCGGTACCTGAGCGGTCTCTTTGTGTTTTGTCGTCCTCTTTGTTCAGCATCTATATTTGGCCGCTCCCTTGCAAGGGCGGTTTGCCTCGCTTGGCCTCGCACGTCGTGCCTTCCTTCCCATCATTTCTAACGTTCGGGTCCGCTGGCTCTTTCCCGTTTGCTATTCTCGCCGCCATCATATCATTTTCTTTCCTTCCTTCTTTGTCACTCTCTGTTCAGTCGCTTCTGGGTCGCTCCCGCCGTTGTCTGTCCACCGGTCCCACTTGCTCACCTCACGGCGCATACGAAGGAAGCTACGCCCCTAGTCTGTTTTGAGGCGTCATTTTCTCGTATTCCACTCCCGTTGCGTTTTCCTCGTCCCTCGTTCCCCCGTTTCCTTTTCTTTTTTGGCCGTGTCACTTCTTGGATCAAGAACAGCTTATTGTTTTCTGGTTTTGTGTATTTTCTCGTCTTCATTTCCACTTCTTTTCCCTCGTTGCTTTCTTATTCCTTTTTCCTTTTACTTTCTCTTCCTTCCCTGGTGGAACCTGATTATTCCCTTTATCTTGGATAACAAACAGCTATTTGAAGATTACGACAATCTTGTTTTCTTTGCCTCTCCATCTTTGTTACTCGTCATTGATGTTTCTCTTTTGTCTTTGGCAATCGATCACCCTCGGCGAATAGAAACGACAATTGGAACGTCGTGGCCCCAGAAAACGGCAGCGTTCCTACCGCCAGTCTTCCGGCATTCCTCTAGTCTTCCCCGATCGTTTTTCTCCGTCTCCATCCACTGCCGCCATCGGCATCTGTCTTTCCTTCTCTTGGTTCTGCATCCTCTTCAAGAACGTCAAAAACAGCACTGCAATCATGTTGTTGGTCAAGGCGGCCTTTTTGGCGGCTGTCGTGGCGGCTGCCGACGCCGTTGCGCCGGCAGATCTGTCCGTTAACAAAACAGGTACGTTCCCCGGCCCGTCCGATCGACGAGGACGACAGTTTACATTTGTCACTGCCTCCAAAGTGGCTCTGTGCTACGTCGTACATCATCTGCAAGTCACTGACAAACTCCAGATTCCATCATTGGGGTTGCAAACACCCTGGCCAAGGGCGCCATGTCGTACTACTCTGGAAACGCATCGGTACGTGGTCTCTCTCAGTTTCCCCCTCCCCCTTCCCGCGCAAAACTCGATACGGGGATGCACTTCAAATTGAACGTCACAGTAATCGTACGGCTTGCTAACATCTTCCGCTTCCCAGAGTTTTGCTGACTTGCCAGACCCATACTACTGGTGGGAAGCCGGTGCATTGATGGGTGCGATGCTGGACTACTCGTACTACACCAACGACACCACGTACGACGACATTGTTGCGACGGCCATCTTGCAAAACACCGGCCCAGCCCACGACTTTATCGTGCCGGCCCACGAACTCGACGAGGGCAACGACGACCAGGCCTTTTGGGGATTCACTGTGCTCACTGCTGCGGAGCACAACTTTACGCAGCCCGCAGAGTTGACGCCCAAGGGCGTGCCCAGCTGGCTGGACCTGAGCATCAATGTGTGGAACAACATGGTCGTGCGCTGGAACACGACCAAGTGTGCGGGCGGCTTCACGTGGCAGATCTACGCGGACAACTTCAACGGCATGAACTACAAGAACTCGGCGAGCAACGGCGGCTTCTTCCTCATCTCCGCACGCCTGGCGCTGCTCACTGGCAACAAGACGTACGTCGACTGGGCCCAAAAGGTGTGGGACTGGACGGACGCCGTCGGCATCATTGACAAGCACTACAACGTGTATGACGGCACCGACTCGGCCACGAACTGCACGCAGATCAACCTGCTCAGCTTCTCGTACCAAAACGGCATTTTCCTGTACGGCGCCGCGGTGCTAGCCAATCATACGGGTGATGCCGTGTGGAAGACGCGTGCCGAGGGCCTGCTGGACGCGGCCCGTCATTTCTTCTCGCCCGACAAGAACGCGACCAACATCATGTGGGAGCACGCGTGCGAGGGCGTCGGCACCTGTACCAAGGACATGAAGACCTTCAAGGGATTCCTGTCCCGCTTCATGTACTCGGCCGTCCAGGTGCTTCCGTCGCTGGCGCCCAACGTGACCGCCTACATGCGCGCCTCGGCCACGGCTGCTGGTAAGGCCTGCACGGGCGCCAACATTGACGGAGCGCCGACGCAAAACGGCACCACATGCGGCCAGAAGTGGTACGTCGGCGGGTTCGACGGAAGTGTGGGCTTGGGCCAAGAGATGTGTGCGCTCGAGACGGTGCAGGGCCTCCTGGGGCTCAACAAGGTGCTGGGCATAGACCAAGCGCCCCCGCCGTCACCCTCGCCAACGGCGCCGGCGCCGGCGCCGTCGCCCTCGGGAGACAAAACCAAAAACGCGAGCCCGCGGGGAATGTCGCACATCGACCTGCGGTGGACGGTCGTCAGCATGGCCTGTGCCTTGTTTGCCTACGGCATGGCATAGCTGTTTTGGGGGCCAAATGTTGTCAACCCGCTCTTTGTCTTGTCTTTTATTTTATTTTTTGCGTTTCGTTTCACCGATGTCACTTATGCATATTGTCTTCACCAGCAAGGAGTTGGGAAACATTGGGGCGCGCCAGGCATAGGTCTTTGCTTGCACAAACGAAGGTAGTCCTGCCGCGTGTCATTTTTAGATTTGGGTTTTTAGAAAACGTGTGGACGGCATCACGGAATCACCGTTTCGTCGGCCAGGATTCAAATAGATAAACTCTGCAGCATATACCAAGCAGCATCAGTCTCAAAACAACAATCCATGATAAACTAAGACGGCGTCCGTCATATGTCACTTGCCATATGGGGAAAATTCGTCTTAGTCGGCTATATCAAATAAATGCGGAGAAGAGCTCGCGTGGGAACAAAAGCTTCGGTATGGTCCCCGAAAAGCGCCACGGCTGCACCAGTCATGGGCGACTTACAAGGGATTTAGCGATGCATAGCGCTGTGCCGCGGCCTGATCCGCCCTGAACTTGTTAGGAGTAATCCAGTCGTCTTACACGCCCATTTGGGGCATCGCTTGTCTTAGTCGCCGAGGCTATGATTTCTGCGTAAATGGCCCCCTCACGACAGCAAGACGACTTCGGAGCAAAACGCCGACTCGAGTCAGAGCTGTTCCTTTTCTTTATTTGTTTCGCAAAGGTCGTCCAATCTTGTCCACGTTGACAACGATTGCGACACATCCTCTTGCTTGTTCTACCTCCCGCCGCCGCCATGTCGTTTCTCAAACCATTTCCTGTTGGCGCTGTCGTCCGATGTGCGGCATTCCGGCTGGCCTCTGCCCGGTCGTGTCAACCACTACGGAGAGCTGTCTCACCGGCTTGGGCTGTCTCTGGTCGTCGAAGCATGGCCTCGGCCGGCGGCAATGCGGCCTCTGACCCCCGGCTGAGTCTCATGGACGCCAGCTGTCTGTCCGAGACCCAACGCCAAGTGCGCGAGGCCGTCTTCCGCGTCTGCGCTGACTTTCCCGACGTACGTTGGGTCGTGTGAAAATAGGTTAACAAAAAAACGGTGCCTTGTACTGACCTGCCAGGAATACTGGGCCGAGCGAGACGACACTGGCACCTACCCGCGCGACTTCCACAAGGCCATTGCCGACGCCGGCTACATTGGTATCGCGCTGCCCGAAGAGCTCGGCGGCGTCGGCCTGGGCCTGTCCGAGGCCGTGGCCATGCTGCAGACCATTGCCGAGTCGGGCGCCGGGTTCGCCGGGGCCCAGTCCATCCACGCCAACGTCTACGCGACCCAGCCGCTGTCGCGCTTCGGCACGCCCGCGCAGCGCGCCGCCTGGCTGCCCAAGATTATTTCCGGCGAGTGGCGCACGTGCTTTGGCGTGACGGAGCCGGACGCCGGCCTGGACACGCGCAAGCTGCGCACGCGGGCGGAGCGCATCGAGCGGCCGGACGGCGGCTTTGCGTACCGCATCACGGGCCAGAAAATCTGGATCTCGTCCGCGCAGGTGGCCGACCGCATGGTGCTGCTGGCGCGCACGGGCCCGGGCGACGCGGACACGGTGGACGGCGCGCTGACGCTGCTGTGCATCCCGCTGGACACGACGAAGCCGGGCCTGTCGCTGCAGCCCATTCCCAAGATGGGCGGCCGCGCCGTCGACGCCAACGAGGTCTTCTTTGACAACTACGAAGTCGAGGACGGCGCGGGCGCGCTGGTGGGCGCCGAGGGCCAGGGCTTCCGCATCGTGCTGCACGGGCTCAACGCCGAGCGGTGCCTGATTGGCGGCGAGGCGCTGGGGCTCGGGTACGCGGCGCTGCGGCGGGCCGTGGCCTACGTGGGCGAGCGCGTGGTGTTTGGCAAGCCGGTGGGCGCGTACCAGGGCGTGGCGCACCCGCTGGCCGAGGCGTGGATGGCGCTGGAGGCGGCCAAGCTGGTCGTGTACAGCGCGGCGGCGCAGTACGACGCGTACACGGCACAGGGCGAGGGCAAGCTGCCGGCGCACCTGGGCGTGGCGTGCAACATGGCCAAGTACCTGGCGGCCGAGGCGGCGTTCCAGGCGTGCGAGCGGTCGGTCCTGGCCATGGGCGGCATGGGCTATGCGCGGGCGTTCCATGTCGAGCGGTACCTGCGCGAGAGTCTGGTGCCGCGGCTGGCGCCGGTGTCGCGCGAGATGATTCGCAACTTTGTCGCCGAAAAGGCCCTTGGTTTGCCAAAGAGCTATTAGGAGGGCATCGTTCGGATGCAGGTACATGTACATGAACAATGGATACAGAGCGAAATGAGATATCCAAAAATAAGGGAAAATTATTCAAATTATTCAATTATTCAAAATAAAACCGAAAAAATAAAGAAATTGCACAATGCATTTTAATGCAAACGCTTGCAGAAACTCAAATCTATATTTGCTTCTCTTACACTCTGACCTCAGCCAGCGTTGTCTTGAGCGCCTCCAGGAACCTTGTCACCTCGTCTTCGGTGCCAACGGTAATCCGCAGGCAGCCCAGGCAGCCGTGCTCCTTGCCGCGGAACCGCACGACTACGCCGCGCTGCTCGGCTAGCTTTGTGTACACGGCGAGCGCCGTCGCGTTGTCGGGCTCACCCTGCTTGTTGAGCATCTCGTACAGCAAAAAGTTGCTGTCGGTGCCGCCGCGGAGCCGGCCGACACCGGGAATCTGCGGGAGCGCAGCCACCAGGCGGTCGCGCTGGGCCACCAGCTTCGCGCGGTTGGCGGCCATCGCGGCCAGCCCGTCGGCGGCCAGCACGGTGCGGGCGAGCGCGCTCGTGGGGCTGGCAATGTTGTAGGGTGCCTTCAAGGCGTTGAGCAGGCGGGCGACGGGCGGCGCGCAGAACGCAGCGCCGAGCCGGATGCCGGCCATGCCAAAGGCCTTGGACAGCGTCTGCATGACCACCAGGTTGGGCCACTCGAGCACCCACTCGGCGAGCGACGCGCTGTGCTGGTCGGCCACAAAGTCGACGTACGCCTCGTCGACCACGACAATGCCATTCCACGTCGCGTGTCCCAGCACGCGGGCAATGTCCTCCTTGCGCAGCGCGCTGCCCGTGGGGTTGCCGGGCGAGCACAGGTACACCACCTTGATGTCGTAGTGTCTCGCCGAAACGGACGCCGTGAGCGCTGTCAGCACGGCCAGGACGTCGACGCCAAACGCGGGCGCGGGCGTCAGCGGCACCTTGACGAGGCCCAGGTCGTTGACCTGCGCCGAGACGCTGTACATGCCGTACGTGGGCGGACACACCAGAATGCGGTCGCGGCCCGGCACGCAGAAGCAACGCAGCAGCGCGTCAATGGCCTCGTCGCTGCCGACGCCGACAAACAGGTTCTCGGGCGTCAGCGTCTTGGCCGTGTGGGCGTGCGTGTTGCGCAGCGTGCACAGCTGCTGCTTGAGATCGGCCTGGTGGGGGTCGGGGTAGCGGTGGAGGCCGAGCAGATCAAGACCGGTCGCCTCGGCCTCGGCGGCGAGAGAGGAGGAGGCGGAGCCGGCGCCAAGTGGTGGTCCATAGGCGTTCTCGTTGGCATCGAGCAGCACATTGGAGCCGTCGTCCTTGTAATCGCTAGAAAGCATGTTAGAAAACATCAAGGCGATTGGGGTGGGGGGGGGGGGGGGGCAAAAAGTGCGTCGGAACTCACTCTCTTGCGCAGCGGTACGGTTCGAGGGCTAGGATGTTTGGCCGCGCGCACGTTTGGAGGTTGAAGGCCGGCGACATGGTGGGCGATGTGGAGGATATTGGAAGTGTCAAGTCGCTAAGATGTGCCGGGAGGAGACTATGGCTGTCGGTCGATCGGGTCCCCTCTCAGCTTTCAGTTCTCCGAATTTGTTGTCGACTTATAGAGGTGCTTCGCTAAGTTGAGGTGCGCTTGTGTACCGACTACGATGAGTCTTTGCTCGTCTGGTCGTCGTCTGGTCGTCGTCTGTTGTGGTCGTTTGAGTCACTCAAACAAAAGTCTGCAAAAAACGGATAGTCCGCGGATGGCTGTTTGGCTGCCAAAATCCGCCGATAGCGGGGGCTCTTTCCTGCCCAGAGAGCCCTATGACTCTGCTTGCCCTCTTCGTCGCCCTATCTTATCGCACTTGCCTGCCGCCAACGTCATTCGCCAATTCCTCAGGGCAGGAGCGGGAAAGGAAGGCACGACGGTAGGTGGCCACCTCCCTTCAGCTATTCCTTATTCCATTCTGCGGGTAAGCTTGTTTTGGACTAAACAAAACAACACACACAGTCTCTCAACTCAGACATGCACTCCAGATGTCAATGCTTCATCCCACCTTCAGATACAGTTACAATATGACACTAGCGCAAGAGCACAACAGCTTGCCATTGACGTCGTATGTTCCGACTTCACAGCTTCTGTCAATCATCGGCCTGGCGTGTTCGTTTCTCGATGGAACTACCGGCTAGGAGTTTGTTGTCGATCCCCTTTCGAGGCGACAGCCAGACGTTTGTACAGCAGCGGGGATCACCCTGGATTGCCGAATTCACGATCTGGTTCTAACAGCACGGTCCAGACCCGCTGCAGTGTAACCGTGACAGTCGGGCGGGCGGCAGCTCTGTTCAGCAATTCAGGCTGATATCCGGTGAGGAGATTGCGCTAACGGTGACGATCGTCGAGTATAACAAGACGAGGTGAAGAGGGGAACACCACAGCAGAGAAGAAACAAGAGACGAACAGCGAAGACAATGCTTGTATTTGGCTGCTTGGGTCACGTCTTGGACGGAACCTTTGGCTAAGAGCACCGTTTACCGCTGTTTAACGGCTTGCCGTCCCGTTTACCGCGCCATTTGGCCGCGCGAGCTTCAAGCAGTCAAGCTTTGGCTCCGATTGTTGACATCGTATTATGGTTCGCGTACTGTCGCGGTGCGGACTGTGCACTTGTGCCTCGGGGCCTCGTGGGTTTTTGCCGCTTTGACAGGCCCTCGGTCTCCCGCACAAGCTTTTCAACATTCGGCGTAGCTCACACCTTCATCACAGACAACAGCCGCATGCATCCTCGACGGCACTATCTGGTCCCCGCCCTTCCGTCAACATCAACAGTGCTCTGTTATTTCCCCGCATTCAGCCCGTGTCCCGACGGACGTCGGGTTGTCGATCTTCGAGCTTTCTGAGCCTCTGTTACACTTGTGTGCGAGCTTCCAGCAGTGCACCTACATACAAAGACGGCTGGACGGATCTCGAAGCGAGTGGGAAGTTGGATATCTGCAAGTTCCCGGGCTCCTCCCTTCAAAACCTGGAATAGTCTGGCGCTTTGTTCCTGCGGGTACAAGCCGCCTGCCGTCCATCTCGGCATCTTGTCCGACTACAACTTGCGACCAAGTGCTACAGCACAACCGTTGTAGTCTATGCTTTCTGGCCATTTTTTTTGTTTTCCGTCTGTCATCTTGTCTCTCCTCGCTCTCATCCGCTATTCCCGGGAGACCATTCCCAATAGATGCAATGAGTGAGGAACCCCAGTCCGGTTGAATGCACAGGTTCTGTGAAGCTTTCCAGGCCAAGAATATCCCTCCTTAATCCTCTAATATACACGAGCAGTATCCCGTGTGCAGGGTTATAATATGGGCATCGTCCCGTGTTGATCCTCTTGGCATCCTCTGTGACGGGTTCTTTGGCTGTTTGCTTGTTTTGCTCATTTCCTTTTTTTCCCATTGGTCTCGTCTCGCTCATCACCTCACCATCCTCATATATTTCTCGGCCTTTCTACCCTGTTCCCCCTCTCCTTTGTACTTTTCCCTAGCTCTCTCACGCACCTTTCACCACGCAAGTCAACATGCGGATCCGTCAGAGTCTTCTTGCGGCGGCCGCAAGCAGCGGCCTCATTTCCGCTGCCTGCAACTCATTCGAGAATCTCGTCGCCTTCGGTGACAGCTACTCGGACAACGGCCGCCTCAACTATTACATCGCACACCAAGGCAAGCCGCCGCCTCCCGGCACTCTTTCCCCCCAGACCAACGTCACGCCCAGCGGCGGCCTGACTTGGGGCCAGTATGTCCAGCAGAGTGCACCCGGCCTCGCCTTCTTTGACTACGCCGTCGGTGGCGCCGTCTGCTCCAACGAGATCACCCCCCGCTACTTCTCGAACATCAACCGCACCTTCCCCTCCGTCCTTGAAGATGAGATTCCCTCGTTCCAGGAGGACACTTCCGGAAGCCACTCGCTGTACCAGAACCGCACCGCCGACAACACTGTGTACGCCCTGTGGATCGGCACCAACGACATTGGCTTTGGCGCCTTTTTGAACGACGCGCAGACGGCTGGCACCAACATTACTACCTATGTGGACTGCGTCTTTTCCGTGCTGGACAGCATCTATGCCGCCGGCGGCCGCCGTATCGTCCTCTTCAACCTCGCACCGCTGCAGCTCGTACCCACGTACCGCCCCCAGAGTGCCGGCGGCGCAGGCGACCACCAGTACTGGGGCAACAAGTCTCTGTACAACGAGACCGAGTATGCCAACAAGATCCTGGAGTACACCGTCACCATCAACACCATTTTCGACTACGGTGTGCCCTTCCACGCTCTCGTGCGCCGCCGCTGGCTTGGCGCCTCCGTGTCCATCTACAACACCCACCAGCTCCTGACCGACATTTACAACAACCCGTCCGAATTCTTGGAGGCGCCGGCCAACAGCACCGGCTACTTCCACCACTGCGAGCCCACCAGCTCGCATAACTGCACGGATGCCGCGGGCGTAATCGATAACTACATGTTTTACGACGAGTTGCATCCCTCGCCCAAGACTGACTCTGTCATTGCGGAGACGTTTTTGGACGTCGTGGCTGGCGTGTCCAAGTACGGCACGACGTACCAGTCGTGAAAATGGAAACAAAATGCGGTAAAATAGGTGCTGGGAGAGTACTCTGTAGCTAAAAGATAACAGTAGGAAGTAGAGAATAAACTGATGCACAAAACGGGGTTGGACAATAACTGTTCTTGCTCGTTATGATGGTTCGTCTGTGTTACAATGTACTTGCCGTTTGGAGTCGCAGCAGCCCCGCTTTTGTTACGCTTGCAATTGGCTCACTTCCCATCTCCTGCTTCTTGCGCCTGCCCTCTGATTCGCAGGCGCACTGCTTGCGAACAGTCAACGCGGCGACGGAAAAACGGGCTGCCTGCGCGAAAATTCATCCAGCCCAGCCAGCGCTAGTACGCCTCTGCTTCGCTGCCTCTCCCTCGTTCGCACTTGCCAATTCGTGTCTCGCTCCTGCCACCACGAAACCTCCACACCAAGAGAGCCTTCTGTCACCATCCCCGCGCGCTGCACCGGCATTACGCCCTGTCTCTTTCCGCGCATATTTTTTGTCCTGTTTTCCCTTGCCTTTTTGCCTCGCTCCTGCCTAGTCGCTTGTGCTCCGTACCTGCCTGCGCTGTTGTGGGACGCGTTTTTCGCTTTCGCATTCAACCTCCATAATCGCTCTTGTCTCTCGTTCACGCAAGCCTCCCATCTCTCCTTCCCGTTTCACGCCCGTCTCTCCTCCCTTCTTCGCCCGCGGGCGTCATCCATCCCTCCTTCCCACGGCACCGTAGACCTGGATCCAGGCATCTCTTACATTTCTCGTGTCCACATCCTCCCTACCACACCAACCCCCATCTCCCCATCACCCCATCACCATCCACCCGGTTCCCCATCTCGTGGCCTGGCGCCCTGTCACCTGCTTGGCCTGTCATTGTCACCTGACCCTCGAGGCTCCCAATCGCATCTGCCATTGCTTATGCGCTTCGCGCTTCTTGGTTACCGACACCCAGCTTTCCCAGGGCTGCAAAAGTCCGATCGACTACCCGCATCAGCGCATCTCGCATTAGCCTGTCGACGACACACACCCGCGCTGTCCCTCTGGCTTATTCATATCTGCCGACGCCCTAGGACCTTTCTGTCTTTCGACGGGTTTTCGAACGACCCACACCCGCTCGCGGTTCACATCGTGCGCCTCTTGCATTTCGTATCTCGCCCATTTTCCCGTCTGCCGACTCTTCCACCCCTTAACCCTCAACTCCTTTTCAGATCAACAGCCATGTACCAACCACCCTACGGCTTTCCCAACCAAGGCGGGCCGGCCGCCTTTAACACGCCCCCTCCACAACAGATGCAGCAGCCAGGCCAGCAGGCGCCACCACAGCAGCAGATGCCGCCTGGCTCCATGCCGGGTCAGCAGCCGCAACAGCAGATGATGTACGCCCAGCAGTTTGGCATGCCGGGCGGTCAGTCGCCATTTATGCAAGGCGGCGGCAACCCGAATATGATGGGCACGCCGGGACCCGGTGGAATGATGCCAAGCCCCGGCATGCCGCAAATGGGAGTGAATGGGCAAAGTGAGTTGACGATGGGTGCCCCGCGTGGTAGCTTGTCCTGCTCCATCTTTCTAACGTTTTTGCAGTGGGATACCAAGCTCCATTTACCGGCTCGCCGTACGGTGTAGGGATGCCGGCGAGCGCCGGCCAGCCGCAGATGCCGCCGAATTTCAACATGATGGCCGTCGCGGGCCAGATGCCTGGGTTCCCAATGACGCCTCAGCAACAGCAAGTGTTTATGCAGCAGCAACAGCAACAGCAACAGCAGCAACAGCAGCAGCAGCAGCAGCAGCAACAACAACGTATGCAGCCTCCGCAGCAAGGTCCTGGTGGCATGGGCACACCGCAGCGGCCATTCAATCCCATGCAACAGGGCAGCCCTCTGTCCGGCATGCCCATGTCGCAGCAGCAGCAGATCCAACAGCAGCAGCAGCACCAGATCCAGATGCAACAGCAAATGCAGCAGCAGCACAAGCAGCAACAACAGCAGCAGCAGCAGCATCAGCAACTTCAGCATCCTCATCAGCATCCTCAACAGCACCCCCAACACCCTCAACATATGCAGCCTCCTCAGCACCCTCAACATGTCCAAAGTCCGCAACAACAACAACCGCCACAACAACCTCCGACACCATCCCAGCAACACATGCCGACTCCGTCCCCAAAACAATTGCAACATCAGCAGATGCCGCCGCACCAGTCTCCCCACCCTCAACAGATGCATCAACCTCAGCCACCTCACCCACAGCAGCAGCAGCAGCAGCAGCAACAGCCCTTCAACGCGATGCCGAGCCCCCACGGGCCGCCTAACGCGCAGCACCCGAACGGCCCTCAGCCACCGCTCTCGGCCGGCCTGCCACCCGGCGCATCCACCCCCCAGACACCGACATTCCCGGGCTCTGGTGGCCCCGTTGTTAACGGCACTGGCGCCACACAAGGCCCGCCGCTCAGTCCCGGCAGCGAATCTCGCGAGAAGGAGCTGTTCACTGTGCTGCTGAACATCAACCAAGAACTTCTCTATGAGTCGATCCAGCTCCGGAGCACCCAGGTTGCACTGAAGAAGGAGCACGCTGCGGAGGCCGGTGTTGAGGAACAGCCCAGCGAGACGACAGAGCCCGTGTCCGAGGAGGAAAAGCTTGTGCGGGCGGATTACATTCAGTGCGTTTTACCTTTGCCCCCAGCACTCGTCTCTATACGAAGCAACCACTAACCGTGCACAGATGTATGAAACGTATCCAATCCAACCTGGCGTACCTCGCAAGCTTAGCCGACAGGAAAATGACGGCCAACGCCGCCAAGGGTCCCAGCTTCCTGAGCGCGCCGAGTCTCAGTCTAACCTTCCGTCTTCGCCCGGCACCGCCACCGCCGCCGCCGGCTGGAGCTGATCCTGCCGCGCAGCAGACGGACCAGGACCCCAACAGCGACCGCGAGGAGCGGCTCAAGTACATTCGTGAACTCTATGGCAAGTTGCAGAGCTTCTATCCGGGAATCGACTACACACGGGAGCCCGCTTTTGCCACCCAGCCGAACCAGCCGAACCAGGCTGGTGGTGCTCCCAACAACCGGGCAGGGCCGGGTAGCACGCCAGGACCGCACGGCGTCAACCAGGGCAGCCCGCCGATGCACCGCACCCCGCAGATGGGCATGATGCAAGGGCCACCCGGTGCGCAGCAAGGCATACCTATGGCGTAGGGCGGGCCATATTGTGTATTTATGTAGTTGTCTGCGTGCGTGCGCGTGTTTGTGGTATCTCTCTTGTTTCTGGCGTTGTATGGTATATTTTTGTGTACTTTTTTGGTACGTTTTTGTTTTGCCATTGTCTCTCCGTCTGGACAGTTGGTTTATTGTTGTCCATTGAAGAACGACGAAGGCTTGGTAGTATCATTACAGGTCAATATCTCACGACAGCCCACCTTATGGTATGCAGTATTTGGAGTCGTCTCGGAGCCATCCTCGTATGAAAGGAATAGATTCGGCCAATTTGGATATTTCTGTCGGCCTCGCCATGGCATCTACGTATACGTATACGAAAAGAGCGCGAGTCTTTTCTCTACATTATTTGTATTCTTTTTATTTTAGTTCGTCGTATTCAGTGTTTGTGTAGATGCCTGTGGAGGATGCAGCGGCGCTTGCCCCGCTCCCGGCGTGTTGGAGGCTGGTGACTCTTGCCTCCCGTGGAGTCGTTAGAGACTAAAGTCGCGTTGCGGCAAAACGCGCCACTAACAACGGCACTAGCTTCAGGGGTAAGGAAATAAAAAGAACGTCACAAAAGCGACACAGTCCCGAACGTTCCTCGTCATACCACAAAGGTGAACCAAGACAGTCTGGCACTCCGTAGCCGCCCAGCCAGGCTCGCCAGACCCAACGGGGCCAACCCGCTCCTAGCAGAAGGCTGAACTTCCGAAAGCCACCAACAAGAATGTGCCGTTCCATCCAGGTCGGCCGTCGTAGCGTCTGACAACACTCCGTCGTATGGAAAATCGAAACGCGCAACAGACAATAGCAGGGTGCTTGATCTGAGCATTCGGGGGGAGGAGCGAGGTGGCCAGCAAACATCTTGGGTGACAGTTGTGTCCTGCAATTTCTTCACCGTTTCTGTTTTGCCAGTGGAGGGCCGTATTCTAGCAGCCTGCTCTTTCTAACACGAAAGACAAGAACGATGCGACACACCAGATCCTGCCTGCATATTTTAGTTTGTTCCTGCATGAATATGGGAAATGGCAGGAAGCCCAAAATCCAATGACAGGCAGGCGCGGCCCAAAAAGCTGGGATAGCAAGGCTAGACCACAACAGCACACATGACCACTACGACACAGAGGACAAGAAAATCACCCGTGTATCTGACATGTACGAGAGTCCGCTGTGGCCAGGCCTTGGACCAACCGGGCAGGCATACGAAGTAGAGTGAGATCGGCGCGTGAGATGGCCCCTGGAAGTCTTAGCTAGCGGTAGTTTAGTGCTCCGTGGTGGCCGGTGCCTGCATTCCTGTGCATGGTCGTGCCTTCCCTTTTGCCTCTGACTGCTCTCTTTACCCTTCCCACTGCTTCAAAGAGCCCTTCACACACCCCTTTTCCTCCTCCCACCCTGCTATTATTGGCCCCCGCTCTGCAGTTCCTCTCCATCGTTAAATGAGCTCTTGCTGCATACAGTAATTAGTAGCTCCATTGCGACCGCCCCATTGGACACGCGAAGGCGGGAACAACCTCACAATCGCTCCTTCCCTGCCCCATATTGACTATCTCATTTTCTTCGTTGACTTTCCTCCGCTTCTCCTGCCGACCAGGGGGTAGTTCTTTCAGTCTGATTTGGGTTTTCGTCCTTTGCTCTTTCCTTCCTCATGGTGTGAAATTTTCTATTCTCGTGTCCCTCATTGTAGCTCTTTGTTGATTGCTTTGTCTTCACTTTCTTTCTCACCATTCCGCCAGAACTCGGGCCATCGTCTAGTCGCTTTCCGCCGTCTCAGTTTCAGTTCAAGCGGAACACGCATAGAGAACCTCCCCCTTTAAACGTCCTACCACTTTCCGTACGACACCTTAATACGACTTTGTTAAGTCGCACGACATACGCTTCTCGTCTCCGCCGCGTTCATCCAGGCGTCCTAAACGGTGTGGTTGTTTTGTTCGATTTGTGGCCCATCCGACACAGCCCATACGGTGCACGATACTTTGCTTCACAGCACGACAGCGAACAATCACGATTCGCCGTTGGTATCGTTCTCGCCGGGCCGCTTCTGGCCATATCGGACGTCGACACCAGAACCATTTTTGTTTGGGATTTTAGTGCAGCACCAGGGCTTGTCTCCCTGTTACCCGCACGCTGTCCTCTCTCCCTTCTCCCTTCGGCCCTCGATGCACATTGCTGCTCGCGCAGGCATTTGAGGGGAGGTAAGGGGGACGAAGGCCCTTGAACCAACAAACGCGATTCTTGTACCGGCAACTTGATTAGGGTGAAAAGAACACTCGCGGCTCTTGCAGCTTTTGTGTACGACTCACTCGACGACCGACGACCTCACGTCCAACGGTCGTGTCGATATGCTCAACATGGACGCCGACACCGCAGCCGGGGACCGGACGTCCACACCAGAAACGAAGCATGACCTGGAGGTGGCCGTTAGGAGCGAACACAGCGTCCCTGATGTCACACCAGAAGCAGTACAGAAAGTAGAATCGGAAGAACATGAAGAAGAGGAGGCTCCAAACGCCACCGTCGCACAAAACGTGTCTGCCTCCACAGCCTCAGCACCCTCCGACTCGACAGATGCATCGCCAACCGATTCGGACGACACAGACGACGCAGACTCCGCAGACGACACACAACATGAGCCCACATCTCCATTAATACCCGGTAAACCCGCAGAGGAGCTCGACGACGAGATGGTGACCACAGAAAGCGCTTCTGAGGACCACACCGCACCCGGTGTTGCTCCTCGGTTGGACGAACACGACTCGTTGGTTACAGTCCGCCTGTCCGAGCCGCCCGTTCTGAGTATCAACACGCACAGCACAGCGTCTGGAGCGTCCACAGGGGCAGCGGCCGAGGACGCCAGACCGTCTACACCCACCATGGCACGGAGCCAGAGAGCCACGATGCCCACAGTGGCCGAGAACGAGTCAGACAGCGATGACAGCAGCGAGGACGACGAGGACGTGAACTGGGAGCAGCTTCAGCAAACCGAAAACGAGGAGTCCAATGGACAAAATTCCGATAATGTACGACCATGTCTCTCCTCGACCGTCAGTCCGTCCTTTTCTGCTAACATTTTGTGTACAGACTGCCATGCTCCTTGCACGACTCGAACAAGAAAACGCAAAGCTCGCGACAAATCCCAAAAGCATCCGGGTTCAAGTACGTGACAGCGCGCAGCAGTCGCCGCGCCGCGTTCGTCCGGTTTCTGTTGCTCAGCTCCGCGATATGGTCCAGGGGCCTACACCCGCCGCACTACGCTACTCGATGCTGCCTCCACCGCCGATGACCGATCTTGAATTCTACGCGGCCCTCGTCCAGGACTACCACCAGACGGCCGCTCGTCTACCAACATTACTGTCCAATAAGATACGCAAGGGTATCCCACCTCCGTTGCGTGGTGTTGTTTGGCAAGGCATGACCGGTGCGACACGCGACGCAGCGCTGCTCGACCAATACGAGCGATTCTGTGACGCGACCAGTCCCTATGAGGGCATCATTGGCAAAGATCTCGGCCGCAGCTTCCCCGGTGTAGACATGTTCCGCGAACCCGACGGAGACGGACAACGCATGCTGGGCCGTGTACTGAAGAGCTACAGCTTGCACGAGCCGCGCATCGGCTACTGTCAGGGGCTCGCGTTCCTTGTTGGCCCGCTTTTGATGCACATGCCAGACAGAGAGGCTTTCTGTGTACTTGTCAAGTACGTTTTTTCTTCTTTTTTCTTGTCGTTGTGTCTATTTCATCGACGATGCGAATTTTGTTTATCGCAGTCGTAGGTGGATTGGGCAGTGTTGGTTTTGATAAGCTGCATGGTCTTATGGTGTTGCGTTGCATTTTGATACTAACGTCACGTTTTACAGACTCATGGAAAACTACGATCTACGGAGCTCCTACATGCCAGATCTGGCAGGGTTGCACGTCCGAATCTACCAATTCCGCGAACTGCTGCGCAGCACGCTGCCGGAATTGTCGTCCCATTTGGAAGATTTGCAGGTAGACCCCGCTGCTTACGTTTCACAATGGTTCCTCTCGTTTTTCGCTGTGACGTGCCCCCTGCCCATGCTGTTTCGCATGTACGATGTAGTCTTTGCCGAAGGCGCGGCTGAGACCATTATGCGGGTGGCTCTGTCACTTATGCAGAACAACCAGGCCCGTTTGCTAGCGTGCGCAGAACTTGAAGATGCTATCCAGCTTTTGCTCTCGCGAGGCCTTTGGGACTGCTACCACTACAACGCAGACGAGTTTGTGCTTCATTTCCTCAGTCTATCCAATGTGGTCAGCAGAGACCGGCTGGCTTCGCTTGACCAAGCGTACCGCGAGGCACAGATTGCCAATATCAACAACCAAACCGACGCTAGCAGTAATGCGGACCGCGCTTCAATCATTAGCACTATAGCGTCTCGCTTCTTGGGCCGTCTCTGGACATCCTCGTCTTCTTCCTCATCCACGCCTGTGGCAATAACCGCAGCAGCTGCGGCTGCATCTAACCCGCCGCCTTCAATCGACGAGTCACCCTCTCTCTCAAACTCCACCAACGACCTCGCTTCTTCCTCTGGCCTCGCCTCTCCGACCAGCGCATTGTCGCCCCTTACCCAACCGCTGACCCTCAACGCGGGCCTCAGCGCACCGCCGCTGCGACCCCTGAGCTTTCTGCAGCGGAGCTCATCAAAACACAGCATCGCCTCTACTGTCAATTCAATGGAGGCGGCTTCGCCTGCAGCTGGTCCGTCGTCCTCCGCAACCTCCTCCTCCTCTTCGTCTGTCTTAAGCTCTACCTCGACAGACGCAACATCACTCTCGCGCGATTCTTCCTCAGACATCACCGCATCCGCCAAGAATGCATCGACTTCCAACAGTGCCAACAACAAAAACTCGGACAACGACCGTTATCTCCACAGCCAAATCGAAGACCTTCTCACAGCACTCAGCGACTTGCAGCGCCAGCATGCTCTCACCACCGACCAGTTGCAGCGAGAACGAGAGGAACGCAGCGACGACCAGAAGGCAGTGCAAACCCTGCTACGTAACCTGCGTGAGAAGAGTACAAAGAAGACGGTAGCCGGGCCCATCAAAAAGGCGCCGGTCACCTTTGGTGTACAGCTGCGTACAACTGAACTAGACGACACCCCCGTTGCATCCAAGAGCACGACAGCCACACAATCATCCGATATTGAGCTGTCGATGCCTCAAGATGAGCTTTTTGCGCTTCTCGAGCCGGTGGAAGCCCGCTTCTCTGCAAAGGTTGACAACCGACGGTCGTCGGTGCCGCAGACCAAGTCCCAGCTACGCGACGAGCTCGGGCGCGCAAAGGAACAGCTGGTCAACGAGCTTGCCAAGGGCCAGGACCGCAACCGGCAGGTCAATGAGATGGAGCAAGAGCTGGCGACCATGAAAGACCAACTGCGTGACAGCCATGCGCGTGCTCGTGTGCTGCACCAAGACAAGCAGCGGTTGGAGCGCCAGATCCACGACCTGCGGACGCGGGTGGCCTCCGAGGCTGCCTCTGCCGCGGTCGCAGCTGCTGCCGGTGCGGCGCGCATAACGCACAGCAATGGTGCCGATCTCTCCAGTAGCAGCGGTGCTGAAAGTACGGGTGCCCAAGGAATCGCCGATGCCGCGACGGAATGGTTTGGCCGTGCTACAGGTACTGGTGCCGGTGGCGGTACGCCTAGCAAGGCCGGTGCTTCTGGGGGCCTGCGCGAGCTTAAGCTTGGACGCAGCAAGTCCACTCCAACACAAGCTTCCGGGCCCGCTGCAACAGGACCGCCGCCAGCGACCAACGCCTTGTCCATGTTTGGTGGCAACGGCAAGCGGTCGTCGTCACTTATCGTCCGTGGAACAGGACGGCGCGAGTCCGTCTTTGGTGGCGGCATGGGCAGTTACCAGAGCGGCAACGAGGACAGCATGGAGCAGCAGCAGGATGCTCTTGTCCTGGAGCTTGTCCAGGCCAAGACATCCGAGGCTGTAGCCCGCCAGGAGGCCGAAGAGGCGAAGCAGAAGCTCGAGAGCTTGCGAAAGGCACTGGGCCTGTCGGCAAACGACATGGCATCCATGTTGCACAATGCGAGAAACTCGGGCGGCGGAGCAGCTGCCGCCACGGCAGCCACCGCGGCCAGCACGGCAGCTTCGGCAGCCATGGGCGTGCTGGGGAGGCTGACCACGTCAATGTCGGAGAGCAACGCGCACGCAACCAGCACAAAAGCCGTCGCTGCCACTGCACCCGCCGCGGCACCTGCCACCAACACGACCTCGTCGTCCGGCTACGGCTTTTTCGGCTGGAGACGCTAAAACAACGGCGGTAACAGCCGTGTTCTTATTCTTCCTTTCTTGGTTATGTGGTCTGGCTAAGGCAAGGCTGCTACTTCTTATTTGGTTTCTTTCTTTTCATCTGCTCTAAATTGGCACATGCACACACAGCATATAGCATTGGTCGGCGCAAATACGTACACACGTACACATTATTGACTGCCTGTCGTCAATAGATACCACCCACGAAGTACATACATACGTGGAATATTTGTCGTTTTTGAACACTCCATCGTTGGAGCCGTACGACAGAAAAGTACATAAAATACAATACCTAATAATATACTCTGTCACTCGTGTCCTTCTTCCCTGCGGAGTCAGTAGCACTCTCATTGTACATTGTACGCAAGACACGCAATCCCTCTGCATCCGGGGAACTGTCTCACGACGACTATCCAAGGACGACCATCCCAGGACAAAAATGCCCGTCTGACAAGTGGCCGGTCTCAGCCGTCGCCCGACTGTCGATACGTCCAAATGGTCGCGTGCATTCCAGGCGATGTCTTATCCCGCAGAGGCGCTAGTGCTGGCTAGACGCCTGGATCACATGCAAGCTGCCGCCTTAGCTTGAAATGGTTGCGAAAGGAAATGACGACACAGAGCACCGAGTTGTGCAAGCATGAGTTGTCGGCTCCTGTGCGGCGCAGTATTTTATAGTGCAGCAGGTAAAATGGCGTAAATTTGTCGCTGTAGTCAGTAGAAGAACGAACCATTGACCATTCGAACAATAGGGGCTGGCGAGACAGACCAGGCCTGCGGATAAGATGCCTGTACGAAATATAGAATAAAGGCCTGTAAAACATGGTGCTTTCCTTCTGCGTCGCACATTCGGTCCAGGTCTCCCAGCGACCAAAAGCGGGCTCAGCAGCCCCACCCAGGCTTGAGTGATACCCACAGTAGCGGGTTGTTACTGGCTAGCAACGCCTATCAACCGTCAATCCGGTTGGAAACAAAGGCGAGCTTTTTGCCGTTGTGCTTGTCCTTTCATCTTTGTTGCCTCTTTTTTCTCGCCTTTTTTTTTCCCGACCTGTCGCCACCTAGATACCAAGCTAACGCATAGTGGACAGCCAAACTGACAGGCAGGAGACGTCACAGAAGAATGGACAGGCGCACTAAGGGGCAAGCTGTCGATGAGCTCGGTGGTTCCTTACTGTGCATAGGCCGTAGTCTCCATCTCGTTGCAGCGCCCACCCTCCACCACCCAAAAGCCGGTGACGACGTCAATGTAGTTTAGTTGGGTAGTTGACATCACCTTTTGCTGCGTAGCTCGTCCCTTCCCTTTCTAGACAAGAGGACCTGGCCATCGCCAGTCTCTCCTTCCCTGCTCGTGTCTCTCGTCTCCCCACCTCCTGCTCGCTTTATTTTATTTTTCCTCGTCTCCCTTGCTCCTTCTCGCTCTTTCTCTGGATAAAACCTAGTCATACAAAAGTAAAATCCTCTTTTCTTCCCTCATACACACTTTCTCCTTATCATTTCTTCCGTCTTCTTGCAACGCTCCCACGCTGCTCTCGATCCTCCGCATCATCAGCGCCACACCAAGGTCAGTTACCACGCTGTTTGCTTGTTTGCAGTGTTTGCTGCGTTTGCTCTCCTTCCTGTTCTGCACCTACGCTTCTCGTCCCGTATGGGCACACTGTGACTTGCTACTCTCACATGCTACCACCCACCCCCTTTTGCACTTCCACTCTTCCCGTGTCTGTCTCTATCCTCCCGCGCATTTTGACTGTCTCCCTGTCTCCTGCGCGTGCGGTTGTCCCGTGTGACCATTCCGTGTGCACAACAACACAACCAGTTGCACTTGGTGCGTCGTCATCACAAGCCCAGCAAAAATCGGGTCAGAAAGGCTCCCACAGAGAGAAGGCCAGGTCGCCTGAACGCGAGGTCCTCCCGGGCAGGCAGCAATCCAAGCGCGAGAGAGCTTGCATTTGCTGTCTCGATCTTGTCCCGAGAGGTATTTGCTTCTTCGGGGCCAAGGGCCTAAGCTGCAGATAGAGAAAGACGTGTGTTTTCTCCTATCGGGGGCGGTAGTACGAAGCTCCAGAAAATGCTTTTGGCCACTGTTGCATCATTCAAACCATTTTATTTCCACCCCTAGTCCTTCCAAGCTGGGCCCCCTTTTCATTCCCATTTTTTTTTCGGCCTTCTGCCTCCTACGATCTCCTTCATTTGACTTGCATCGCCTGTTTCTGTCTTCTGCTTCTCCTATTTTGCTCTCCCAACTGCACACCAGTGAAACCGCGCATTTTCTCCCTTATCCGAACCAACCTACAGAATACTTCGCCCCTCGCTACGACAGCCCCTCCTGTCTTGCGCAACAGCTAACATTGACCATTTGGGTTTAATGGCACAGGCTTGAAACAAAAGAAACTACGAACATCCAAGCACATCCAGAGACCCCCTCTCTTGCTCCTCTTCCTCCTCCAAATCATCTACGCGATTCTGCAGACTCGCTGCCCGCTTTCGAAGCTTCCAAACAACCATCCATCGTCGGACTCGATTCTCGACTTCCCTTGTCTCCCGCACATCCAAGCACACTCGAAGCTATGGCGGACACAGCCGGTTACTCCACCAACGGTGGCGTCACGAGTTAGGTATGTATTATCCATAAGGTTCAACGTTTGCACGCATCGCGATGCTGCTTCGGTTCCCAATGCGATGTTCATGGACGATATGCTAACAAGCCCGGATAGTTGTCCTCCTTTGCAGTTTGAGCCCTTTCGTGCTGCCTTGATTGTTGTCGTGTACTGATAAAGCTTCCCCTTCTATTTAGATGACACTTTTTCAACTGGTACGCAGCGCACCTTGTTTGAGTCAGAGTCCTGCCATATACCAACAGTGCAGCTAACACGTTTTGTCTCTTTTCCACAGGCCCTATTGCCACCGCCGCCAAGGGCGAGGCTGCAAAGACCTCAAGCGAGTTCAACAAGCTGGCCAACGCCCGCCAGACCCCGTCAACACCCGCGGCCACTGGTCAGCCCCTGACGCACTACCACTCATTCTTTTCCGAACTTCTGTCGTGGAACAACCCCCGTACGTATATCCAACGGACCCCATAAACCGACTGCGGCACATGCAACTTGAGCTCTTCATCTGCTAACAGCGCTGGGTAGGCGCCTCCGGAATTGCCTATGCCTCGATCGTGGCCTTTATTTTTGCCGTCAGATACCTCGACGTCATCCGGTGGGGTCTGAGGCTGACGTGGATGATCCTCGGCGTCACTGTCGCCGCTGAGACTGCGGGCAAGCTGGTCCTGAACAAGGGCCTTGCCAGCCAGATCCGCCCCCGCACGTACTACACCCTCCCGCGCCAGGCGCTGGACAATGTTCTCGGCGACGTGCACGAGTTGCTCAACTTCTTTGTCATCGAGGCCCAGCGCATCGTCTACGCTGAGAACGTCGCTGTGTCCGCTGCTGCCTGTGTTGCTGCTTTCCTGTCGTACTACCTCGTCAAGATCGTGCCGTACTGGGGTCTTGCTCTGATCGGCACTAGCATCGCCTTCATCGCGCCGCTCATCTACAAGACCAACAAGGAGCTTATCGACGCCCAGGTCAAGAATGTGTCTGATCTCGTCGGCGCCCAGACCAGCCAGCTCCGCGACGTTGCGAACAAGCACACCGCCCATGCCACCGAGGTTACGAAGCAGTACATGGGCGACTACACGGCCAAGGCCCAGCAGTTGCTTGGCGGCCGTTCTGCTCCCGTCTCTGTCCCGACACCCGCTGCCTCCAAGCCGGCTCCCGCCGACACCAAGGCCGCGCCTTTTGCCTCCAAGTCTGTGCCGGTTGCTAAGCCTGTGACCGTCGTTCCGGCGGTCGTGGCGACTGCCCCGTCTGTCCCCACGACCGAACCCGTGACGAGATACGAGGAGACCGACTTCCCTACCGCTCCCAAGGTGGATCTAAATTCGCAGCCGCCCAAGGTTTCGGCTGAGGAGCCCCTTGTCTCCCTGTAAATAGGGCGGTATATATGGTTTTCTCTATGACGAGGCCACCTTGGTTGTGACCGTTTACCACTCACGCTGTTTCCTTTTAGCTCTCCGGGGTTGAGAGGACGGGCGTCCCTTATTTTTAATATTTTCGGCTCCTCCCTTTTTTTGTTTTTCCTTCCTTTACGTTTTATCGTCGGCTGGCCGCCTCAAACTTTCCGGTTCATGGGCAAATAGACTTCAAACGACGAGGAACCAGCTGTCTTCCTCTCTTTCCTTGACGGAAAAGGGGCCGAGCCGAGCTGTATGACTGACAAATGACCTATGGTGAAATTACTTTTTGTGTTCGGTAGTTTTTCGTTGCGTTTATATACAAAGGAAAGGGAAGGAACAAGGCTGCAGGGAGAGATCGAGTTTGTTCTGCTATTGTTACGTATTCATTTTGCTGTTGGGAGAGAATGCGTTCGGAGAAGCTTGGCTGGCTTGCGTTTTGCATTTTGCCCTTTGCTCTAACTCTTTTTTGCTTTCTTTCTAGGGCAGGACGGGACGAGTTTTGGTACGTTGTTGAAATGCTTTTGCAAAGATTGTACGAAATATTCGTTTTGCCTCGTGTTGCTACGAACGAGAAGTTGCTTATGATGGAAGTAAAGTTCGTTTGAATGTCCTCCTATGCGTGCTGGCCACTAGTCTCTAAGAATGTTGTGATTGTTGTCTTTATGGTACGCTTTGTTCGTCGTTGGCGTCGATGCTCCAACTATCTATCTCGTTGACGTCATTCGATCCGACAGGTGGAACAACTGCTGGTTTTTTGGCGATTGCGGGGCGCACACGACTCTTGACACAACGTGTGAGGCTTTGTGTCCTAAGTAGTAGAGAATTGGAAAGGTAGAGTTTTTATGCTTATTTTTTAATGGCTATGAAAATAGCAAATAGTGACATGCCGGGCGCCTTGGACAGTAGGTTCTAGTTAGTAGGAAGAAGACGTTCCTTTTTTTGTTCTCGGCCTCTATTTGACGAGCCATTTGATATTATGAAAAAAAAGGATAATAAAAACATCCAGTAAATCGCTTTTACATGCCAACGCCCTCTTTTTTGTTGTATTTAATACAAATGATAAGCAAAAAAAAAAACCTGAACCGTGCCCATGATAAAAGAGGATTGAACAAAATCAAAGACATGAAGAAAAGTAAAGAAATCGTCACGGTCCGGCCACGTTTAATGGTAACTCGACAAGTTGCGACGCAAAAGAGGCCGCTGGTCCCGCTCCTCGTCCGAGTCGTCGACGGTGGCGACATCAACTGCGTCAAGGTCAAGGTCGACCTCGTCGTCGTCGGCATCCGTGTCGTAGGGGCCTTCGTCTTCGACGTCGTAGTCGTCGGCGCCCTCCACTCGGTAGATGAAGAACTGCACAAAAATGCACATGTCGAGGAACAGCGTGCCCAGGCTGCCGGCGAGCCACGACAGGTTCACCAGCAGGTAGCGGCCGTAGCGCGCCCGGGCGTCCTCGGGGGTGCAGAGAGCGCGGACCTGGCCACTGCAGCCGTCAAAGGCAAAGATGGACAGGACGTAGGTCAGGTTGCCGAGGCAGGCAAACAAGAAGAAGAGCATGCTGACGCCCTCGGTGGACTGGCGGCGCCAGTTGAGCAGCAGCTGGGGCACGCGCGAGCCCAGGTAGAAGACGGCGCAGAGGTAGCCAAAGACCTGGCCCCAAAAGTTGAACGACAGGTCGCTGTCGCCATCCGAGCCGTCGGCCGGTGGTACGGCCCCGCTGTTGTCGTCACGCTGGCTGCCACCGCTAAGGTACCAGCCAGCCACACCAGCCGCGCAGACCATGAGCATAGACATGGCGTTGAATACAACCGCCTGGAACGCGCCGGCGCCGCCCTCTGAGGATCTGGTCCCGGCCGCCGTCAACGTCGTCGCCGTTGTCGAGGTATGGGCGGCGTGATCGACAGTCACATCGAGGCTCCCCAGGTCAGGCACAAACGGCACGGCTGGAGACAAGGTGGACCAGTTGGAGCCACGGCGCTCCTGGTGATGGTGGCCTTGGTGTTGGTGGCCGTGGTCGTTTTCTCCAGTTGTGCCGATTCTTCTGTTCCTCTCGGTGTTCTTGGCCAGGAGCGATGTGCGCTCGTTGGGGCGGCCATTTTTGGTGGTCGTCGTGTTGCTGCTGCCGCCAGCAGCATCTACTGATCGCCGCGTCTTTTTGGCGCTCGGCTTCGGTGGCACCACGTCGTCGCGCCAGGTGAATCCGCGGTAGTAGAAGCACTGGCCCAGCAGTACAATGTCGGCAATCGTGTAGTAAACGGCAAGAATGATCTGTGACAGAGACGGATGTTAGCAAAAGAAGCAGATAGTCAAACGCTCGAGCGCTGGCGAGTGCCATACCATTGTTGGCAGCACGCCTTGCAGGACGGCGCCCAGGATGTTGAAGACGTCGCCGGCAAGCCAGACGATAATGAATTGCAGAGACAAGCCATCGGCACTGCTACGGCGGAAGTTTTCGATAATCTGTGGAGAAAAGACGACGACCCAGCAAGCAATCGAGATGGATCTAGACAACAGGGCTGTTAGCAAAGGCTGCCAAAGACGGGCCACACTGACGAGGAAAGGAAGAATAGTCATTTGGTATCACGCACCCGCAAATGCCAGAGATGGCCTCAACGTCGAGGTTGAGCGGTCCCGTGGGAGGAACCATGATGGACAGGAAGGACGCCCAAGGGCACCGCCGTCGTTCGCTTGGCGCTCGTTGTTCCCGTCCTGTCCACACAGAGCAGCTTGTCGAAAAGCTACGAGGCGACAAAAAAAAGAAACAGAAAAAGATTCGAAGGATGCACGAGACGACTGTTCCTACAGCCCAGTAAAACAGAGTGGAACCGAAATGACGTTTTTCACAGTGGGTCGGCCTCTAAAATTTGGATGGTCGTAGCGCGTCGGCGGTGTCGGAGGGAACCGAACGAGCTTGATGCTGGTGATGGCGAGACGTTTGAGAAAGAGAAAATGAAGAAGAGGACAGAAGAGAGTGGACGTCAGAAGCGATACCGAGAAGGAGCCTACGACAGAAATTGGCAAGAAGTGAGGGGACGCGCGTGGCCGAAAAAAGCTGGCAAAGTGGGAACTTGGGGAAAGAGCTTCCCGAAGCTGACGTTGGACTTGCACCTCTTGTTAATCTGTGACTGGCAGAAAATTTTTGAGCCGAACAAAGACGCCGCTGAATTCGCTTACATTCGGCGAGGAAAGAGCTAAACATACGGGTGGAATCTTCACCGCCTTCCAATGCGGGCGGGCGTGGGACATTTCTCTGGAGTGCATAAGACAGACACCAAAAGACGTGACAAAACCGGGACTTGACCGTATCAAATAAGCTGCTGTACGAATTATCACAGTGTATTCCAACATAAGTCCGAAGAGTATCCAACAAGTCAGGATTGAAAGAGAAGCCAGGGTAGACGTGAGCGTCTACTTCTAGAAGCTATTCCAAGCTACAACCACGTGACCAATAATCGTACTCATTCCTGCCAAATCGTTTCTCAGTGCTGCAACAATTGACACCTCCTCGCCTTGACCCCAGCCGCCAGGGACGACCTCGGTTGACGTCCCATGATTACTAGAATTTCGTGGTCTCTGTCCCATCTCTGTTGTGGTGTCTGGCTCGCTGTATTTATTTACTTATTTTTTTTTATATATTTTTGAATTCTTCAATAATTTTATATTTTCTTGTCCTACTATTATGTCCGGTTTCTCTCTTCACCCTTACCAACTGTTTTCCTCGTCTCCTTCTTTTCAAATCTTCCGTCTTCCTCTGCTTTCTTCCCCTCTTTTCCCATATACCCAGACATCGGGGACTTACTTCCACGCGGCTGGCCGTCATCGCTTGCGCTAGGCGGTGGCCCGCCGTCCGGGGATTGCGACACTTCAGGCCTCTCCACGTTCTTTCCCTTTTGGGCCACTACGCTGATTTATAATACCGGTCCGGGCAGTTTCTCAGTCGTCAGTCCTCGTCTCTGCTGTCCATTTTGCTGTCCATTTTGAGAGCAATAAACACCCACCGGGCTATCATCGCCGGCCATTACTTTTTATTTCTTTTATTTTTGTCTACTGCGTCTATTGCTATAAGCCCATCTCCGCTCCTGCTTTCCCCTCTTAGCGCGCTATCGTTCACTATCCCCTCCGAAGCGAAATCCCCCCTCTCTGCTCCTCATCGGAATCCGGACAACAGGGCTTTGTTATCAGGACAGTTAATTTGCTTCTGATTTCCTCTTGTCTCTCAGCACGGAAGAGAGGCACTGCGCCGAACATCGCTGGCGAAATTGAACCAAACGCCGGCACAACTGGGCATCGGGGGTTTCGTTTGCCTTTTCTATCTCCCATCTCGGATCCGATCGTGACGCAATTTCGGCAGTATTTCAACGAATAAGCTGAAGCACGGGAAAAGAAACTCCGACAACGCTCCCCTTGCTGATATTGACGCACGACCGCAAAGTTGACCGCATCTCAGTCCACCGAACACAAAAGCTTTCCGACCTTCCAAGAAGCACTCCGGAATACAACGCCTCAACATCCACGCCACGCCACGCACAGTACCACACACCTCTACCACCAGATATGTCGATTCTCCCTGTTGCCGACCTGCCCGAGTTGCCTCCCGACGACTCAATGCTGTACCGCAAGTTCGGCCGGGAGGTGGCCAACTACTTTTCCGGCAGCCCGCTCAACCGCGTGTCGTTCCTGCGTACCGACCACAAATTCCTCCGAACCGCATTCGCTCACCCCTCGGCCCGCTTCCTGCTCATCGACAACCTCGCGCCACTGGTCCACGACACCACGCCGCCGCGGCTCGCCTGGAGCACGCGCGCTGAGATTGCGTCGGTCGTCGATGCCGACCCGTTCGAGAAGACCGAGGAGGAGGCCATCAAGGCATACAACTCCGAAAAGGACCCGCTGCCGATCGTGCTGTTCCTGGGCATCGACGAGAAGAACAAGTTTGCCGAGCCCAGCGACCCGGCCGCCGCCCCCACGCCCGAGGCGCCCTTTTCCTTCAACAGCTTCTCCGGCAGCCCGTACTTTGCCGTCGACATTACGCCGCGCGGCGGCACCGCCGACAAGGCGCGTGCCCTGATCGAGGCCTGCAAGGCCAAAGGCTTTTCGTTCTTTGCCAACCCCCGCAGCATGAGCCTGTCGGCTGCAGAAGGTAGGCCCCCTCTCCGCCCTCTCTGCCCTCTCCGCCCTCTCTGCCCTCTCCGCCCTCTCTGCCCTCTCCGCCCTCTCTGACCTGCTGCCCTTGCTCTTTCTCCAGTGTTCGCTGTCCGCTCTCTACCCTCCGCTAACTGCAATGATCAGCGGCTGTGTATGGCCAGGCGCGCGGCCTGTTCGACTGGAACGCGCGCAACCCCTTTTGCGCCGGCTGCGGCCAGCCGACGCTGTCCGTCAATGCCGGCACCAAGCGCACCTGCCCGCCGACGGACTTGGCGGGCGTCGAGCCCGGCGGCGCGCCCAAGGAACGCCGTCCTTGCGAGACACGCAAGGGCGTCTCCAACCTGAGCTTCCCCCGCACGGACCCCACCGTCATCATGGCCACCGTCAGCGCCGACGGCACGCGCATCCTGCTGGGCCGCAGCAAGCGCTTCCCCAAGTACTGGTACAGCACGCTCGCCGGCTTCCTGGAGCCCGGCGAGTCGGTCGAGGAGGCCGTGCGCCGCGAGGTCTGGGAGGAGAGCGGCGTCACTGTCGGCCGCGTGGTGATCCACAGCTCGCAGCCGTGGCCGTTCCCGGCGAACCTGATGATCGGCGCCATCGGCCAGGCGCTGCCCGGTGAGGGCGAGAAGATCTTCTTGGGCCACGACCCGGAGCTCGAGGACGCCAAGTGGTTCACGATGGACGAGGTGCGCCGGGCGCTACAGTACGATACGGCCGCCCTCGACGACCCGGTCCGCACGGGCTACAAGGAGGGCGACCTGCGTCTGCCGCCCAAGACGGCCATTGCCAATCAGCTCATCGCATCGGTGGTCGCGGGTTTCCACGAGCAGCCCAAGATTTGATTGTGCGAGACAATTTGTGGACTGAGGCGTGAGGGGTAGGCGAAAAGAAAACAAGAGGAAAAAAATCACTGAAATCATGGCACCACATAGAGATAGAATCACAAGAACCTTTTTCTGTCAAACGTTCGTCTCTGCTTTGACTACAGGGCGACAGTGTGGTGTAATCGTGTATACCTTCAGGGCTCCAACAAAGGTAAAGGTTCAATGAGAAGCTCTGGGAGCGGCAGCTGTAGGCCAGCCCAGTCATCCACGACGACACTGTGCTGCCGTTGCCAATTCGGTATCCATGAAGTGATATCAACGTTGAAGTCGGCAGCTTCAAGACAGCAGTGCTCATTCCGCAGCTCACCATTTGCTACATAGCCCATGGCGTCCCGGTTGCCGCATGCTAACAGTATGCAATGGTGGTAACATGCTGTAAAGCGTGACTTCTAATAAATAGTAGCGCTCACAGTGGTCGTGAACTGAAATCAGCGGATGTTTTTGTCTGGTAGCCTCTCGTATCACTGACAGTCTAATTTCTCGCGAGCAGCATATCATCTCGCTTGACAGTGAACACGAACCGAGGAACGTCCAGCGCGTTTCTCGTAAGATGCGAAATAGGGGCAAACCAAGGGGGAAAGCAAAACAAGTGCTTGCGAACACAAGCAAGATTCGTCGTCAGATACGATGTAGTGTGCCGTAAAAGGACTGAAAAGCCACAGTAGATCCCGTTTCAGATTTTCAGGGTCTGTTTTGGCACGGCTTGTCAGCGAACGGCAAGCACTTCCAACGCCCCAAAAGCACGAGGAGGCCGGCATTTTGGGCCCGACAAGGATGTCAAAAGGTCTGAATTGTGTGCCCCTTTTCGACATGCGTTCTTTCTTGTTTCCTTCCTTTTTTGTTCTCCGTATTGTGAACGCAGGCCTCCTGCGGCCATCATTCCTTCACGGAAAATTTAAGGGTGTTTCTAGAAGACGTGCAGAACGAATCCTTGTGCCCCGATCATGCAGGTCGTCGAAGCTGGCAGGAGAGAGGAACACCAGGGGTGGCCAGCAGAAGCAGACAGCCCAGCAAATCATTGTCCTCTGTGACCCATAGTCGCCTTTGTCTATCTGTTCTGCCTCTTCACCTGTTCACCTGCATGTACTCAACTGCTCAATGTCCACATCCGTCCATACAAGGAACATCAGTCCAGCTTCAAGCTAGACCGACAAAGCAGGGCCCAATGGCAGATGGCAGAGCACCCCTATCTCGTCTCCGATTTTTTTGTTTGACGAGCCATTGGTCATTGGATGCTTTTGTCTTGTGCCACCAGCGGGAACAGGCAGCTGCAGAAAGAGGTCACGTCGGCCTTGTGCGCTCGTGTGATCAACCGCAACGACTAGTCGTGTTGGATGGAGGCGGTGAGTAGAGTTGTCAAATAAAACCAGCAAAATTGCACATTAGCACAACAGTAGCTGTCCTCCGCAGACATGCTGCCTACAATCGATTCACAATGGCACAGCGCAGGTAGCCGAATGCTTGGCTTGCGCTGTCGAGAGTACATTGCCCTGCAACCTTTCCGGCCGGCGCGAACCCTACCGAGAGTGTCGTGCGGGACATTATGCAGGCGGATGTGATACTCGGGGCAGCCTGCTTCATAGTTTTGTACTTGTTCTGTCGTCGTTTGAATTTCGCGCGTTCGGTCAGTTTCACGGCGACGTGCTTCTGTGTACATTCGTACGATACGAAGTACTAACCCTTCCGTGCATCGTATCGCATCGTGTCGCAATCTGCAATCACAGGCTGTGTCCACATGGAATCTCTGTATTTCGTAGGTCCTGGGTTTATAGCGTGGGTGGGGTGGGCTTTTCGACGTGACAGGGCAAATTAAACACGAAAATCACAAATTCAACGAAACGAGGAAAACAACAAGAACCGGGTGCACTATGTGCCCCGTGCTTTCCTCATTGACGTACAAGGACCGTGTTTCACCAGGAGAAATTGGTGCGGCCAGCGAAAGAAAGCAGGAGCGAACAGGGGCTGTTGATTGGGGAGGGAGTATCACTCGATACTTGGTCCCCAGGGAGAGCAAGTGCAATGGGGTTGCAGACGCCCTGAAGTACGAATAAGGAAAGAGCAAAGGGGGGAACGTAGGAGCAAGGGAAAGAAGGAAGGTCATGCTCCCATACTTCGTAGTTTCCTTCTTGATCGCCTTGGATGCGGTGTTCCGTTTTCGACAAGGAAAGTGCGCCTGGCCGTGTCATTTTGACTCTGGCCAGACTCGTCTCAGTCCGAGAGCGTTGCCAAAGCTTCAACAGCAGTAAAAGCAGACAGCAAGCAGTGGTGAACGCGGCTTCAAAACTTAGCGGCTCTATTTTACTACGCCCGAAATGTGTTGGACTTTGGGGCTCGAGGGCAGCAATGCTTTACACTCCGATTTTGCCCTTGTCATGGACGTCGTCTCGAGAAACAAACCAGGGAAGGAGGCAGGAAGCAACAAGAGAAGGAGCCACTCTGCGCTTGCCAGCGAATAGAAAGCCAGAATACGTGACATTGTCGTTCTGATAGTGGAGACGTCTCGTTTTCTTCTCTTTCATGAAATAATCATTTCTTCGTCTCCGTTCTTTTTCTTTTTTTTTTTTTTTTTTTTTTTTTTTTGCCTGAGCGCGAGCGGTCTGCAATCTGCCCAATACCAACCAACAGACACCGCCAGCCGACCTTTGGCTACCGTGGACAGCTAATTTTTTTGCTTGGTTATGCCCCCAAAACGGCCGCCATATTATTACAGGCACACAGCCTGCATGTCTGCCACGACGCACCTCAGTGGCCCAGAATTTAGAACTTACAACACAGTGCCGCTCCCGCTTAATGCCATAATGCCTTAGCGCATGCTGCGATAAACTGCAGCGGCAGGTCAAGCCGCCAGTGAATCGCTCTTTCCTCGCAGTCTGTCCGTGTCTGATGCATTTGATATTTGGCTCAGTGTCCAAGGCTGCTCCTGTTCTTTTCCCGTATTCCGGCTGCCCTCGTCGTTCCTGCTTTCTTCATCTGTTCTGGTCTTCCTCTAGGTGCTGCTTCCTTCCCTGCAATCTCCAGTCCATTTTACCGCACTGTACGACTTACAATTCCGTATATGAATGCCTGCTGTAATTTTGACATACACAGTGTAAAGTCCTGGGCTCCCCTCCTTCCCCACTTCAATGCCGGGCCTATTGAAGCAAAGAGCCAAATGGTTAGATAGTGAAAAGGCGCAAAGGCGCAAAGGCACCAGAAGTGAAAGGCGGAAAGAGGCTAACGTCGACGCCAGCTCCCAATCCAAAGCCTCTGCATCCACCCTCCAGTTCTAGAGTTTCGCCCTACTGCTGCTTCTCCGCCTACCTCTGGCCGCCTGTCCCATCCCCCCATCTGGCCCATCCTACCCAAGTCGCCTGCTCTCCCTCAACTGTTCGCTCTTGCCTTATCCAACCCTCTCTCTTACTTGCCATCCACTCTTCCCATTGTCGTATATCTCCTAGTTACCTGCTCCAACCTGCGCATCTCTCGTCTTCGGCGCCTCTCCAGTGCCCATCCAAACCACCACTACACCACTGGATACCACCAAAACGCACGCGCCGACAAACGACGACAATTCCCGACCGGACGCTCGAGGATTCTTACCAGAGGCAATTTCTTCCCACCCACCGACAAGCCAATCTCTTCGACAGCACGAGCATCTTGCCCGCAATCGCTGCCTTTGCCAGCTTCGCCATCTTCGTTTCCCCTTCATTGCTACGCCTCGGCCATATCGCCGCTCTGCTCTTCCTTCTAGGTAGCAGCCTCAGTTATCGACAATGGTTGTCGCAACAATCAAGTACGTGTTATCACTCCGGCCTCTCTGCACATCTGGGTGTAGTATCTCTCTTTTGGGGGCTTCCTGACCTCTTGTTGGTCCTCCGTTCTCCGCGTCGGTCTATCGGGCTCGTGTACACCCGGTTGCTTCTCCTCTCTGCTCCCCTTTCCTTTCAGCGCGTTCCCATACCCGCTGCATGCGATTCCTACCGACGACGTCATCTACTGTCTGTTCTTGCGTCATGTTTTATGGCCTTTCTGGTTTCATTTTTTTTATGTTGCTTCTCCCAACGCTCATCACTAACTGGCATTCGTTTTTGCGCAGGTGCGTGGTGGTGGGTGACGGCGCCGTCGGCAAGACCTGCCTGCTGATCAGCTACACAACGAACAAATTCCCTTCGGAGTATGTGCCGACTGTGTTTGACAACTATGCGGTCACGGTTATGTGAGTCCATACCCACCTCCTTTTTTTTATTGTCCTCCCAACGAAAGCCGCCTGTCGCTCACAGCGCTCTCTCTCTCCTGCCAGGATCGGCGATGAGCCTTACACTCTCGGTCTGTTCGATACCGCCGGTCAAGAAGATTACGATCGCCTGCGCCCTCTGTCGTACCCGCAGACGGATGTGTTCCTCGTCTGCTTTAGCGTCACATCGCCTGCATCGTTTGAGAACGTCCGCGAGAAGTGGTTCCCCGAGGTGCATCACCACTGCCCCGGCGTGCCGTGCTTGATTGTCGGCACACAGGTCGATCTGCGGGACGACCCGAGCGTACGGGAGAAGCTGTCGAAGCAGAAGATGGCCCCTGTACGGAAGGAGGACGGCGAGCGGATGGCAAAGGACCTTGGTGCGGTCAAGTACGTCGAGTGCAGTGCCCTGACACAGTACAAGCTGAAGGATGTTTTTGATGAGGTATGCACTCCTACTCTTTTTTGACCTTTTGTCTCGTGCACTACTAACAATTGCAAGGCTATTGTCGCAGCATTGGAGCCGCCCGCACCCAAGAAGAAGTCGCACAAGTGCCTCGTTCTTTAGTTGGACGCGTTTATTTGCTCCTTTTCCAATGCCATACCGTTTCTTATCATCCCTTCTCTCACCGCAGAGCGATTCAAATACCTGCTGTTGTGTGAGGTAATTGCTGCTGTCGCTTCGGTTTCTCAGCTCCAGCCTTTCGTGTTCGTACCCATGCTATTTTCTCTGCTCCATTCGATCAAGCTCTGCTTGACACGTACCCCACAGCCATGACCAGAGGCTATGTAACCGAAAAAGCCACATGTGGACCCGGTGACGGCCATGGTGTTTGGTCGAGGCGATGACCAGCTTGCGCCTGGAAGGCCTGTGTCCTTGCATGGCACAGGACGTTGGAAAGATGGGAAGAGACTATGGACGACGGGTAGATCCAATGGCGAGTAACTGCCGGCGTGAAAAGCGTCCGATCATCGATAGAAGGGCACGTCCGACATGGACGATATCCTGTTCGCACCTCCCTCTCCCTCTCCCTGTTCCGTATCCGATTCGCATTTATCCCCATTTTCGTTTTGATTCAGGCCATTTCTTTTTTCTTGTTTTCGCTTCGTTCTTTTTCTCTTGTCTCGTCCCGGAGATTTCTTCAGTTATAGGACAAAGTTTGGCGATTTGGAGTGCAATTGATTTTCCCACCAGCTATTCAAGATACTTTATGCTTTCGTTTTGGTTGGCTTTTGTTTGTCGACGCGAGTACTACTGCCGCTTATTGCTATTTATGCACACGCATGACCATGTGCTCCTCTCAGGACGAGGAAGCATATGCCGTGCATCGGAACGGGCAGCGGCTTTGGCTGTCCTACGTCCCAAAAGCGCCGGCGCGTAGCTTCCGAGTTGCTTGGACTCCAAGTAGCACATGGCAAGTTGAGCGACAGGCGCTGAGGCGGTTGTGCATTCCACATTTAGCGCGATGCTGCCGCATCGCAGCCAGCTGCTGTTGCCGTTTTGGGGGGATGGGGCCACTTGGTGGGTATTGGCGAAACGAGCAGGCAGCTCCCCGTTGCCTTCCCCCCTCAGTTTGCGGGCACTATTCAGCAGCGCTTTCCTTTTTGGGAATGTAGACGCGATTGTCGGATAACGCAAGCACGATGGGTACATCGTCGCCCTTTATCTTTGTCTTCTTGAGGGGTCGTCTTTCTGCCATTTCTGTGTTCTCGTTTGTTATTGGGATCTTTTTGCGATTTACAGTTAGGAAGAAAACGGACGAGTTGCCGAACACCGGAGACCCCTTTACCTGATTCTCCCCAGTTTTGGGATATTGGCGGTACATATATATAATCGAAGACCTTGCTAGGTTCCGACATACGAGCTTCTTGTTCTCTGACCGTCAGAATTATTTTGAGCATTTTGTCTTCCTTGGATACCATTTCTGCATCTTGCCATACCTTACAAGCATTCTCAATGCCACCATCAAGCGTCCGCGCATGGGTGCTGGCCATTGTGGCCGCACTCGCTGCTGTGAGCCCAACTGAGGCCTGCGGCCATCACCGTCACGGCCACGACGACACGCCATTCTCCAAGGAGTATCTCGACGAGCTTCAACGCAAATGGGGCAGCGAGGTAAGAGGCATAAGACATGGGTAGACCGCACACATGTAGCGGATGTTGCTCACCAAGTGTTTTCGTTAGTGGTCCTTTAACGGCATCGGCTCCTTTGGGCACCTCGAATACGCGAAATGCCTCACGAACCCGGAGGAACTCTACGATATTGCAATTATCGGGGCGCCCTTTGACACGGCCGTGTCCTACCGGCCTGGCGCGCGGTTTGGACCCCGTGCCATCCGCCAAGCCTCGAGTCGGCAGACGGCCCTCCGCGGCTTCAACCAGCGAGCAGGCATCAACCCCTACCGCAGCTGGGCGCGCATCCTCGACTGCGGCGACATCCCCATTACGCCCATGGACAACGTGGTGGCCGTGCAGCAGATGTCCGAAGCATTTGTGGAGCTCGGCAAGCGGCCGCCAGCGTCGGCTACGGTCCTGCAGCGACCGAAGCTGATCACGCTGGGCGGTGACCACAGTCTGGCCCTGCCGGCCCTGCGGGCTCTACATGCCGCATATGGGCAGCTGCGGGTGATTCATTTTGATGGTACGTAGCAGGAGCAGAGTCTGTACCACGTGTTCGTGTCCCCGTCATCTGACAGTCAGTAGCCCACTTGGATACGTGGCACCCTGACAAGTACCCGTCGGCGTGGCCGTCGGAGCAGTCGCGTTACAACCACGGCTCCATGTTCTGGGTCGCCGGCCAGGAAGGCCTGCTCACGAACGCGACCGGTGCGCCCTCTGTGCACGCCGGCCTGCGCACACGACTCACCGGCGACGACTTTGACGACTACTACGACGACGACCGGCAGAACTGGGTGCGCCTGAGCGCCGATGATCTGGACGACATGGGCGGCGCCAATGCTGTGCTCGCAGCCATCCTTGCAGCCATTGGCGACAACGACGATCCGGTCTACCTCTCCGTCGACATTGACGTGCTGGACCCGGCGTTTGCGCCCGGCACCGGCACGCCCGAGCCTGGCGGCTGGACAACGCGTGAGTTGATTCGGATCCTGCGGGGACTCGAGGGGCTCAACATTGTGGGTGCGGATGTGGTTGAGGTGGCACCGGCCTACCAGGGCCCCGGCGAGGAGACGGCGCTGGCGGCAGCGCAGGTGGTCTACGAAATCATGAGTTCGATGGTGAAGCGTGGTATGGCAGGCATGGGCAAAGAAGGCCTCGTGTATGAGAAGACGGCGGCAGAGTCTGTGTCGTCTAAGCCGTCCAAGAAGGAGCGCGTTGTGGATGAGCTGTGATAGAGACCGGTGTGAAAAGAGACGAGTTAACAAACCTGGCTTGAAGAAGGGAAAGCAAGAGACGACAAGTCATCTGCGGCAGCGATAAGGCCAGCCCACTGTACCCACGTATCGTACCAAACGGCATTCGTGACCTCTCCTTGTCTCATCTTCTTATCAGGGGGGTCTGGCAAAGGCCATGGAGAAAGATAACAACGCGGCTGGATTGTCCATGTAAGAACGCAAAGAGAATGACAACTCCAACCAACTCTTTGAATTCCCGTTGCTGCCAAATGTGAAAACAAGACTCAAACAATCCGCCAAGGGAAAAGAAAAACCAAATGAGATCAATTTTACTCTTCATGTGTCGTACATGACCTGCCCCGTCGTTATCGCTCCATACGGCGTTGTATGATCGCGGTGACTCGGTCCCAGGCTCAATCTCAATCTGAAACCGGTCGTTTTGCTGTCTCGCTGTCTCCTGCCCACAGAAATAGCTGTGACTCAGAAGCGCGAGCAAAAGACGACGAGTCAGAGCGACTGGCAACCAGCCCCGCCCCAATTTTGCGCCTGCGCTGCCCTCATCCAGCGCTGGTTCGCCCTAGCAATATTTTATCTCTGATAACCCCACCACTGGATATCTCTTTTCTTCCCGTTCTCCTGTCTCTTTTTTCGTTTTCTCTCCCCAGACCACGCAACCACGCCCGCGATAGACAATTGGTGCTCATGTAAGTGTAGGATTGACGACGCTTCTGCTTTGCCGTTTGGCACATACGTTTTACTGACTTTTGTCCCCTCCGGCGCAGAGCAATTGGCAATCTACGAGACAGCAAGATCAACAAACAACACCAGACGAAATTACCCCCTGCCATCTCTCTCCCTCCCTCCTACTATGGCATCGGCTCCGGAACCCGCCGTGCGCGTCGACAAGGTGGAGGCACCGCCGGTCTACATCGACACAGATGTCGGCAAGGACGACGAGTCGGCCGACGGCACCGAGGCCAAGCCGTTCAAGTCGCTGGCCCACGCGTACATTCAGAACCTGGACAAGCCTGCAAAGGCGTACCTGATGCGCTCGTCGACGACGACGCCAGCCGGTGGTGACGCGGCCGACGAGGCGGCTCGTCTGCAATGGAAGGCGCCGGCCAAGAGCGCGGCCAAGAAGGCACAGACGCTGCTGGACGGGCACAAGAAGAAGCTGGCGCGGGCCGAGCAGACGCTGGCCAAGGAGGAGGAGCAGAAGCAGCAGCGGGCCAAGAACCTGGAGGCGGCGAAGTCGGTGACCATCCAGGAGGACCCGGCCCTGCCCAAGGCGCAGACGATCAAGCTGTGGCAAAAGGACGTGCCGCTGGGCGACCCGGCGACGGGCGTCAAGGGCACGCGGGTGCGCGTGTTTGGGCACATCCACCGGCTGCGCGTGCAGAAGCAGGCGACGTTTTTGACGCTCAAGGACGGCTACGGGTTCCTGCAGTGCGTCATTGCGGCGGGCCCGCTGACGTCGACGTACGAGGCGCTGCTGTTTGCGCAGGAGACGTCGCTGTTCTTGTTTGGCGAGCTGCGCACGGTGCCGGCGGGTGCGACGGCGCCCGACGGCCGCGAGCTGCACGTGGACTACTACGAGGTGTACGGACGCGCGCCGGGCGATGCGGAGGCGATTACGAACATTGTGGCATCGGGCCAGCAGGACCCGTGGGAGTCGGACATGCTGGACAAGCGGCACCTGGTGCTGCGCGGCGACAAGGCGTCGGCCGTGATGAAGCTGCGGTCGGTGCTGTACGAGGCGTTTGTTCTCAACTTCAAGGCGCGGCGCATCGTGGCCGTCTCGCCGCCGGCGTTTGTGCAGACGCAGGTCGAGGGCGGCGCGACGCTGTTCCGCGTGCCGTACTACAACGATGACGCCTACCTGACGCAGTCGTCGCAGCTGTACCTGGAGACGTGCCTGCCGAGCATGGGCGATGTCTACTGCATCGAGAAGTCGTTCCGCGCCGAGAAGTCGCTGACGCGCCGCCACCTGTCCGAATACACGCACATTGAGGCCGAGCTCGACGCCATTGTCTTTGACGACATGCTGGAGCACATTGAGGACATGATCTGCAGCGTCGTGGACGCGGTGCTGGCGGACCCGGCCGGCAAGGAGCTGGTGGAGCTGCTGCACCCCGGCTTCGTCAAGCCGGCGCGCCCGTTCAAGCGCATGAAGTACACGGACGCCATCGACTGGCTCAACGCGCAAGACCCGCCGGTGCTGAACGAGGAGGGCCAGCCGCACGTGTTTGGCGACGACATTGCCGAGGCGGCCGAGCGCAAGATGGTCGACACGCTCAACGTGCCGGTGCTCCTGACGCACTTCCCCGTCGAGGTCAAGGCGTTCTATATGAAGAAGGACCCCGACGATCCGCGCGTCACCGAGAGTGTCGACGTGCTGATGCCCAACGTGGGCGAGATTGTGGGCGGCTCGATGCGCATGGACGACTACGACGAGCTGATGGCGGCCTTTAAGAACAAGGGCCTCAACCCGGAGCCGTACTACTGGTACCTGGACCAGCGCAAGTACGGCACGAGCCCGCACGGTGGCTACGGTCTGGGCCTGGAGCGCCTGCTGGCCTGGCTTGCCAACCAGCACACCGTCCGCACATGCTCCCTGTACCCGCGCTTCATGGGCCGCGCGAAGCCGTAAGGCGATGGCAGCCGCTGGAGCAACGTTTGGAGGGGAAGACGGGAATTAGAGACTGCATTGTTGTTTGATAGAAAAAGAGGTCACGGTGAAAAATGGAAGGGATGGGTGAAAACCGCATGCGAGACTATGAAAAGAATAATGAAATTGATGTAAACGCTGCAGTTGTGTATGAGCTCGTTTGTAGCGGAGACGGAGATTGTGAAACGTTTTTGGCCGTGAACAGAGTACTATAGGCCAAGCGTGCTTCATGCATGCCGGTGCGGTTCTCCGTTCTAGATCGTCGTCGCCCAAGCCAAGGGGTGCGTACTGGTTCCTTCCTCAAACATCGATCATCCGGGTGACCAGGCCAAAGCGAGGCTCCCCCATGGTTCTTTCCCTCTGGCTGCTGGTGTGCCTGTGCTTTGGTCTTTCCATCTGTTCACTCTTGGGCCGTCCTTTCCTTTTGTCGACTGCTCTTTTTGTATGTTGTATTATTTCCTCTTCTCTCGTCTCTTCTCCGCTTTTTCCTTTTGGCATCCCCCTTATGCACGTTCCTGCATTACGCCAAACGGGCCCTGCAGCGCCCAGTGGACCACTTCGCTGAGTCTGTTTGGGAAGGTGCAATGCCCTCTGTGCACCCGAGCGATTCTTCACTCTTTGGACCAGCCATTTGGACCGGCCATTTGGGCCAGCCATCCATCCGCCCGTTTTCTGATGAAGAAACCGTCTGCCGCTTGTGTTGCCAATCCTTGACCAAACATCGAGATACAGAGTTGTTTCTGTGCGTGCTACTCTGTACTTTGTATCTTACCCGGAGCTGTGGTGAACCCCTGAGCAGGATACGACGCAAAACAATTCTGAATGAAATATTGTGCGCGCCGTCGTTCGTTGAACAAGGCTACCAAGCATTACAGCATGCAGCATCTCACAATAAGATTACCTCCGCCCTGAGGACGTCCACAAGGCTGGGTTGGGTCTTCCGCCCCTGACCTTTGCTTTGCCCGAGGTGGAATCGTCTCCCTTACTCATGCCTTCATCCGGGTCCCTGTTCCTTCTCGCACACTTTTGACTACGATGTACGCCTGCTGCTCCTCCGGCGCTTCTTTTGGTGTCCTGTTTAATGTATGTCGTACCCAGCATGGAGTTGCGAGTCACACGAGTCGCAGCGTCGCAGCGTCGCAGCCACTGTCGTCGCCGTTGATTTCCAGCCAGGGGAACATGGTGACGGCTCGTCATGCTGTGTGCGACTTTCCACATTGTGGCTTTAATTTTGAAAAAGGGGGGAAAGGCCCTGAGCCTCAATCGAGTTGGGTTGCACGCGAGGCACAACGATACTCGAGAAGCCGAGGAGGACAGGTACGTCGTAAGAGACGTATCGTATATTACATCGTTTCTCCACTTCTTCTTTTTCTTCTCATGTTTCTTCAACTTCTTTGGCCAACCTCACCGTCGTCCGTCATATCATTCTTCTGCCAGCTTGGAATCCTCGTCTGCTGGCTGTCACTCATTGCCTTGCCCAAGCCACAAATATGTTGTGCCTGGCGAGGTAAATCGTAGTGCGGAGGAAATGGGAAAGACGTTTTACAAAGGACGGCCTGTGAAGGGCGTGCTCTTTCTCTTCGGGGTCTCGCCCAGTCCCGAGAGGAGAGAAGCGGATCCCTGGGCCTTGTCTAGTTATTTTACGGAGCACGCGTGTGGCGAGTGCAGAATACATTCTATTATTAACGCGATTCTCCGGAGAAGCTGGGGAGAAAGAAGGAAAGGGGGAAGCGTGGAAAAAGGCCAGAGCACGCATTCCGGTCTGTTTCCTACGCTGATGCGCATTCGAGATTTGCATTTTCCGTGATCAGCAGATGCACAGATGCGCCACAATATGGGGATCATAGAATACCCCTTATTAACCTTAGCTCTACGTCAGAAGTCGTGGAAAACATGCTCGACGGTTCCCCAGTCTCGCCATCGCACGCACACTTGTGGCCTTTCCAAACGAAGCCAGAGATTGATAGAAGTGCAAATTGGGAAAGTAGAGGAGAATAGAGGAAAATAGAGGAAAATAGGGACGCTAAAAGTCCTAAATGACGCCAGGAAATGAGCAGTAAGCCGTCTCGGCGCTGGGTCAACCCCTTCTGAACGAATTCTCAACGGCTCTCTGCCCTTCCTCAAGACCCTGACACTCTGACGCTTGGACGATACGGTCCAGGGTTGGAAATCACGACCTGCGCGACTTCATTTTCCGAAGCAGTGACGAGGAGTGCAAATGAGGCTACATGTACCGCACATTCAGGCATTTGGCAATGCATGACCTGGATTTCGACATCTCTGCAACAGCACTCATATCCGGCCACACGTGCCTATATCTCCAGCCTTATATAGATCGTGATATTACCATCGTTGTTAACTGTTTCGAGGCCGTTGTCATTCTTTTCCTTTCTCCTTCCCCTTTTCCTTGACCTCCCATAGGACCCTTCACTCCATTCTCCCGCACATGTACCACGTCTCTATTGACGTTTGCATTCCGTGTCCTTTTCAACATGTGGTAGAAGGACTTGACCCCAGATGTCGTATCTTAAATCCCATCTGTGAGGGGGCCGCAATTTATCCCCGTCTTGCCCTCCCTCTGAGCAGCACAGAGAACCCACAATGTAAGGCATCATACCAGTAATCTTTCATCCGTCGCTGGGCCGTGTGCTTGCTGTCCGCACTGCCACGTCCCAATGCGCCAATGGGACACTGTGCCGAATGCCCCAATGCCATCAATGCCTCGTATACGTCGACTCTCAACGCCATCGCCAGCCTTACCGATGCCCGCCCGGAAACAGCAGAAACAACCTGGAAATCTTAGTGTCCTCAGTAACAAAGACGCCAGCGGGATCTGGCAAACAAAGACAGGAACTAGCCCGCTAGCGCAATCCACACGCCAGGCTCCGCTTGTCCATGGAAAAAGAGGCATTGCCTGATGGTCGGAGGTCAATTGCTCTCTCCAAAGTCACCAGTCGGCACACGGTGCCTGTCATCGGTCGTCCACATCTAACAGCACGGTATTAAAATACGATCCAAGTCATCGTAGTCTGTGCTAGTCAGTGAGACGATGCCTATGCTCATCGGGTGTGCCTTCGTCGACGAGATTCATGCCTTCCTCGTTCACTGCGGCTCATGGTCACGTTTTCTGCTTCACATATTGTGTCCGTCGTTCCTGCCGTGCATCGTCGGCACGTTCTCTGCGTCCTCTCCATGTTTGCCTCTGTCGAGCGCACCTTCTCCATTCGTCCTTTTCAACTGCATGAGTATCCTTTACAGTGCCATGCATCCCTTCTCACCTTCCTGCTTACTGCCACCTTCTGTACTTTGGGTGCTTTGAGCCTTCCCTTCTTGATGGGTCCAGCCAGGGCTCTTTCCCACCTTAGAAAGCCAGCACCGATTTCCCCTGAACGGGCCTCATTAAACTTAGCGCGCCCCAATTAAATGTCTCCTGTCCGCTTTGGGCAATCCACAAGCGACCAACGGGAACATCACCCCCCCTTTTCCACAATCCAGCTAGCCTCTCCCCTGTTTCTCATTCTCTGTCTCTCTCACCTCTCTGCACCATTCTGCGTCCTTCACTCTAACCTTTTCCCTCCTTTGCCCCTACGATCCTCTTCTTCGCCTCCTCCACCTTCTCCATCTCTACCCTCAGTCTGGTCTGTCGACTCCTTTCTTCTTCGTCTCTCGCTTTTCTTCATTCTTTCATTCACACTCTTTTCCCCGTTTCCTCACCTCTTCACTCTCTCTTTTTCGATCTCGTTTTTCGTTCCTCGGCCTCTCTTCTCTACTCCTCTTCTTTCTTGGTCATCCACATCTTTCTTCGTGGTTCGACTTTCATTCTTCAACCGGCTCTTTTGCCAGCTTCTGCTTCTTGCTTCTTGCTTCTTCGTTTCTTTTTCTTCTTCCATTCGTCACTGCTCGCTTATTCTCCCCGTTATTCGAACTCACTCGTTTGTTCGCCTTCGCTTGGTTTCCGTTCGACTGAACTTGGGATCTCGTATTCTTTTTTGCTTCGGTACTTCTCGCCATCTCCTTCAAGAGCAGTTTTGCACCTAGCTCGATACACCTTTGCAGACATTCTCTTCGCTCACAGCGTCTCACTCGCTCGCCGTGTTCTGTTCTGTCGCCTACAATCTCTTACTTATTTGTTTGTTCTATACCGCCGAAAACAACCCAGAGTCTTTGGCTTTTGCTCTGGTCATATCCACGACCATCACAGCCAGCCCGTTTATAATACTTTTCTTGGATACATTTTGTCTTCCCGAAACGACCGTCCAGCTTCGAATCCTTCGACCTCGACCAGCTCGTCTCGACGACAAATGATCAGCTTTTTGTTCCTCGATACCCCATAATTCTACGCTTCAATTCTTGGCTCGCCTGGTTTACCTACGTCCCTTTTCTTCCCATTTCAAGAAGCCCGTGTGCTTTCCCGAATCGACAAACGGCTTTCTAGACGCCGACGTGTTTAGGTTCCAACCTCTTTCGTCTCGACCACCTTCTTCTCCCCTATATCCTCGCTTCAACTTCGCGCTCACCTGTCTTCGATCTCCCGCAACGAACCACTTCCGTGCCCGGTTTCAGGGTACGAATCATCAGTCAAAACGGCGGTCCTATCTCACGTTTCTCGGGACAGCCTTGTCCCCCCTCATCTGCTCGGGATGCAGGACATGAACGCCCCTGTCAGCCAGCCTGGCCCCAACGGCGGCCGCTTCGGTCACGCCTCCAAGCCCTCCAACAGCGATACCGGTTTCTCCCACGGTGCCTTCACCTCCAACATCAGCGGCTTCGGTGACCGCCACCCGCGTCGTGCGAACATTCCCAGCATCAACACCCAGTCCATGAACCAGCCCCCTCCTCCGACCACCACCGCCGCGGCGCCCGACATGACCACCCCGGGCACCGCCTTCGACATGCAGTTCACATCTCTTCTTCCGTCCCAGTTGCTTCTTGGCAGCCCTTTTCAACCGGGTACCCCGGCTGCCTTTGCCACTTCCCAGTTCCAGGGCCAGATCGGCTACCAGCAGGCCCAGCAGCTCCAGCAGGCACAGCTTCAGGCCCAACAGCAGCAGCAGCAACAGCAGCAGCAGGCCAATGGCCAACTTAACGTCCAGACTAATGGACAACAGAGCCCTGACCAACAGAACATGTCGCCCCAGGCCTACCAGACGATCGTTTCACCCTCGACCTACGGCGCACCCCAGTTCTACTCGCCCCAATCGCCCAGCGGTGCGTTCAACAACGTGGCCGGCCAGATCCAGGTCCCCATGCAGGCCGCGTCGCCAGTGGGCCTGTCGCCTGGTGTCGTGAGCGGCACCAGCCGCACTGTCTACCTGGGCAACATCCCCGCCGACACGCCCGCCGACGAGCTTCTGAGCCACGTCCGCAGTGGTCAGATCGAGTCCGTCCGCATGCTGCCTGACAAGAACTGCGCCTTTATCTCCTTCCTCGACGCAAGCTCCGCCACCCACTTCCACTCTGATGCCATCTTGAAAAAGCTCTGCATCAAGGGTCAGGATGTCAAGGTTGGCTGGGGCAAGCCGTCCCAGGTTCCCACGTCCGTGGCGCTGGCTGTCCAGCAGTCGGGCGCCTCGCGCAATGTGTACCTGGGCAATCTGCCTGAAGAGATCACGGAGGATGAGCTTCGAGAGGACCTGGGCAAGTTTGGTGCCATTGACACCATCAAACTCGTCCGCGAGAAGAACATTGCTTTCATCCACTTCTTGTCCATCTCCAACGCCATCAAGGCTGTCACCCAGCTGCCCCAAGAGCCCAACTGGCAGTCTCCGCGTCGTGTCTACTACGGCAAGGACCGCTGCGCCTACGTGTCCAAGACGCAGCAGCAGAACGCCGCTCAGTACCTCGGCATTGCCCCTGGCTATGCCAATATGCTGACCGGCGCCGATCGCGACATCATCTCCAACGCCCTGGCCCAGCAATCTGTGGCTGCTGCTGCGGTTGCCACTACTGCCGGTGGCATCAGTAACCTGGGCAACCGCACCATCTACCTGGGCAACATTCATCCCGAGACCACAATTGAGGAGATTTGCAACGTCGTTCGCGGTGGCCTGCTGCACCACGTCCGCTACATCCCTGACAAGCACATTTGCTTTGTCACCTTCATCGACCCGACCGCGGCCGCCTCGTTCTATGCCCTAAGCAACCTGCAGGGTCTCATGATCCACAACCGCCGCCTCAAGATCGGCTGGGGCAAGCACTCGGGTGCTCTGCCGCCGGCCATTGCCCTGGCCGTGAGCGGCGGCGCGTCGCGCAATGTGTATATTGGCAATCTCGATGAGACGTGGACTGAGGAGCGCCTGCGCCAGGACTTCGCCGATTTTGGTGAAATTGAGCTGGTCAATACGCTCCGTGAGAAGAGCTGTGCGTTTGTCAACTTTACCAACATTGCCAATGCTATCAAGGCCATTGAAGCTATCCGCAGCAAGGAGGAGTACAAAAAGTTCAAGGTCAATTTCGGTAAGGACCGTTGCGGCAATGCTCCGCGTCAGCTCCAACCCGGCAACGGCAACAACGCCAACTCCCAGTCCCCACACAACGAGGCCGGCCGCATCGCGTCGCCTCCGCCCAACGGCTCGACCAGCCAAAACAGCGGCTCGCCGACCAATACCACGTCGCCTGGCAACAACCCCAACCAGCCGGCCGTCACTCTCTTCAGCTCGACCAACAATGCTCTGACCATGTACCTTAGCCACGTCTCGCAGCAGGCCGCGCAGCAGCAGCAGCAGCAGCACCAGGTGCTCGTTGCCCAGCAGGCCGCACTCTTTGGCACCGCCGCCTCGCCCTCGAGCGAGCTGACTATTGAGGTGCCCCAGGGTCCCATTATTTCTGGCCACCAGCAGTCGGCCAGCATGTCCAACGGCTACGCCAACGGCGGCAATGCTACGACGACCAACGGCACGACCACGATTGGCGGTCTATTGGCGCCCGGCAACCCGCGCGGCCAGCACAACCGCGCCGTGAGCCTTCCTGTTCTGGCCCCTGGCTTTGAGAACGGCGGCACCAGCCCCAACAGCGTTCCCGGCGGCGCCAATGGCGGCGCCAGTGAGGGCGAGCGCCGGGGCCACCAGTACCAGGCCAGCTTTGGCGGTATGGGCGCCGGCTTCGGTCTGGCCATCCAGAGCGGCCTGAATGGTTGGGTGGAGGAGGAAGTTGCCAACTAAACGAGAGGTGTACGCGTTTGCATTGGTGGGGGGTATAGCTGTGGACTGTTGTTAGGTGTATAGTGCATTTTTTGGACTCGGTAGTGGAGAGCCAAAACGAGTCGAAGCTGTGAACGGCAACGCAGATTGTTTTAGCTGTTGTAATTGCCCCATCTTTTGGATATGTTTCCCCCTATCTTCTGCCTATCTACTATCATTACTTGTTATATTTACTGTTTCGGCTACTTTTATTTCTTGTTCCTATTATATTGAACTTTGGCTGTTGCTTTTCTTCGTTTCCTTTGCATCTCCTCAGTCACTTCACTTGTTCTATTTTTTGGTTTCTTTACTTTATTTTTGCTATTTGCGCGTCTTGCCTTTGTCTGGCTTGAGAGGCCTCTTGCGTTTACGATCTTCTGTCCCAATCTTTCGCAGTAACAAAATACCAATAATTCCAGGTATGCTTGTACCATGCGTATCTTATCCGGTCAGGAAACCTGTCAAATTTAAACAACTCATCTTTCGCTTATGAAAGATCAAAAAGTGTCTTAATATGTGCAACTGCGTCCCCGCAGGTCGAGAAGGCTAAACTATATAACAAAAACCGGCAGAAGAAGTATGGAAGACAACGAAGACCATGCTGAATAAAATGGCAATAAGGGTATCGCCTCCAAATGCGCACGCTGATATGTACATGCTATGTTTTGTTTGTGGCCACGCCCAGACGCCAGAAGATATGCCAAATAGATGTGTGATGTGTGGTCCTCTCACGAGGCCAGATGTTGTGCAACCCCAAATCAGGTCGCTATTGTACAGATCGTGATAATATAGAATTTGTGGGAAGAGGGGACTCGGTGGCAGGTCGTCCCCCTCCTCCCCTTTGTTTTTGTCGTTCCTGTCGTAAGGGCCATGCAAAATGCAAAACTGCAGAACCGGCCGAAGTAAACCCAGCTGAACGCCATCCCAATGCCATGTTTGTCCTTTCGCCGAGGGGGGGTATCATGATAAATCCAACCGCTGGTGCAAATGAAACCGCCAATGCAGGGAAAAAACAAGAAAACACCAATCTCCAAACAATCAATCAAAAAGACACCCCAGTATAGGCCAAACAATAGAAATCAAAAAAGACAAGAACATGACAGAACAAGACAAAGCCGCAGCCAAAGCCACAAGACAATGCAAATCCGCCAAACAATGCAAGCACAAGCGCCAAAGTAAATCTCAATCAAGCCACCCAAAAACAAGACACATGCGTCTTTCCCTCCCCTCGTTCCCCTTCAGCGCCCCCTCCTCCCACGAACACTACCTGAGTTACAAGCCCCTTAGCAGAAGATTCTAGGGCCTCCGCCGCCAAGGTTTGAAGGCACCACGGCTCTCCTCACTGATTAACAGTGAGAAGAGACGCCGCACCAGGTAGTGCTCGTTCCAGATTCGGCCGGCCCGGAGCGCAAAGACGTCGACCACGTCGAGATGCCAACTCTTAATCAGCATCGCAATGCGGTCAGTGTGCACCACTTTGTGGAGCAAATCAGCTGACGCCTTTGTTGCCCGCTCCGGGACCGGCCATTCCGGATGCTTGCGGACGTCCCTCAGGTGTGCCAGCAGATGGTTCGACACGAAGTCGGCCTTGCCCTCGCGCCGGTAGGTCTGGAGCACATTGTTGAGCTCCACCCAGTCCTCGAGCTGCCAAGCTCGACCCGGCAAAGGTATGTTCTTGGCGGGAGCTTCCCAAGGGGCGTACACGATGGCGTTTGAGGGGAAGAAAAACCCCTCGCCCGCCACCGCTGCAGCCGCCGAGGTCTGCGGGACTGGATGGTAGGGCCGGGTTACGCTGATCTGGTGGGTGTCTGCGAGCATGATGTCGGACACCGTCCGGTCAACAACGTAACCCCGGCCTTGGCTTTCCTGCTGCGAAACCTCCTTACGGTCCCACATGCGGACGTCTCCATCCTCACCGACCCGTTCGATGTTGGCTTCCGTTGCGGGGCGTTCGGTGAGGACCGGCGAGGGCAGGCGATTATCTGTGTCGAGCTGAAAGTGCTCAGCAAATTCGAGGTCGGTTGCGTCTAGACTCTCCCGTACCGCTGCAATTTCCTGGCTCGCGCCGGCCATCGTGCTGCTTGTAAACTCAACAACGCGGCCCGGCGTTTTAGGCTTTGTCGTTGGCCGCAAGCACGACTTGGTCGGTGACGCGGACTTTGCCGGCAGCGGCTTTAGCAACGGTGTCACGAACGAGGACTCCTCCTCTTGCTCCTCCTCATTCACCCCCGACTGCTCCTGTGAAAGGTAGCTGTCGTCACCTCCTAAGCTCTGGGGAGACTGTTCGACATCGTCGCTTGGGGCGTCAGTCTGTGGGGTGAACGAGGTACGGGGTCCGTCGTTGAAGCTCGCAGGTTGGGCTCCGGCCTGTCTGTCCTGGGCTACTTCCAGGGCACGACTTTCCTGTTGTTGGCTGGCCGAGCGGCCCCATCGCACTGGCTCATTCTGCGCCGCCGTCGACTTGACTGGTTGGGGTGCAGGCTTTTTTGGCGTGATGAACTGCAGCGAGCTGTTGCGTTCTGTGCGTGGTGGGCGGGCAAGGCTCGGGTGAGCCAAGCTCGGTCGACTGAACATAAACCGTTTCCGGGGCGCCTCGGAAGACATGAGAGCCACTAGCTCTTGGTTGACCGGTGCAGGTAAGCCTAGTGGCGAAATTTCAGGCGACCCGACAGGTGATGCGACAGGAGAGTCGACGAGTGGCCGTGAGTGGCGAGATTCCGAGGCAGGAGGCTGGTTCTCTTTGGACCCAGACGCCGTCTCTGGGGATTGGCGGTCGGCGGCCAGCTGGTCGGCGGTGGCAGCAGAAGCAACAGGGGGGGAAGATGCCGAGGCAACGCTGGATGTTTTGGCCGTGACCGTAGTACTGGCCTTGAAGTTTTGCAAGAAACGCCTGCGAATTTCACTAGGATTCGCAGGAAGTTGTTCAAGGGCATCCTCCTCTTCAATGATGCGGTCACCTTCAGAAGGCCGGCTTCCTCTAGACGAACGGCTGCGTCCGCTGCCGAGCTGCAGCTGCCGGGAGTCAGCAGAAGCAGGAGTAGCAGGTGACGCCTTCTTGTTGGACGTCATAGGATTGGTGGGAGGCAGCGCGCCGAGCGCATCTGCCTCCGGAGTAGGTGTAGCGGCCTCGGGAATGGGCTCGCTAGGAGGATTCGTAGCAGCCAGCTCTCCAATGGAATCTGGCTGCTCGTTGAGGTCTGGCTCAGAAGAGGAGACAAAGGAGCGATTGGCTGTTCGAGGAGGAGCTACTAGGCGGCTCTGCTTCTGCTTCTGTACGGTGGCGGACTGGGGCAGGGCCTCGCGTGCCTCACGCCGGCGCTCGTGCTCAAGGAACTGCTCCATAGCTTGGCGGCGGCTCTCCTCATTGTACTGGATGTTCTTCTTCGACGTAGGCGGCAATTGGCGTGGCAGGGCGACCGGGGACGAGAAAAAGTCATCGAGATTGAAGCGACCGGCCGGACGAGGTGAGTTTTTAACTGAAGACGATGGGCCTTGGAGCTCGTCTGCCTCCTCATTTTCGACACTGTCCTCCTCGACAAGAGACTTCTCGCGGTCAGGGTCATAACCAAGCGCCGCTGGGGCAGGCCATTGCTTCCGTGCAGCACGTCTTGCTTCCTGTCCTTGGATGCGAGTGACCCTAGGATCCCGCATCGGCGAACTTTCAGCAATGGGAGCAGATCGTTCAGATGAGCGGGGAACAACGATGGGTTGATGCTGCTGCAACTTCGTCGAGGCAAATCGGGTCGTACGCTCTGCCTCAATGGCCCAAATGTCGACGTCGTCGTCGAAATGTTCCGACGGATACGCTTCCACATGGATCTGGGCCTGCTCGCCAGGAATGAAGGTATCCATGCCCACGTCGTCTTCGTCTTGCACGTCCCGCTCGCTTTGGGCGGATTGTCTATCAGGCTCAATCTCAGTTATGGCATGAACATCTTGACCCTCGCCACTGATGTCGTTGATCATCGACATTATAGCATCGGAACCGTACTGAGTCGAGTTCGCTTCGCTGGTCAGTAGAGTCGCCTTGGGTCTGCTCTCAGATGTGGTGTTGATATCGGGAAGCGCGGCGGTGTTAATAACCATGTTGTCCTCGGCGTCAACATCAGCTTCAGCCAAGGAGACGATATTAACGTCCATGTTGTCCTCAGCATCAACTGCGGCCTCGTTGCCAGTACTGATCTCAATATCCTCAGAATTTGTTTCGACTTGGGCATTGGCCTCGGTATCGGCACTAGTCTCAGTCTCGCGGTGGTGGTTATCATTGCGGGGCGTCCGAGAGATCAGCTTCGTAGCAAAACCAGTAATCGAGCCGGCGACGCTATTCTCCCTAAAAATGTAGGACCGCCAGGATCGGTTCGTGTCGCTGCCAGAGCCAGGTTGCACGTTGTTAGCACGGGCCGGAGTCTGCATGCGTAGGCGCTTGACGGTGCGCGGACCGGGCAGACCAGAGCTTCTGGGCTGAGCGTCGAGTTCTGCCTCGGACGCAGTACGCTTCTGCGGAGACGCTTGCGCAGGCCGGGCTGCCGGAGTTGGTGAGATACCTTGAACACCACCGGGGGTCGAAGGTGGAAGAGAGGCTGGAGAGCCAGAATCGGGAGCAGAGACTGAAAGACGGGGCGAGATGACCTGTGCGCCGTTCAAGACGAGGTTCTTGAATCCGGAAAAGGGTGCCTTGGCCATGTTCCATGCAGCTCTTGGCATGGAGGCTGGAGATTGCTGGGTCGTAGTGGCGGCTGGATGCGACTGTTGTGACGGGGTAATCGCCTGGGGCCCCTCATTGGGCTCCTCGTCAACCACTTCCTCGTGCTCGCTTTCCTCGTCTTGATCGTCTTGATCGTCTTGATCGTCTTGATCGTCTTGATCGTCTTGATCGTCTTCTTTACTAATGGCACCTACAGCGTTGTCATCCTCGACGTTATCATCCCCGACGTTGTCATCTTCAGCAACAGTAGGGCTTATAACGTCCGTAGCGTCCGTGTGAAGAGTAACTTGTTCCGCATGGCCAGCAACTTCATCGTCCTCCTCACTTCCTTGCTCGCGGAGAAGCTGGTCCTGAATAGGGCCCTCGTCAGCAGCAGGCTGAGGACTGCTAGAGTCATGGCCTTGGGCTGCTGCGGGCGACTGGGTGTCTCTAGCAACTGAGCTGCGGAAGGGACTGCGCAAAAAGCCTTCATTCTCCTTGGGCGTTGGTGGGTCGGAAGTGACATTCTGCAGAGCACGACCTGCACGAACAATGGGGGAAAGACTAGGACGAAAGCCTTCAGAGGGGACACGGAGGTAGTCGTTCTGGTCAGCAGTGACGGGGTAGCGCGGCGACTGGAACGCCACGGGAGTTGTTCGGATCTCGTGCAAGAGGCGTGGACGCTGGGCAGCTTGCTCAGAGATAGCAGCGTGCTGGGCACGAGCGAAGTGGATGGGGGGCGACGAGGTAATTTCTGCTTCCACGTCCGGTTGGCTATGTGCGGCTTGATAGTCATTCTCAGCTGTGGCGTCAATGGGGCTGCTTTGGCCTTCATGGTGCGGCTCGACGGCTTCGACGTTGGCGTTAGCACGGGCACTGCCCATGGCGAACTGTCCAGTGAGCTCAGCTTGGTGCCGAGAGAAGAAAGGAGTGGTGGATGTAATGGTCTGCGGGACCGCCGCTTCAAGCACAGAGTCTGGAATCTCCGAAAAGGAGTCGTCATACTCCTGGTTGTTAAACTGCTGCTGAGGTTCTGGATTGGCCGGTTTGGGGGCTTTATCAACAGAAGCGACAACACGAGGAGTAGCGGATGGGCCATGTGCGTCAAGGAGCGACTTCCGCGCAATGACCTCCCGCAGAGACTCGTCCTTCTTGCGGGGAGAATCGGACTTCGCCTCGGGCGAAGATTGTTGCACAGTCGCATTCTCTCTTGTGTGAGTTGAGAGGGTCGCGCTCTGCGTGATCTGGGACGACTTTGCAGCGGACGCGGGGACGGAGGCGGGAGCGGGGGAGTCGGACTGATAGATGAAGTCCAGGTAGCTAAGCCCATCGTTGTCGTGGGCCTCAGTGGGCTGGTTGCCTTGGCGGACGGATTGGAGAGAGCGGTTGACAATGCGGCTGGTCATCTCGCCCATTGCGGGCATTTCATCGTTGGACGTACGGAAGCTAGTTTGCAGCGACTCGACGCCAATCATGCTGAAGTCCTCACCCTGGGCAATGGTGTCCATGTCGCGAACATTGGGAGCAGCGCCTGCCAATTCAGACTCGGCGTCCGAATCAGCTTCGTTGTCATGAGTACTTCCAAGGAGGACAGCGTCGACGTCGTCACCTTCGCTATCGGGGGCGGTCACATCGCTCTGTGCCAGCTGGGCATCACGGAGGTTAGAGGCTTCATGACCGAAGGGTGATTCCACGCTGGAGAAGAGCATCCTGTCATCGGGATGTGCCTGATCACTACGACTATGTTGCGAATCTGGGCTGCGCGAAGGGGGACCTGTGTCTGGCGTTAGTGAGTTTACATGAGATTTGGGAGAGTATTGGAAGCGGGGACTGAGCTTTTCGTCTTACCATTCTTGCGGTTGCCCGTAACTAAGGTGTCATCTTGGACGCGTTCGGCAGCGGCGGGGGGTATGCTGGCCTCAGCAGCTTGTTCTTCTTCCGCTAGGGCACCAGTGTACATGATATTGGTGATGGTTAAAGTAGGCGCCTCCATCATGGGAGACGACAGTGTGTCTGGAGTGATGAGAACACGTGCTTGAGCGACTCGGGGTGTGGCAGTGTGGAGGTCCTCGCTGTAGACCGGCGCATCGGTGGTACTCTCAATGGCATCACTATGGGAGACAATTGGAGGAGCAAGCTCATCCTCAGAGTCACTTTGGTTAGGGGGGGCAGCCTGGTCAATGATGTCTTCACCGGGTTGGTCTGTGACATCGGCGGTCTCCACAAGGGTAACGGTTGCGCTGTGCGCTGTGTGAGTGGTCTGCACCTCTTCTTCATGAACACCGCCTGTGACAGGGGCAGGTGACGTGGCATTGATAGAAGCAGTCTCCACGGCGTCATCGCTGTGATCAAATGTTTCAGGGATATCATAGTTTCCGAATCCGTTGTCGCTAAAGTAGTCATCGGCAGACGGTGCTCCATAGGCAAAGTCCTCACCGGAATCCTGGTCGGCTGCAGCGGGGGCATCAGCAGTATCATCAGCATCGGCAGACGTTCGCTCGAGATCGTCCCCATCATGCTTCTCTTCGTCGTCAACGATACTAGCGGGCTCGGTGTCAAAAGTGGGCCGGGCAGGCGTCTGGACGCTGATCAGGTCGACGGACGAGAGAGTAGTCGGCGCGGGAGAGACAGCCACCCGCATTCTGCGAATCGTGTTCGGGGTCGGGGCATGCAAGGGATGCGCAGTGATTGCATCGGAGTCGTCCATAATAGGGTCCGGGGAGGCCGATGCAGTTCCATCTGCGAAAACGCCAAGTTCCGCTCGCTTCTGGGGTTCTTCAGCCCGTGGCCCGTTGGGCGGCTGCGTGGCCAATCGTTCCTCCTGCAGTTGCTCCTCGTGCACATTCTCTGCTATAGCAGCCATCTCGTCAGGGACCATAGCCTTGCGAGGGCGACCACGGCCACGCTTGGTGGGACGCGATTCCGAGGCAGACTCCGCTTCGCTTCCCGAGAAAGCGGAGCTAGCAGTACGCTTCGGTGTGCGCTTAGGAGTGCTCTTAGGGGCGCTCTTGGGGGTAGCCTTCGGGGTGGCCTTGGGGGTGGCGGTCTTGCGTGCGGCTCTGGGTGTGCGCTTGGCCGGGCTGGACAAAGCGGGTGTAGCTTCGACGGATGCAAGCTCATCGCCTGTTGTCTCTTCTGCCTTGGGCGTCGCGGCTCTTGGTTTGCGACCGCGCTTCAAGGGCGACGAGGCAACCTTGGCAGCAGAAGCAGAAGTCGCACTTATGGGGCTAGACGGCTCAACGATTGTGGTCAGGGGCTTCGGAGTTCCGGAGCGACGGGGCCGGCCACGCTTGGGCTTGGGGGTAGCGGCAATGCCAGTCGTCTCGGAAGCATCCTCACCTTCGTCGTCGGAGAGGCCGCGCAGGGGCACTTTAGTGGTCATCGTGGTCGACAATCGAGGCTTCCGGCGGGTGGCAGAGGTCTTTGTAGGCGAGCCCTTGGAGGGAGAGGGGCTGCTCTGGCGGCGACGCGATGAAGAGGCCGGTGCGGCGGCGGATGAGGTTTTGAGAGGAAGGGAGGGGACGGGCGTCGAAGCAGGGAAGAGACGGCGGCTAACCTTCCCCTCGTCAAAATCGGCAATGTCGGGAATGTCGTCGGCGAGGCTGTCTTGGCCGTCGATACCGTCAGCTGCATTGTCCTCGGTCTCGACCGTGACGCGAATCTTTTGGGGCGAGACATTGCTGCCCACGTCCAAGTGGAAGGTCTGCTTGCGTGGCGAAGAGAACCGCGACGGGTGCATGCGGTTGTGAGGATCCAGAGAGTACATGCTGTTCGAGCGTTGGCTCCGCGTGATAGGCCGGCTTGCGGACGAGAGCATGGGAAGTGTTGCAGCATCGTCATCGCGTTCGTTCAAAGGGTCAGGCGAAGACGCCGAGCCCCGTGATGGAGTCTCCATTGCGAACTGCCTGTGGCGAGGGCAGACGCAGAAGGCGAGGGAGGGACGAGGAACGCCACAATTGTGAACGTCACGTAAAATAGAAAGAGAAGGATGGTGGGTGAAGGTGATGAAACGCTTCGCAACCAAAGAAAGAAGACCAGAGTCGGTCGCGAAGCGACGATCAATTGAACGAAGCAGGAGACGCGTTGGATATGGGTAAGAAAGGGATCTTGCGAACGATGCGCATAAGGGATCGAAAGATCGCGTGGACGCGAGAAATGGTGATGTTGAAGAAGGCAATCGTACTGTTCTCAAAAGCGTGTTTCTAAAGTTGAGAAATAAGCGTGGTGGTGAGAAAATAAGAAGAGAGGCAGGAGAGCGAAAAAACAATGGTGGGCAAAAAATAAGTTGACGATGCTTAAGCTCTGCCCAAACAGCAAGAGCACAGCAGACACCATAAAAACGGAAGGAGCTACGGGCATGCTACGCGCTATAGGTGTTTACTGTATTACCCTATTTGGGTTAGCGTGACAAACGGAGGCAGAACGCGTACCCCGCCAATTCGGCAGGAGCCCTGAAGAACAGGCACGTCGAACAGGTGGCTCCTTCCCCAGTAAAATGCAACGGCTCTCTGCAGGCAATGCCTGGTATGTGGCACGATTGGCACAATTAGCGCAAGAGCCAGTGAAGCCTGGCGTACTCGAGAAAGCCGGCGCGAAGTAGTGAACCATTTGGCAGACTGCAATACGAAGTACCTTACAACGGAAACACGAATTAACAACCTTTCTGATCAGAATGTTCAAAGCCAATACACATCTTGGCGTCGACATGCTTCCTGAAGTTACTCATCCCAAGGACATGATATTCGGTATATTTCTTTCCAAAATAAAACAACACAAAACATACTGAAATATTATAATATTAAAATACAACATGAAATTGAACACGATATCTAAAACAAAAGAACGTACACAAAATCACAGGCCTGCAAAACCAATCATTATGAATCGTTACAACACGTCATGTCTTCCAACCTCACGGACCAAACACCAGCGTCCGCACCTCGATGCTCTCGCGCGGCTCGGCGTCTGGCAGCGCCCGCGAGTCGCTGAAAGCCGTATGCGCCAGCCGGCCGCCCTGGACAGTTGTGTTGCCCGGCCGCAGGGCCTCGCTGTCAAAGCACTCGAGCAGCAGCCGCTCGTCGCCCGTCATGCCGCTCAGATAGTGCCACTTCTGGTCCGGGTGGTACTGGATGCCGGCCGTCTGGCCGATAAAGTTGCGCTCCTTGGGGTAGCGGTGCTCGACGGTAATGACGTCTTCGTCGCGGACACTCGCCGACGAGGCAAACGCCAGCGGCGACGACTCGACGGGGCCCTTGTTGAGCGGGCGCCAGACATTGATGATGCGGAAACGGCCCTGCAGCAGCTTCTCGGCCTCGTCGGCGGGCAAATGGCGGCGCACGCGGTCCGCGGCGGCCTTGGCGGTCTGGTCGATGTGGACGCGCAGGACAGGACCGCGGGTAGGGCCGGAGGCAGCCTCGGCCTTTTGCGGGCGGCGGATGGTGTGATCAAAGAAGACGACGCGGGTGCTGCCCGGCACGTTCTTGAGCAACAAGGCCTCGACCTCCGGGTAGTAGTTCTTGCGGATGGACTCGTCGTCCAGCCACTCCGTCTCGGCCGACGGCGGCTGGTTCTGTACGACCAAAAAGGCGTTCTTGTCGAGCGACTCGGGCGAGCTGGCAAACTCAGCCTCGCGGCCGCGGATGTCCTCAATCACAACGTCGTGGGTCGCATCCGAAAAGTTGCGCTGGGGTTCGCCCGCCGGCGGCGTGTCGACATAGTTGAAAGGCACGGCGCCGTCAGCGGGAGGAGAGAAGAAGTTGAGCGGGGCAATAACGTCACCACGCGGGACGCGCTCAGTCGTGGCAGTAATGGCCATTTTACCGTGTGATAGTAATTGAGGAATATATGTAGTCGTGGTCTTTCGTGTGATGGAGAGTGGTAGTTGGTAATGTGTAGTGGCTGTCGACGAGGATAATTGTTGATGATATTCGCTTCCTCCAACGCAAGTCTGAAAAGGACGACGCTTTCCTTTTATATTATACTCTACAAAAGGCTTCGCATCATCATCTTGGAAATCAATGTTGATTTCAAATAGCCACTAGAACACTCAAGTGTGCCGGCCAACCAGCTTCGAGATGCACCATGCGTCCAACTGCAAGACGTTAAGGTGATGGGGAGACGTTTTGCCCCAGCGGACCTGCTAGTATTATTAATGATCGCCCCGATGGCCGCCGAGCGACCGCAAAGACGCCATCGGCAGCCAATATCACAAGGCGTTGGGCCAGTGCGGGGAAGAATATGTGTCTTGGAAACGGAGTACTCCGGCGTCCGTATTTGTGATTCGATTATGACGCTGCCAAACAGTTGAACATGAATCAACGTAGTACAACATACTGCCCATTCATTATGAGACTCTTCGTTATTATGGCTTCAAGCTGAAAGCGCGGATCCTCACGACTAATCGTGGCGTGTCCTGCACTCCTGCCTGAGCCTTCTGTCGTTCATAGGGCGTACCAGGTGTGACATACGGAGCACTCCTCTGTACAGCGTATCATTGCGAGTCAGTCGGGATTTGGCGTACAGCTGGCCAAGATTCTGAGAGCTGACGACGTCCTTTGCGAAATGACGTGTTACCAGATTACCAAAATCGCGGATTTGGTCACTCGCGACTGGTCCTTCCGTTTATGGCCCATGACTTCGCACTAGTGCGACCAGTGAAACCGTGCATCGGCCGCAGTCTGACAAAGCCGCCAATGCACAATGTATGACTACGGGGACGTCACGCATCTCCCAGGGCCATTGGAAGCATCTCGAAAACAGGAGTACGAACGGCAGGACAGGATTAAAATAGCTGCGTCGCGGATGGAGTCTTACAATTACCCGGAACTACGATGCGTATTGTATTACTAGAGTTGTCAATGTCCAAGTGCAACTGTATTGTGAGATGTAGGCTATCTCTCGATGGCCCGCGATTATGGAAAAGAAATAAGGACGTTCCTGCATTGTCCGATGATGTCGAGCCCATCTCTCTAAACGCCATTAAATACAAAACGTAAAACGGCAAGAAAAGTCGGCATTGTGTGTTGCCAAAAACACAACAAGACAAAAATAAAAAGGAAATGGGCCAAGGGGGCGATTGGGAGGAGAATAAAAAACGCATACGAAGACGCAAAGACGATAAAAGGAAGTACACATGGTGCACATAAGAAACGCAAGGCTAGCCAGCCTTGCCATGCTGACACAAGGAAACACGCAGAAAGAGACAACCAGTCGTAGCGTGCCTGAACCACAGTACGATTCGCTGTATTACCATCCACTTGCACAACCCAGCCATGCCCTCGTAAATCCGTGATTGAGAAAAACACAAATGCTAGAAACGCAGACGAAAGGATATAAAACAGCCGAGACATATAAAAACCAAAAAGCACACACGCATCAGTCAAACACAACTGGGACCTATTGGTTCCGTTTCCGTTGCGCCCGTGTATTGCTGCCTTGCCGGCTCATAGCCGCGCCGCCCTGGCTGCTCTGCCGGCTCATGGGCGTGGCGTGCAAGGCCGCGCTGGACACGGCCGCCGCTGCTGAGAGGGTAGCCCCGCCGCCGCTGCCACGCTCGTTATGGTGGCCCGGCGTGACCGGCTCGTCGCGCGCTGCGCTCGTCGGCAGGCGCAAGTCCTTGCGCAGATCGTCCGGGTCGTCACGCTCGTGCCGCAGGTATGCCACGTAGCGGCTGTCGTGAGGCGAAAAGGCCGTGGCCTCGAGCACCTTGCGGCCGCCATTGGCATTGTCAAAATTGGAGCCGGCACCGTGCACGCGCTCGTACTGGCGCAGCAGCTTGATCACCGAGAGGTCGGAGCTGACGTCGTCGCTGGAAAGCGTCGTCGGCGTGTTCGCATCGATCTTAGAGTGCGGCTTGGCGTAGTTGCTCATAAACATGGGCGGCATCTTGGGCTCGTTGACCACCAGCTTCTCGAGGTTGCTTGGCATCTCAAAGTTGTTCAGCGCCTCGAGACCCACCAGCCGGTCGTCCACAAAGTTGGCCGCCTGCTGGTTCTGGTGGTTGCCGCCACGCGTGCTACGCGTGGCATGCGACGGCACGCGCTCCATACTGGCGGCCGCGGGCGTGGCGTCGCGGTCGTCGTCGTCGTGGTCGCCCGACTCTGTGTCCGACGCCGACGAAATGATTTCGCCGTTGCTGTTCAGCTTCGTGCGGTGCGACAGCAGATACTTGTGTGACGCGAGCGCGGCAGCATTGTACGTCATGGCCAGCTCCTTGTCGGTAAAGAGCTTGTCGATGCTGTACACCGGGCCCGTGACCTTCCGGTACGCCAGACGATCGCCTTGCCAGAAGGGCGTCGTGCCGTTGTTATCGGCGCGGCGCTGTGGTGCGGGCGAGCCATCGTCGTCGGCGCCGTTCCGCTTCCGTTTCCGTGTATCACTGATGCCCGACAAATCGTCGGCCGTCTGCCGCAGGCGCGTGGTGCGCTTGCTGTGTGTGCCGCCAGGGCTGGAGGGGTTGGCAATCGAGAACTGGTTCGGGTGGAGGAGGAGGGCCGAGGCGTCAGAGATCTCGAGGGCTTCTTTTTCCTTGGTCAGGCGGACCTTCTTCGCGGTAATCGCATTCGACAGACGCTCTCGGAGCGTCGCGGACAGCTGGCGGTGCTCGCGGTTGGCCGTGTCGGTCTTGAAGGCATAGGTGTTCTTGTGCTCCTGCGCCTTCTTTTCGTACTCAAACTGTGGGGGAGAAACAAGGCAGGTTAGGAACAAATTCTGCCTGCATGGATGGCGCCACGCCACGTTCGTTGTGTCACTGCTTACCTTTTGTTTTGTCAATTCGGCGTCACGCTCTTCGACGAGATCTTCAATCTCTTGGATCCACTGCTGAAAGGTCGGACCGGCCATCTCGAGCAAGCCACGACCGCCGCCACGGCCCTCGGGGTCAGGGTCTCTGTTGTAGTCCCGCTCGCGGCTGTTGCGGTCCTGGCCAAGGAAGTCGAGCGGCCGGTCGGCATAGGGGTCGAGCCGCATGACCAAGTTCGTGTCGATCTGGATCTTTTGCAGCTGCTCGCGGTAGGTCATGTCGCGATCGCGGTTGAACTTTTCGGAGAGAGCGGCCAGGCGGTCGGTCAGGAGCTGGCGCTTCTTGTCGCGCTTTGACTGGGACTGGGTCGGGCCAGGCGAGGTTGCGCGGCGGTCAACCCGCTGGTCGGCGTCATTGCCGAGGCCGCTTTGTGGGTGGGTGTCTGCTGTCGCCATCTTTTGTGTTGTGCGAGTATGGTTGCGGGTGTAGGAGAGTGTCGAAAACGTATTCAAAGTGTCCGAAGAAGTAAGGATGAGGCAACCGGTTGAACGCTCGAGTGTTCTGGAGCAGCCACAAAATGGAGCTGTAGCTCTAACAAAATAAGGCCAAAGACGAGGAGGCTTGGGGTCTTCGGTCAACAGTTCGCGATGTTCGAGAAAGGAGGGGGGTACTGGAGCGTTTTCTCAAAGACGCTCTCAAAACGAAGAAACGAAAACAATGCCCTGGAAAGACGAAAGTGACTGCAACACTATAGTGTGCCCGAATGTGCGAAAAGACACAAAGGACCGAAAGGTGAGAGGAGGAGTCGTAACTATCATGCGAGGACGGCTCCTTTCCAGCTTTGCTGGTCAGAGATCAGAATGGGGGATCGGAGGAAAATGAAATTCAAGAAACTCCACGGCCGGAGAGCATGGGCGAACGACTGCATAAAAGAAAGAAGCGATTGCTGGGAGAAAAGGAAATCGAGATCAAGTCAAGATATAAAGACAGGACGTCAAGATGAGAAGGCGGAAGGGGGAAAGGGAAAAAATGGCTGCAGCTGCGACTGTGTAAGAAAATCGGCACTTGGTCGCTCCTGCTCGCACTTGGTCACTGTAGTTCGCTCTCGTGCCTACCCAGTATGTTAGTATGTTGTAGTAGCGCCGGCGCGGTATCATTCACACCATGGACCAGCTGAATGATACGACCAGCGAAAGCCTAGTGGTCAGTCTGGGGAGCATGAGTCGGCAGGTGGCAGGGCCAGCTGCGTGTGATTGGCTGACTGCGTATTGTTGGTCATCCAAACAGATCCACATTCGGAAACGGCAGTGCATTTTTCCGCGTACTCGGCGCTGTACCTACAGGAAAGGAAGGTGCGGATGACAAGGCCAACATTATGCGACAGCAGCAAGGGTAGATTTGACGGTGACAACGGTGACATAGCTGGTTCGTAACATGTCAATTGGAATCTCAAATGCTTCATATTGAAGTACAGCTGTAAAACATACAAAAAGAGATCTCCATGCGTGTTCATCGCGGCCTCGCGTTGCTTTTCTTCCAAGTGTGGCGTCATGTGACCGTGCCTATTTGGCGTTAGTAGCGAAAATCCTCTATCCCGCTTTGGCGCTACAGCGCGGGCAGTTGCTCCCTGTCGTCACTTTCGGCTCTCGTTGTGCTGCAGAATCGCCAAACGACGAACCGAAAGAGAAAAGACGATGAGAGCAACATACGCCTTGCAACACCCCTTCGACCACTCCCACGAATATCCATACACTCTCAAAGTATAGACGAGGCCCTGAGGCGCACTACGAACAAAGGAAGGGCGACTTTGAGCGAGTCATTCATACATCGACTTTGCGGACTCATTTGCAGTTTATATACGCAACAATCTTTTGACTGCACGACTCGCCGGAAGACTTTTATACCTTGACACACGACGCTATGGAGAATCTGTCCATCTCTGAACCGCCGCCGCTGGGCGGGCCTGGCGGTCCCCAGATGCGGCCACCCCCACAGCAGCAGCAGCTGCCGGCGCAGATGTTCACAACCGCGGCCCAGCTGCTCGACCTGACAGACAGTATGTGGGACAACAGATGGAGGCAGAAGGAGGCAGAAGGAGGCAGCGACGTAGGAGAGTGACGACTGACACTGCGCAGAAAAGTTGATTGTCGTCCTGCGTGATGGGAGAAAAGTGTTGGGCGTGTTACGAACATGGGATCAGTTTGGTAAGACGGCGGCCATGTCCACTCAAGTTGTTCATGGGGCTATATTGCAGCTAACCACGACCTACATTTGCCAGCCAATTTAATATTACAAAACGCGGTCGAGAGGACATTCCTGCCACCGGGCGCATTTGAGGCCAGCGCCGCTCCCGAGAGTGCTGCACAGGGCCGGGGCCTGTACGCCGACATCCCGCGGGGGACGTATCTGGTGCGCGGCGAGAACGTGCTGCTGCTGGGCGAGATTGACTTGGACCGCGATGACGAGCCGCCACCGGGCCATGACAAGATCGATGCAGAGGTGATGGCGGAGCTGGCCAAGAAGAAAAAGGCAGCAGACAAGGTGGTGGAAAAGGCGCGGGTGAAAAAGCTCTCGGGCCTCGGCTTCGAAGGCGAGAACATGGGCGAGATCCTGCTGTAGGAGAGACGGGGCGTGAGAGACGATGCTCGCCTGAGACCAGCAGAAACAAAAAAAATACAGAGATGTACTATGTGTGAGCAACATCGGTAATGGTATTACCGTTGTGCTTTGCCATGCTATGGTATCCAATTATCGGGCACAGCTACGGGAGAAGGGGGTGAGGAGGCAGATCTTGCGGCCAGAATGTCGTATTCATTTTTTCCTGTCATTCTGCAGGCGCAGCTCTTCTTACCACTTCGTTCACATATCCCGCCCTTAACATTTGATTTAGACAGCGCAGACCACACTCCGTCCTATGTTTTGAGAAAAGAAGGGCGGCGGTCACAAAAAAAGAAAAAAAGAATAAGTAGTGCATTCAAGCCTACGCACCCTTTCCCGTTCCTTTGTCTTGTTTTCTTCCCTTGTTTCTACTACAACCCGACGGAGAAGCCTTCCACCTTTGCGTTCCATTCCGCTGGAAAATGCGGGCCCGGCGACCCATCCCACCCGCCCGCCAGCATGGCCACTGTCTGCAGAAGTGCGCCGCTGCTCGGCATGTAAGGTGTGGGCACGCGCGCGCCACCAATGGGATAACCGGCATCGTCAAAGGCGAAATTGGGGTCCAGCAGGTAGGCCAGAGCCTGGTGAACGTCGCCGAGCCGCAAGGAGTTCATAGCCAGCAGCGGGAAGTCCCAGCCGTAGCTGGCCTTGAGGTCCCAGACCTGGCGGATCTTGTCGGCGGTGTTTTGGACGACGGTGAGGTTGAGCGGCGCGCCGCTCGTGTTGGATGGTGGCGGCAGCCAGCCGTAGATGCCCGCGAGGGCCGGGTGGTCGGTGGTGGTGGCCGGGTCGGTCCACATGTTGGGAACACCCTCGTAGACGGTAAATGTGCCGTTTTCCACCGGCAAGGGTGCCAGTTTGTCGCGAACGTCGATCCAAGCCTGGGGCACAGCGTCCGTCCGATTTGTTTGGCGCCGCTTCCAGCGGATCGCCACGTCCAATCCAAACCGCCAATAGGCCAGCTCAAAGGCCGGGTTGATGGTGGCGTTGGGATTGCCTGTTTCGGAGACAGGATACATTGGCGGTCCGAGATCGTACACGCCCGTGGTCGTATTCAGGAACGCAAACGACGCCATAAAGTCGGCCGTGGCCGTGACGATGGCGTCCCACTGGTCCAGCGTCGAGGCGTTGGGAAACGCGCGGTAGTGCAGCTCGGCGAAGTATATTGGGTGCGGCTGCTGCCAGATGAGCAGGGAATTGATCTCGCCGGGCGCACTACGGCCGGTCGGGTCGGTCATCTTGCCCCAGCGTGCGCCCTTGTAGCCCTGCTTTGTGGCACGGTCGATCGACGACGGAAGGAAGCGTGTGTACATGTCCGGCAGGCTGCGGGCGAGAAGATCAAAGTGACCCCAGCGGGCAAAGTGGACGAGGTGCCAGAAAGCCATTTCGAGCTATAAGTGTGAGTCTTGTGATGGGCTGCTATGAAGACCACCTCGCACCAAGAGGGACATGACTTACATGGAATTTACCATACCAGCCATTGTTGACAAGGCCTGTTACGTGTCAGCTGTGAACAAGAGTGCTGTTGTGTGAGACGTATATTTACCAGATTCTAGAATAAGTGTCAGCTATGGCGCACCACGTTTTATTTTCGATAGTTCTCGATGCAACTTACCTTGCGGAGCATTCGTCGATGCCGAGTTCACCACGGTCAAGTACTGCGAGAGGATCGTCCGCCGCTGGAGCTCTTTGGCCTCGGACGAGTTGCTCGCCGTTAGATCCACAAAGGCGCCCGTCGTCCAGTAGTCGAACCACCAGTCGGTCGCCTCGTCGGTAAGACCGCCATAGGACATGGGCACGAAATCGCCGGCGCTCGAAAAGGCGGCCACAAACAGAATCTCGGTCGAGTTGGCCGCCGTCAAAAGATAGCGGTTGGTGCCTGGCTGCGGGCCGGAAACTTGACCGTAGTTGTTCCACTGCAGCTGCAGGTAGTAAGACGTGCCGTTGGCATAGTCGGTGCCGTTGGTGCCGTCCTTGCTGGCGATTGTGCGCTGAATGGTGCCGTACCACGGGTCAAAGACAGTCTCGAACGTGTCATAACCAGAAGTTGAGGTGGACGACTTGTTTGGGTACACGCCGACAAAGGGCGCGTCAAACTTGCTGGTGTCTGGGTAGGGGAAATCCATAAACAGCCCGAGATCGCCCGACGCCAGCAGGTCCGACCGGATGGCAATGCCCACCATGTCCTCTTCTGGATGAACCCATGTCTCGACCTCGACAGCGGTGCCATTGTAGACAAACGACGACTTGATGCTGCCGGTCCACAAGTCGAGTTCCTGCGTGGCATTGACCAGGTCGGTCTCGGTAACGGGCTTGGAGGCCGCTGCTTGCCCAAAGTCGAGGCCGATGCGCGCCAGGTTAATGCGCTGCGGGTTTTGTATCAGCCAGTCCGAGATGGCCTGCTCGGCCGGGTTCGGCTGGTCGTAATTGACCAGGCGGCCGTGCGTCTCCCAGTCGAGGCCGGTAAAATCGGCTGGTACGGCTGTCGTGTTGCTGCCGGCAGCCGTGGATGGTAAACTGAAGTTGTGCCAGCCCCAGGTCGACAGGATGTTGTAAGGCAAGAAAGTCTGCAATCCGGTGATGTCAGCGCCAAAGGCTAGATTGCCGTTGCCGACCTGCAGCGGCGTGGTTTTGAAGCTGGCATTGCGGCGGACGTTGAACGACTGCACAATCTTTCGGCGATGGATCGTGGACTTGGGCGGGTTGGCGGCCTCGGCGACAAGGAGCAGCGACGCAGCAGCGAGGCCAGCGGAGAAGTGCATCCTTATGTCGGAGAAATGAAATGTGAAGCAACGGTCGCGTATCACTTGATATTCGATGCTACCTCGGAGAAAACAATTTTGTGCATCATGTAAAGTCCTCGAATGCCCCTATAAAAGACGAGGAAAGGTCGGCTGAGGCACAAGGCATGCGGGAACAATCAACCGACGACTGTGCTTGCTCGTCTCCGTCCAATATCGCTACCTTGCAATGACGGAACAATCCATTCTGCCCAAATTGATAGAGGAAACGAAAGCTCCCCGGTGCAGGCGCCGTCAACTTAGCCGGCGCAGGCCAGAACCCCTCTTCTCGGCGCAATGCGGTGTCCGCTCATGTATGCGCAAGGATGATGGAAATATGTCGTACGTTAACCGATTCCACTTGAATTGAGTGCGCATCATAGCCTTTTTAGGAATAAACAAGTCAAATATGGCACCCGTTTTGGCCGGCGGATTAAGGCGGTTCGGTCAATATATGGCCGAGGCCAGCATGTTCTCCAGAAACAGTGGACTACATTCTCTTGTCGGGGTATATAGGCAGTTTGTCGCCATCACGAAACAAATCGACCAGGGTATTGTTGACTTTTTTTTTTTTTTCAAAGAAAGTAAAATAAGAAAAATCTTCCACAAACAAAACAAAACGTAGTTAAAGATAAGAAAAATACGTCGTAGAGCTACTGCGAAATGAGAAGGCCGTCGAGCACCCTTGCAGGTTGAGGGATCTGTCAAATGGAGGAATGCGTTGTCGTTGTTCCGTCAGGCCGATATGCGGTGATGCTTGATTTAGCGGCAGCGTATATAGGACGCCACAGTTGCGCCACACAACTTGGCTGGCCCCTCCTTATTTGGCGCTCTCTGTTCCTGCAGTCCCAGCAACGGACCCAAAACGGCAACGACGTAAACATGCCAGACACGCCCAGGCCAGCCTGACTGATCATCGCATGGAGGGGACATCGTCCACAGCCTCCGCCAATCCACCTAATCTGCCACCTTCGTCGCACATGTGTATATCTGCGAGCCAGCAACCTGACTTGTGCGTCGCCGCCGCTCCCTAGAATTAAAAACGACTTCTCATCCTTTCTTTTCGCCTCCAGTCGTGCATCCCGACGGTCTCTTTGCTCTCCGCATCCGATTTTTGTGTCGCATTATCGCATCTTCCGTCCTTCTTCCATCCCAACGTCGACGACTTTGTACGCTCGAAACATTGCCACTGTCGCCATGGCCTCTCTCCTGACCACAGTGTACGATGAGCCATCGAGTGCCAGCACCGTCGAATCGCAACCGCATCGCTAACATCGTCCCAGGAACGCGCGCACGCGCAACCAATTCCGGCCACGCGCACCGGGCAAGGGCGGCAATACGAGCTACCAGCTGCGGCAATATGCCGAGGCGACGCTCGGCGGCGGCAGTCTGCGCAAGGTAGTTAAGCTGCCGGAAGGTGAAGACGAGAACGAGTGGTTGGCAGTCAATAGTGCGTACCCCGGGTGCTCAAAGACCACCAGGAAACTTGGCAAGCACAACTAACGTCCACCTGCAGTGGTCGACTTTTACAACCAAATCAACCTCCTCTACGGGGCCATCACCGAGTTCTGCTCGCCCCAGTCGTGCCCCGAGATGAAGGCCACCGACGAGTTCGAGTACCTCTGGCAGGACAGCGACAACTACAAGAAACCCACCAAGATGCCCGCGCCGGCCTACATCGAGCAGCTCATGGCCTGGGTCCAGAGCACCATTGACAACGAGGCCGTCATGCCCAGCCGCATCGGCGTGCCCTTCCCCAAGAACTTCCCTTCGCTCATGAAGCAGATTTTCAAGCGCATGTACCGTGTCTACGCCCACATCTACTGCCACCACTACCCCGTCATCCGCGAGCTGGGGCTCGAGCCGCACCTGAACACGAGCTTCAAGCAGTACGTGCTCTTTATCGACGAGCACAGCCTGGCGAGCGGCAAGGACTTTTGGGGACCCTTGGGCGACTTGGTAGAGAGTATGCTGCGGAGTGATTAGAGGGACTGTGTCTTTGTTTTTGGCGAGGGCCAGCTCTGTTCTCTTCTCCTTCTGGGCCGTTCTTTGCATTTCAGCTTTCTTGCATGTCGACAGTGCATTTGTTTTATGCCATGCCCAGGGTCGGGGCTGGATGTTGCTGCGGGCCGCAGTTTTGTTTTACGTTGACCTCTCTGCAAATTTGGCCTGCGCATTGTCTGGTTGGCGTTTTGTTTGCTTTTTCGATGGGATAAAAAGGGATGTTACTGATATCAATACACTGTTTGGATTTACGTGTATCGAGTGAACTGAGTATGTCTGCCTGGGCCGTATTTGTAAATTCTGTCATGGAAAGTTGCGAAGACTAACGCGGCTTGACTGCACTATGAATACTGCACCATTGACAACTGTAATCCTGCTGCCAAACACTTGCCAGCCTTGCCAGGACTGGTCGCTGAACGCTCTGATTCCGGTGAGTGATTTTCGTATCTGAATTTTACAGTTATTTTTCGATTAAATTTAAATACCCGGTTCAGAGGCGCTATTTCCACCCTTAGGCCTTAGTGCCAGGGCGCGGCCGCGGGAATACAGAGCCAAAACCTGCCAAAACGCGTGCAATATTTGTAGGTTTTTCTGCCTCAGGCATCCACACTGTGCCGAGCCAGTGGCCGGTTCCTTCCTTTCCACCATTTCCCCCCAAACCCGAGAAGCTTTCGTTTTTTCGAGTTTCGGTTTTGCATAACCTCCTCACGCCGCACGACTCTCTACCGCATCCAATTGTCTCGGCATCCACCCCCGACGACAACCCGACCCCCTTTTTTTCTTCCTCTCGCTCAATACACACCAACATGCTGTCGAGACAAGCAATGCTCGCGGCCCGCACGGCTGCCTCCCGCCGCACGGTCGCCGCCGCGACTCCGGCTCTGATGCGCGGCTACGCTGCCGCCGCTGCCGGCTCCCAGGCCCAGACCAAGGACGTCAAGGCCCCGGTCGCCCTCTTCGGCCTTGACGGCACCTACGCGACGGCTCTGGTATGTCTTATGTCCTCCCGGCTACACCACCGTCGTCCCCGCGCCCCTTCGCACCTCCCCATCCCCCCCTTGTCTTGTGCGTTGTTCGTCTCTCCTAATTGAATCATAGTACACTGCTGCCGTCAAGACGTCCACCCTCGACCCCACGGCCAAGGCCGTTGCCGCCCTCGCCGCCCTTCTCGCCAAGGACTCCAAGCTCGGCGCCATCCTCGCTACTCCCACCCTGTCCACCGCCGACAAGACCGCCGTCATTGCGGAGCTGCAAAAGTCCACCAACAGCGCCAACCAGCCGACCGTCTCGCACTTCCTCCAGACCCTGGCCGAGAACAACCGCCTGGCCCTCCTGGGCGACGTGGCCACCAAGTTCGGCGAGCTGATCCGCGCCGCCAACGGCGAGGTCGAGATGATTGTGACGAGCGCGCAGGCGCTGGACAGCAAGACGCTGGGCCGCTTGGAGACGGCGATTGCCAAGTCGACGTTTGTCGGCCAGGGCAAGAAGCTCAAGGTCACGAACAAGGTCAACCCGGACATTCTGGGCGGCCTCGTGGTGGAGGTGGGCGACCGGACAATCGACCTGAGCGTGTCGGCCAAGGTGGCCAAGCTCAACAAGCTGCTGACGGACAACTTGTAAAGGGGGTGGGGGCCCAGTGGCAGTTTCGTCGTGAATTGGAGAGGAGGGATAGATGACAGGGAACATGTCGTGGGTGTTAAGTCCCGTGTACTTTTTTCTATACTTTTTTTTTTGTTCATGAAGCCGAATTCAAATCATGGTGACATAAAGAAGAAAGGGGCGATGACCGAAAGTCTGTTTTAGACGAAAGGGCTGCGGCTGCAACGACGAAAGGAAGCGAGAAAGCGGCATTTGTTTTGTAGAAAGCCAAAATAACAAAAGGCAACATCCGATTTTGCCTCAGATGACACAGGGAGAAGGTGGTTTTGTGTATATAGTGTGTATTGTTGTCTAACCATTCCTTTGGAACATTTACAAATTAAGTGCCAGCTTCTTTTAAACTATAACAACCTCGTGCTCCTTGAACAACACAAGAAGCCAACAGCATTTTGAAAAAAGTAAAGAAAATCCATTGTAACAGACTACGGCAAGCAGCACAACCAACAAGCAAAACCAAAAAAAACTTCTATCCCGAAATGTATTCTTTATACCGCCGCCGTACTTTATTCCTTGTCTGCCTGGGCCTCATACTCGTAGCCTTGGTCGTAGCTGTCGAGGCTCTGCGAGCTCTTGTACCGCTGCAGCTGATCAGCAATGTACTTGTTCAGATGCTGATCCGCCTCGGCGCGCTCGCGCACGCGCTCCGGGTTGTGGAAGAACATGGAGCCCGACCGTGACGAACGGCGGCTCATGCGTGACCGCGGATCACCGTCCTCGACAGCATCGCCGTTTTGTCCATTGGCACCATGAGCACTATTCTCTGGGTAATCATGGCCCAGCTCGCCGTCGTTGGTTTCCGACTCGCCGTCGGTGCCAATGAGAAAGTCACTGCGCGCACCGAGCGAGCGGGCTGTCGACGAGCGGCGGATGCGCGGCATGGAACCCGACGAGTGCGGGGTGCCCGCCTTTTCGTAGCGGTCGAAGATGTCGTCAAAGTAATGGTTCATGCCGGCGCTGGGTGTGCGAGGAGTTTGTGGGAGACGGCAGGTAATGCTATAATACGGTCAGTACGGAGGCAGGAAACTATTGTGAGAAAGAAGGGGACCAAAAACATACCCTGTATCGTGGATCATGCGCGCAATGAGACTTGTCCAGCCACACTGGTGCGTGGCACCGAGACCACGACCGGAGTCACCGTCAAAGTATTCGTAAAACCACAGGTTGTCCTTCCACAGCGGGTCAAAATCGAGCAGGTCGTTGCCGTCGTTGATGCTGCGGCGGCCGTCGTCGTTGCGCACGTACAGGTGCTGCAGGCGGTGCTGAAGCTCCTCGGACACGTGGCCCAGATGCATCATATCACCCGACCCGACAGGGCACTCGACCTTGAGCGTGTCGCCAAAGAACATGTAGAAGCGTTGCAGCGACTCGACGAGCAGGTAGTTGACGCAAATCCAAACCGGGCCGCGCCAGTTGCTGTTGCCGCCAAAGAGGCCGCTGTCCGAATCGCCGGGAATGTAGCCGACGGAGAACTTTTGGCCATTCACATCCATCGAGTACGGATGGTCTTTGTGGTACTTGGACAGCGAGCGGACACCGTGGGGGCTGAGGAACTCATCCTCGTCCAGCATACGCTCAAGAAGGCGCACCAGGCGCTCCTTGCTTACAATGGACAGCAGAATGCGGTCGCCCTTACCGCGCTTGCGAATGGATGCCATGTTGCGCTCGGCAACGTCGCAGCGGTTGTTGATGAACCACTCGACACGGCGCTTGAAGGTCGGCAGGCGGTTCACCAGCTCCGGCTCCAGCGTCATCGTAGCGTACATGGGGATCAGACCGACCAGCGACCGCACAGGCAGCTGCTGGATCCAGGGTCCGCCCCATGAGATGGCATCATAGTAGAAGCCATCCTCGTCGTTCCACAGCGAGGACTCGTCCTTCTCGCCCATGCGGAATGTCATTGCGTCACTGATGAGAATAAAGTGCTCAAAGAACTTGGTGGCCATGTCTTCGTACGTGCGGCGGTACTTGGCCAGCTCGAGGCAGATGTTGAGCATGCTCAGGCAGTAAAATGCCATCCAGCCCGTGCTGTCGGCTTGCTCGAGGACACCACCCGTGGGCAGCGGCTCCGACCGGTTGAACAAACCGATGTTGTCAAGGCCCAGGAAGCCACCCTCGAACACGTTCTTGCCGTCTGCGTCCTTGCGGTTGACCCACCAAGTGAAGTTGAGCAGCAGCTTCTGAAAGACACGCTCGAGGAAGTCAAGGTCCTGGCGACCGTAGATCTTGCGCTCAATCTTGAAGACGCGGAACGTGGCCCATGCATGGACGGGCGGGTTGACGTCGCCAAAGTTCCACTCGTAGGCCGGCAGCTGACCATTGGGATGGCAGTACCACTCGCGCGTGTACAGATCGAGCTGCTTCTTGGCGAACTCGGGGTCGATCATAGCCAGGGTGATGCAGTGGAAACTCGAGTCCCAGGCGGCAAAGAAGGGATATTCCCACGAATCAGGCATGGACAGAATGTCGTCGCAGTGCATGTGCTTCCACTGGCTGTTTCGAATCGCTTTGCGATCCGGCGGCGGCGGCGGCTGGGTCGGGTCGCCGTTTGCCCACTGGTCCCAGATGAACAGGTAGTGCTGCTTGCACCACATCATGCCAGAGAAGGCCTGTCGCTGGACGTTGCGCATGTCGTCGGACATGGGCATGGGGCTGATTCGGTAGTAAAACTCGTCGGCCTCCTGGCGCTTGGTGTCGATAATGTTGTCGACCTCCTCTTCGTCGAGGAAGGTCTCGTTGCGCTTGGAGAAGCGGAAACGGACAACGGCGCACTCGCCGGGACCAACGCCGCCGTCCTCGTTGAACGAGAACCAGCCGGCAAACTTGGTGCCGGTCTTGGCCGGGTTAACGGCCTCCTTCTTGCCGTCCACAATATAGTCATGGAAAGCATCCTTCACGTAGGTGGACTCGTTTTTTCCCTCGTAGAGGGCCGCAAAGTTGGTGTCGTTGTCGGTGAAGAGCAGCTCGGGCTGGACATCCTGGTCGCTGGCCCCAACACCCGGCGAGGGCGCCAGCAGCATGTATCGGTCGCCCAGGACGGGGTGGCTGGACTTGACGAGGTTGTCGTCGCAGACCTCGATGGACGGCTTGTCCTCGGGCTTTTCGCGGCCCCACGCCCATGTGTTGCGGAACCACAGGTGCGGGATGATGTGGAGAGGTGCACGGTCCGGGCCGCGGTTCCATGCCGTGACACGGAAAATGAGGGCATCCGGGTCGTCGTCCTCCTTGGCGGTCTCAATATAGATATCCCAGTAACGATCCTCGGCAAAGACGCCAGTGTCGAGGATCTGGTACTCCTTGTCTTGCTTGCCGCGGCGCGCGTTCTCTTTGAGAAGATCTTCATATGGGAAAGGGGCCTGGGGGTACTTGTACAGGTACTTCATGTAGGAATGCTAGATGAGACGTTAGTATTCGGAATGTGCGACGTGCGTGGCCGTATATGGCGACTGGGCCGGCAAAGCAATACGTACAGTCTGTGAAAGAGGAGGTCAGTACAAGATGGCATTGGGTCGATGAGGGGAGAGACGAGAGAGTAGGACCTACTGGGGTGTTATCGAGGTGAAAGTGAGCTTCCTTGATGCTCTCGCCATGATTGCCTTGTGGGTTGGACAGGCCGAAGAGGCGCTCTTTGAGGAAGGGACTGGTCTGTTAGCAAGATGCGTGACGCATGCGGCAGAGGATGAGCAGAAGAAGAAACCGACTCTTTCTCGTTCCAAAAAGCGAAAGCAATGTTCTCGAGTCCGTGCGTGTCGCAAACACCGGCGATACCATCCTCGCCCCAGCGATAGGCACGCGATCGTGCGTGTTCGTGGGGGAAGTCTGAAGGACGTCAGTGGAAGCTGCAAGAGGCTGTTGAGGGGCAGGTTAAGGAGAGTCAAACTCACGGCTCCATGCGTCGCCATCATGGCTGTAGTCCTCACGCACTAGAACACACGACAATTGTTAGATCACGAGCTTCTCGGACAGTCTGGTGTGGACAAGCTGTTGTGCGGATGGGCATATGCACGCACCTGTCGCCCACTGGCGCTCCGAGACGTAGGGACCCCATTTCTTCCAGTATTTCTCCCGCGTGCGATCCTCCTTGAGACGCTTCTCCTCCTCGGTGAGGTACTCGCGGCCGTCGACGAGGACCATGGTGACAATGTGGGACGGTGGGATGGTGGTGGGGGAGTTGGAGAAAGGTCAATTGGACGGCTCAACTTGGAGCAAGAGGCCAGAAGGTAGTAAGTCGGCAGGGAGAGTGGTAGAGACGTGGGAGAGGAGCAAAGACGAGTTGAAAGAGGAGGGAAAGAGACGGCTGGGCGACAAAGGGAACAAGGAATGAACTTGTCACGAATGCGCTTCGATTCGGGAGTCGTCGTTTGTTTGCCGCTGATCTTTTTGCCGTTTGTCTTTAGGAGCTTTCTTTTCTCACAGATGATCTGGTGCGCCACTTGTGCCTGGCGCTAGAGCCAAAAGCCGGAGGAGAAGAAAAGGACCAAAAAGCAAGTAACAGGAACAGCAGCAATGCAGGAAACGGATGCGAGCTGTCGAGAACGGTTCGGGTTCCTCTCGAGTCCAAAACGTAGGCAAAGGAAAAAAAACGAGAGTTGCTATTGGGTGTTCGGAGATCAGAGTAGTAGTGGCGTGGTGATGGCAGGTGGAAGGCTGCCAAGGAAGGTGGTCTAGATTACGAGTGATGAACGGAGTAGTCTACGGAGTAGGTCGTAATGCGTCGTTGCAGAACGTGCCTGCCAAATCAGAAGAGAAGAGACCCAAAGACGGCAATTACGAGACATGGGGCAGGGACGAAGGATGGCGGCAGGGAAGGGAAGGTGTGGTCGCCATCAACTTCGAGCATTTAGTAGAGTAGTTCCGTTGCTCTTGCCGGATTTCTGCGAGCAACAACGCGAGGAGGGAAGGTGCAGAGGACGGCAGGAGGGAGGCGAACTCGAGCACCCAACAAGCTTTTGTTCTTTCCGAGTTCCACCCTACGAGTGCTACAGGAGCACGACTTGCTCCGTTTAATTGCTCCGGTTTCTTATGCACTGCAACCCGGGCGGGATCGGTGAATGATAGCAGAATCTGCGGAGCAGAGGAGCTTGGCCGACCCGCCGGTACAAAACTACAGACAAAAGCTGCGATGGCAGACGATAAAATAGTGGGGTGACGTCAATGGACTAGTTTGAAGCTCCCTGGTGCTGCCTAAGACCACAGAGCATTTAGAGAGCAGTTACATTCGTACAGTGTCTCAGTGTCATAAGGAAGGGCGGAGGAGCCAAGTTGCACTTGCAGAAAGCACAAAGCAAAGCACAAAGCACCCAAGAGCAAAAGCTCCGATAAACCGTGCGACCAGGTTGTCGGCTGTGTCTCACATGCAGCAGCTAGTTGAAATGCAGCACTGACAGGAAGAGATGCAGATAGATGAGGGTACATGTGCGAGCGTCGAGTGGGGTCCACGACGCAGTGCAACGATATCATGGTCAAGCAGGCTGCTGCTCGGCCGTGCGCAATTGGTTGTTCAAAGGAAGTCTGTTCAAAGTCATAACGTCATCACTGTGCCGGGGTGTCAGGATGAGACGTCCGGTCGCTCTGAGCGGTGAGTGGAAAACGTGCGGAGAGCAAGGAATAGACATGAGAAACAAAAGCACAGCATGAACCCTGGCTCCAGTTGCAGAAGATACGTCAATTCGGTTGTTATTCTCATCACAATTCGACAGGAACTGCATCTTGAGGCCCGTGTCGCTGCTATTGTTGATTACGCGCAGCCGGGTGGACGGCAATTGGGTCTTACTCTTGCTGCTCTGCGTTTGTGGTTGTGTTGGTTTGAAGCTTCGTCGTAATTTTGGGACTGGGGCCTGGCCTGGTCTAAAAGTTTGGCGCGGGACGGACAAGGTAGAGCAGGGCGCAGGACAAGGGGCAGATCTCGGTCAGGGGAGAAGCTTGGTCAGCGCACGTTTGTTGCTACGGGTCTGGACGCTTGTTGGCCGCCGGCATGTTTAGAGGGGTTTTCATGTGCTTTTGTTGTTGAGATCGTCCGACTGCCACAGTAACTTACCCATACTATCGACATCCAACAAAGGGCGGACATCACGCGGAGTTGGTTGTTCATGAGTGTATGTGAGAAGCTTCGCTATGTTTTACGTCTTTGATCTTTTTTCTTTTTTTGGCTCTCTTACAGAAAGAGACACAATGAATACTACAGCCATTCATAGCCCAAAAAATCCAACGAGGCAAAACGAATTCAACATGGCCGAAAAACAGAAAAGGTAAAGGCAAAGTCTGACGCGAGCATACGCCTGTTCTCCCATCTATCTGACCCGAGAAATTTTTGTATCATGCTCTGCTATTTGCTGTTCGCGAGCTATTGTCGCTGTTATCAACGTCATCATCGCTGTTCGTTTGTCTTCCGTAACATTATAACTTGGCTTTGACGGACGCACCAGGACCCGTAGCCTCCTGGTTCACGACCACGTCGCCGCCAGCTGCCGGACCTGCGCCGTCACCAAAGAAGATGACCTGCACCGTGAGATCGTCCCTGCGATTGTTAGTGCCCTGAAGAAAAGATGAAAAGATAAAAGATAACAAAAAGAAAGAAAGGAAACGAGTGCACGGGGAGCTTACCGGTAACGTCTGGAGAAGGGTGCTGGCAGCGTCAGGAGGGCCGACACCTGCTCCTCGTTGGAGCCGCCCAGCGCGTTGCGCACCAAGTGCGTGGCCGCGTTCTTATCCTTCACCACGAACCTGTCTTTGTCGTCGGGCGAGATACCCCACTGCCGCAGCCGGATCGGCGTGCGCTCGCCGTTCTTGCCAGTGCTGCCCTCGACGGCTGCCTCGACAGGCAGCGCGTTGCCCGCCTTGCGGCCAAAGACCTTGGACCATGCCGACTCCATGGCCGAGCTGCCCGTGTTGCCGCTGTGGCCCGCCGCCTTGGCCTGCGACTCAATCCACTTGCCCACGAGGCCGACGGCCTCTTCGTTGGTCAGCATCTCCCAGAGGCCGTCCGTAGCCATGACGATAAAGTCGCCGTTCTCGGGCTCAATCTTGGTCGTCGTCACCACCGGCTCGGCCGTGACGTACGGCGGCGTGCGCATAAACGGCGACTGGCTGCGGCCAAAGAACGAGTTGCGCAGGCGGTCCGACACGTCGCGCGTCCACTTGTACGAGGCATCGCCAAACGCGCGCGTGGGCTCCAGGCCGCCCAGCACGCGGCCGTTGCGGATGACATGCTCTTCGCCAGGGTGCAGGCCACGCATGCGGGCCACCTCGTCGGGGTTGCTGCCGGTCTGGTCGACCGAGAGCGGCGTGGCAGTCCACTTGCCCGACGGTGAGCGGCGGCCAAGCACCGCACGCGAGTCTCCGGTGCAAGCCACACGCAGCAGCTTTGATTTGCTGTCGTAAAAGGACAGGAGTGCACACGAGCCGGACAGCGCTGGCGCCAGCAGCTCGGCGGCAACCGTCTTGGATTTTTGGCTCAGGACCTTTTCCGCGCTCTGGTTGACAATATCATCGTCCAGGCGCGTGAAGCCGATCTTGATGGCGCCTTCAATGGCGTCGGCTGGCGGGCCGGCCTCGCTCGGGGCAGCCTTGTACGTCTCGTTCAGCTCGTGGGCCACGTAGTTGATCAGCGCCTGGCGCAGCTTTGCCGACGTGGTCCATCCGCTGTCAAAGGGCAGGTTAGCATGAATTTCAAAACCATTTGAAGCAGAAAAGGGTTACACATACGAATGACCGTCAAAGACGCCCCAGAACATCCAGTCGGAGGAGTCGCTGCTCACAACGCTGCCGGCAGCGCTCTTGGTCGGCACCTCGACAATCTTCTCGGCGTGGTCGTCCTCGATCGGGTCGTTGCTGGCCAGCTGCACGAGGTCGTAGCGAAGGACGCCCTTGCCGCGATTGATCCCGTACGACTCCTCGTTCGTGCGCAGCCGCTGCGTCACTTGGTCGGGGGCCAGCATCTCGAGCACGCGCCGGCCAGACCCGTCTGTCATTTTCAAGATCGGTCCGTCGCCGACCAGAGTGCCTGTGCTCAGTTCGTTGGCGCCAATGACAAGCACGTTACGCGTCGTCTGTGCAGCGTCCGAGCCCGTCGTGGCTCCGGGTCCCGCCAGGGATGCGCCCGTCGTGGATGTGACGGCACCGGCCGCCGCCACCGCCGCTTTCGTCGAGAACAGAGACTGGCCCGCAGGTGTGCCGCCCTGGCCCTGGTATGCGTAGTAGGCGCCGTAACCGACAATGCCCGACACGAGCGCAACGGACAGCCGCCGGACGTGCATGGAGGAGTGGAGCGGCTCGCCCGACGAGTTGGGCGGCGGTGGTAATGAGGACGACGACGATATACGCGACGATCGCCGCTGCAGCGAGTGGACAAACGGTGTCGACGAGAGGCAGCGCACTCGCTGGCTGTTGAGGGCCTGGTAGTGCTGGTGGTTGTGGGGATTGTGGTGGGAGGCAGATTGGAGGAAGAGGGCGGCGGAGCGGCGGTTCGTGCGTTGTAATAGGCCGCGGACCGTATGCTGGCTCGTTGTCCGGAACGCCCGTACTGCTGCGCGACGCATGAGGGCGGTGGAGGGCGAAGCTGATGAGAAAAATTCAAAGGAGAAAGCAGGTCGTAAGGAAGCCTCCAATAAATGTGGACGACGGCGAGACGGGAAGTTCTAAAACGGCAGGGGTTTCTGGTGAGGTATGGCAGTTCGGCAGAGGCGGTGTGAACTGTACATAGAGTGAGATATGCTTGTCGACTTCATAAGGTCGATTGTCCCTGTCCGAAATATCCTTCACAATGATCTCAAGATCGTTTGAAGACGAGGATGCGGATTGGAAGCCGTCAGCGGAGAGACGGTGGCAGAAAGAGCAGGCAGGTGCCCACCGAGGAGGTGCTTGCCACAAAAGAGGAAGGCGGGCAAAGGCGGGTGGGACCTGGAAGGAAGAGCGACGGTGGCGCGGGGTGGGTGATCAGGCATGGATTATTTGGCGCGGAGCCAGGGCGAGTCTGGATGACAGGCCGGGATAGGCTGCTAAGTAGAACCTGACTGGCTGAGACTGCGAGGCCAGTGACAGGCGTTTGCACGCTGTAATGGCACGCGACGTTAGCGCCTGATTGCGGCAAAAGCCTCGGCTTAAGGCCCTATAGGCTCCACGAGTCACAGGCCGTCATCTAAGTCACATCTTCCCATGTGCATTCAGCCTTGCTGTTGGGGACGACCTCTACGACTTTTTTTTTATATATACAGACAACTCACCGTCGAAGCTATTTTTCTGAAGAACGAAACATACTGCTTACGTGCGCACGCACGCAAACATACACACAGACACACGCAATGGCTTCTGCGCCTGCTGCTGACCAGACAGCTCCGGCTGGACCGGCCACGGCGGCCGAGTTCGAGGCATTCGACAGTTTTCCCTGGTCAAAGCATCGGGTCTTTTTGGTATGATCCTGAGGAGGTTTGGGATAACGATTTCACTTTGGAAGAATGTGCAGGAACTGACAAAGTACAGCTTGGCCTCATTGAAACCCTCGGCGGCCCCGACGCCCTACGCCCCAATCCGACACACGAGGGCAGCGCCGCCTTCTGCCGTACCGTCTTCTTCCGCCGCCAGACTGGTCGCCGCGTCGACTTCTCCCGCTATAATGGCTTCCGTGCCGACCATCCAGAGTACCCATCAATCGACAGGCGGTTGCTGAGTGCGCTGTATGCAGCGTCCGCCAGCATTGAGGGCGAGCTGGGGCTGGGCGACTTGTCCCTAGGCGGTAGCTCGAAGACGTCGTCAACGTCGGGGCAAGAAAGTCCAACGTCGCCCAATCCGCTGGCCTCGCCCAGCACGAACCGCAACAGGCGTCTTGCCGAGGCTGTGGCTGCCGGACCCGTGATCAATCCCTTTGACGGGACACCAACACCACCGGTCGACGCGGAGACCAGCAATGGCAGTGGTGTGGACATCCCCTCGTGGCAGCGGAGTGCACCACGTAACACGCTCAAGGTCGATCGTGCGGCGGCACCAACAGGGACGGGCGGGGGCGGTGCAGGTGCCGGCGAGGCGCCGTACTCGGACAAGTTCGCCAAGGTCGTGGAAGCCATTCAGACTGGCAAGGAGCTTGACGGCATCAAGCAGATTCCCGACACGGTTATACGACAACCAGTACGTTTGCCACCCAGATGCCATACATACGACCTCTAAGTATCATGCTGACTATCTAGGGCATCACGCCGATGGGCAAACTGAAGGCACCACGCAAGCCGTGGGAGACTGCCGCTTCGGCATCCCCCCTGGCATCTGGCCTCTCGTTCGTTGATGGCGCTCTGACACCTTCGGATGGGGAGCAGGGACAGCAGGAACAAAAACTGGGATTGGGAGGGGGCCAGCCTTTGGTAGACTTGGAGTTCCCTGAGCCACCTCCGTCACCACCTGCAGATGGGGAGATACCGACAGAAGCAGACGGTGGGAGCAGCCCGGTGACTAACTAAAGAAAGGGAGGTGTATTTCAAAAGCGAGTATTATTGTTTTAATTATTGCAGTCTAAACCGTCTTGGGCTTTGGCTACATTTCGAGATTCTCAAATCGTGACACAAATCGTCACCTTTAATCATATCATACAGTACGGGGGACACAGCCTCAATATGTATCCATGATTTTTTATTATTTACTTGTCTACCCAATCCTCTTCCCCCCTCCTGTATATGTACAAAATATGCGAGAGAAAAAGGAATAAAACGAAAAACTCGAAATGGAGCAAGTGCACGAAAAAGAGACGCGGGAAAAACGAAAGAGAACAACAGAAATATGGGGGAACAAAATGGGGACAACGTTATTTTTGGGTGTAGGCGGTGGCCTCGTATAATGTTTCGTTTTCTTTGATTTTTTCTTCTTCTTTCATCCGCTTATGACCATCCTTTGTCGTTGGCCGTGTCAACGTGCCGCCACCCTATACGCCATACGCGACCTGGCCCAGAGGCTTGTCCTCGCCGGTACCGGGTGCCATGAAGTTGGTCTTGGGGTTGCCGGATGCCTTGGCGGCGGAGCACCGTGCCATTGTAGGAGAGCTGTCGTTGGTTAGCAAGAAAAAAATGAAATGAATAATAAAAACAGAGACAAGAGAAACATATGGCGACCGGGAAGTACAAGTACGAACCTTCTTGAGATGACATCAGTAAAATAAAAGTTTTCAATGACCTTGGTCAGCGGCGCACCCGTCGCCTTGGTGCCCTTGTTCTGGTCCGCCAGCTGCACCTTGCTCAGCTGCTTCAGTGCCACCGGCTCCACAACATCGTATGCGGCCAGTGCCGGGCTGATCTCCACCATGCGGTCGCGCACCTGCGCCAGGTCATCGTAGGCCAGGGGCACGTTGAGGAACTCGCTTGCCGCGCGCAGAATCTTCCAGTCCGTGCGTGCCGCACCAGGCAAGCTCGTGGCGGGTCGCGTCATCTGCACGCGACCCTCCGTGTTGACGTAGGTGCCAGACTTTTCGGTGTAGGCGGCACCGGGCAGGACAACATCGGCCAGCTGCGCACCCTTGTCACCGTGGTGGCCCTGGTACACGACAAACGCATCCTTGGGGATATCCGCCTCGGTGATCTCGTCGGCGCCGAGCAGCCAGATGAACTTGGGCTTGGTCTCTGCGACGGCAGCCGACGGAGGCACGAAGCCAACCTCGTAGGCGCCGGCGCGAGAGGCCTCGCGCTGCAGAACGTTGTAGCCATTCCACTCCTCGGTCAGGAACGTGGCAGCGTTCTTCTCGACAAAGCCGCCGATCAGCTCGTAGAAGCCCTTGGCGTCGGCATGCTCAGTGACACCCGAGCCCACAATGATCATGGGGCGCTTGGCGGCCTGGAGCTTCTTGCCGAACGGACCGGCCAGAGCCTTCTTCAGAGCGGCGTGGTCGGTGCCGAGGTGCTCGAACTCGAAAGTGGACTCGAAGGACTCGCCAACAACGCCAATCTCGAGGTCAGAGCGCAGCCACTGCTTGCGGATGCGGGCATTGAGAACGGCCGCCTCGTGGCGCGGGTTGCTGCCGACAATCAGAATGGCGTCGGCCTCCTCGATACCGGCAATCCGGGAGTTGAAGATGTAGTTGGAACGGACGTCGACGCCATGAGCGACGGGGGCGCTGCCATTGGGGGTGTCCAAGGCCAGGTTGTCAGAGCCAAGACGGTTCGCCAGGTCTTTGAGGACGACGAGCGACTCAACATCCACGAGGGCGCCGGCGATGGCCTTGAACTCGTTACCCTTGGGGGCAGCCTTGGCGAAGCCGTGGTTGACCTCAGCCAGGGCCTGCTCCCACGAGGCGGGCTCGAAGCGGCCCTCGCGACGCACCAGGGGGATAGTGAGGCGCTGGGTCTTGAGGCCGTCGACAGCAAAGCGCGACTTGTCGTTGATCCACTCCTCGTTGACATCGTCGTTCAGGCGGGGGAGGACGCGCATAACCTCGAGGCCACGCGAGTCGACTCGGATGTTGGAGCCGAGGCCGTCGAGCACATCAATGGACTCCGTGTGCTTCAGCTCCCAGGGACGGGCCTTAAAGGCGTACGGCTTGGAGGTCAGGGCACCGACGGGGCACAGGTCGATCACGTTGGCGGACAACTCGGAGTCGAGGTTCTTCTCCAGGTAGGTACCGATCTGCAGGTCGTTGCCACGGCCGGTAGAGCCGAGCTCGGGCATGCCGGCAATGTCGTTGGCGAAGCGGACACAGCGGGTGCAGTGGATGCAGCGGTTCATGGACGTCTTGATCAGGGGGCCGATGTTCTTGTCCTCAACGGCGCGCTTGCCGTCAATCTCGTGGAAGCGACCGCGGTCCGCACCGTAGCGCATCGACTGGTCCTGGAGATCGCACTCGCCACCCTGGTCGCAGACAGGGCAGTCAAGAGGGTGGTTGGCAAGCAGGAACTCCATAACACCCTCACGGGCCTTGTGGACCAGTGGCGAGTTGGTCTTGACGACCATGCCGGGCTGGACGGGCCACGCACAGGAGGCGACGGGTTTCGGCGCACGCTCGACCTCCACGAGGCACATTCTGCAGTTGCCGGCAATCATGAGCTTTCTACAATAGAAATATGTGTTAGCTGTATTCCACCGATGACAGATGGTTGGCATATTTGTCCATCGTATGTCATATGCCATCGTTTCTCGAATGCAGTTGCGTCATCGGCTAGATTGGGGGATGCACGCACTCATGATAGCAGTATCTGTAGGATCAACGGGTTAGGTATTGTCACTCCAGAAGACAAGACAAAACGTGAAATCGTGGACCAGGCCAACTCACCTTGGGACCGTCGCGCCCGCCTTCTCGCAGGCCTGGATCAGGGCCGAACCGGCTGTATCACATTGTCAATATCTCGAATTCTCGGCCCCCGAAGTCATCGTTCGGAGGTCATGGCCAGTTGGACAGGCTGTATAGCCTGGGCATACCTTCTATGGACACCTTCTTGCCATCTGTTTAGCCCCAACCTCGTTAGTATCACCATGCATGTCGTTGATAGTCAACACATGGGTTGTCAAGGCGGTCCGTACCGATTGTGAGCTCGACCTCCGCTGGTCTCTGTGCTGTGGCCGAAAATGCCCGTGACGCCCGGACGGCGTGTCTGCCGGTCCGCAGCGCTGTCCGGGAAAGGGCTTGCCGGAGCATTGTGGTTGTGTGGGTTGTGTAGTGGGTGGAGGTGGATTTCCAATCCAAGGCAATTATGCGGGAAAAAACAAGCAAACAAGCCGCCGTGACCGTTGGCAACGGAGAGCCGGAAGAGGGCGGCGACGGGACAATTGGTGCTCGGCAACCGATAAAAACGTGATCCCGATGATCAGGAGTCGTCGTGGAAGGGGGCGCGTGCGGTGGTCGGGAGCCTCGCCTCGTTGCTGCTGTGCTGCGTGTCGTTCGTTGCACACTGTTGGGATTTTTCGAGGTGGGCAAAATGGAGACAGCCAGGCTGGGACGAAGGGAGCGAATTGCCTTTCCGCTGAGAGTGGCCGCGATTGGCTTCAGGCGGCCTCTGATTGGCCAGAGCCAACAAGAAGTACCCCACACCCGGAAAGAAGCTCAATGGGCGGTGTGACTGGGCAAAATCTGGCATGAATGGCTCCAAGGCCGGTGTTCGTTGAGTGCTCTGGTACTCAACAGGCGGTCACTGAACCAGCATCAAGGACATATCCGATTCTATCAAGTTCAGACTTGGTAAACTGTATGCGTACTTCTGTATAAAAATCTCGGAATATTGATATCGCCCAAACAACACACATATGTACCGTATTCGACCCCATTCACGTGACATATCACACTAAAGCCAGCCCCTGAAAGTACCTGTAGTTCAGCGACGATTGTGAGGTGGAGTAGGTATTACTTTGTCTCAGAACGGAGGTCCCACTTTATTTAAATTTCAGACCTTTAAAACGGAAAGCGCAGTCCATTTTTTTCTGTTTCTATTCTTCTCTTCTTTCTCTCCATATTGTACTACGGGCACATTTTATTGTAGGTGAGCTTGGACATCTGTTTGCACGCGAGCAATCGTGTTACAGCAGTTTGTTTCAGTCGAGTCCCCCTCTATCTTGTGCTCAAGAGAGATTTTCTTGGAACGGCACCGTTTATGGAAGCATGGTATTAGCAGTGGTTTCTCCTTGTGAGAAGCTGTGGCCATGACCACCGCCTCTTACCGCCGGTTGCTACATTGCTTCACACATGTTGGAACGACATTTACGACAACAGCCTGGCCTTCGGTCTGACGTGAGAACGATTTCGACGTTAGGAGGAACGGACTGAACATTGCTATGGGTGTCGTAGGAGTCGTAAAGGAAGGTATCCGGACGACATCGAAACATCGTGGCGGCATCATGTCCCCGTCATGGCTACATCTTGTGGCTCCTCCGCCGCTGTACCCGAACCAGAATTGGATCCCGGCCTTTCGTCTTCCGTCTCCGCAGCCACCCGTGCTTCCCTGTCTCCCGGCAAGGAGCCAAACCGCTCGTCCAGCAGTTTCTGCTCGCGCTCCAGATTCTCTGTCCACGTTGCTCGAAGTTTCCCCATGTGCGCGTCGAAACCAGACATCTGTCCCAGAGCCTGCTCAATGACTTCGCTCAGCTGCCGTACCGATGCACGCCGCCCGCCGCGCACTTCACCCGCTTCGACTGGGAACCGCAGCGGCAGGTGTTGGTCCAGATAGGGTGCGGCGTTGTAGTCGACGCCAGGAACGGCTGGCGCACGCATGGTGGCGATCATGACGTCGATCTCATCGTGCGAGATGGTCTCGTCGTCGTCGAGGAGGAGGTTGTCGGTAGGTGGCAGCCGATCTAGAAGTACACCGCCCTCCGTAGCCTTTCCCTTGCCTTTATCCGTAGAAGGTCTTGCACTCGTGGTACTCTCGGCCGGATTTGGTGCTGCTTCGTATGTTTCTGCCTCTTTTGCTGCGTCGGCTGATTCTCTTGCTTCCTTTGCTGCCCGTGCTTCCGCCATTTCCGTCTTACGTGCCATGGCGGCTCCGATAATGTGTCGGCGGTCCATATCCGCCAAGTACATGAAGCCTTCTCGCACGCCTGTGCGGTAGTATTCGAGCGTGTCCAACATGGCTTTGGCGCGCTCAATGCGACTGCGCGGTGGGTCAAACGGCTGGGTCAAGTCGGCGTCGGCGCGGAGCGGCACGAACATGGCCGGAATCGCGCTGGTGACCCGTGTTGGCGGAAGCTTGTATGTAGTCGCAGGGGGCGTCTCTTGTGCGGGCGACGACATGCTTTGTGGAGGCACTGTTGATTGCACGGTCGGTACCACCGGCGTTTCAGTTCCCTTCTCTGCTGCTTGTGAAGTTTGACCCTCGCCCATTGGCACATCAATGTCCGCCTCAACTGGGGAGACTACGAGGCCGTCGTCGCTCATGATGGGCCGAAGAAGAGGTAGCCAGGCCGGGTAGTGTTATTACTTGGTCGACTGCAATGGGCGGCATTCGGAAGGGCCTCTTGAAAACGTATTATGAGTCGTGGCAGTTCATTTTCGCCAAGAAAGCAAGAAACGTAAATGTGCAAAGTGATTGCAACTCTGTAGCTGTTTTGGAGCTTTATCTGGCGAAGCAACCTGTATTGGCTCCCCATAGCACCTATATTGTTAGTATTATGTAATTCAAGCAATGAGTTTTCTGGGTGGCATTTCAATTTTTTATCGTGAGCTGAATGCTTGAAAGGCATTTTAAATTATTTATTCCTCTTTTGGCAAATGTATAAAAGGTTAACTTTGATATTTTACATTTCACAATTTAAAAGATCAAGAAAAGCGAAATGTAAAGGGTATATATGTCAAATGCGAGACATTCATCCCTACAATATTCTGGCTTCTGCGACGTGACGTCTTCCAAGGCGCCAAAGTCAATCTCTTTACATTTTGTACAGTGAAGTAAGTGATGATATGTACACGTAATGGCTAAATAAAACGACAAAATGTATATGCAGAACAGTAACCCAAGTCTTTAGTAAAATGACACGCGATGGTTTTGCCTCGTGTGGGATGCAAAGTCTCGAGACACCAACAGCGCAGACATTCCTTGGTTACCGTCACCTTGATGGTAAGATCTTCCGGATGTACTCGCGCAGCACCCGCAACGCACCGCGGACGTGGTCTTCCAACCGCCGGTCTTTCCGCCGACGCATCCAAAGCAGTACAAGAGCTAGGACAAAGAGGTCCAAGGTGACATGTTTGAACAGCGCCCAGGCCAACCAGCCAAACCAGGCAACGGGGCTCTTCTCGCGGCGAGACCGGAACTCCCGCCCTGATGTGATTTGTTCACGCAATGCTGCAATCTCGGCCGAGAGCTTGACCATGGCGCGCTCCATCATTTTGGACCACCGTTGGCTCCCACGTTTAGCCACATCACCAGAGTCTGCTCCAGCAGCAGTGGCTGCCGCTGCCGCGGCACCGGACCTCTGACTGCCCCCTCGGCTGCCTCCTGGACCGGCACCGTATTGGCTTCCGTTGTGAACTGTGGTGATACCGCGCCGCCGTCTTTTTGCTGCGGCATTTCCACCGTCTTCATCCTCTTCCTCTTCGTCACCATCGTCGGCGGAGGCTGCTGCCTCGAGTTCTTCTTCGATCATGCGTATGCGGTTCTCCCGTTCGGCCTCGTCTTCCTCGCTCATAGGACTCAAAATTTTCATGGGCCCGCCGTCCGACGCCGTTGCTGCTAGGCTTGGTCGCCGGTGCTGCCGCTCGTTCTCGTGGTCGTGGTCGTGGTCATGATCGCGGGTATGGTCACGGTCAAATTTGCGATCGCGGTCGCGCTGGTCTCGATCTACGTAGTCTCGCGTGTCGTAGTACTCGTCCTGTCGTGGGGACTGGGGCATGCCGTATAATGTGTCTTTCCGGAAAGAGCCAGAAGAACTGGGGCTGTGGTTGTCCTTGATCTGGTTCCAGACAAATTCGAGTTCGGCAACAAGCTCGTTGGCGGTACTATTGGCAGGCACGGGGTGAGTCCTCTGTTAGCTTCGGCTCCAATGCAGTCAGCAAGTCAGCCTGGATGGCAAGGGAGCTTACGGTGTTGTGGCATAAGTGTGCATGGTCTCGATCAGGCTCTCAATGTAGCGGCGCTTGGCCTCGGTCCGGCCGAGTCCTCGTTGGGCATTCCATGCATCCCACTTGTCCTGTTCGCGGCGCAGCTCGTCGACGGCGAGTCCGGAGTAGGCGTTGGGCCGCTCCATAACGCCGTCGATGTCCCCCTCCATGGCTTGTTTGTAGAGGCCATAGAGGCGCATACGGTCGCTGGGTGGTGGGCGGGCGGCGCCCGTCTTAGGGATCTTCTTGACGGTGTTGAGCGCATGGACGAAAACGCGATCTGGGACGAACGGAAGAGAACATGTCAGCATTGGAACGATTTGGCATAAGCCGGTACCAACGGTGTGAGGAGAGATGTACCAACTGAGTCGGCCATGGTTGGCAGTTGCGTGAGTGAATTGGGGCTAATCGACGGATGCAGAAAAGGTGTCGGCGGGATGTGATGTCACGTATCACGGAGGACTGTTGTCCTCGATAGGTCCACAGCGCACGCTTCCGAAGCCTCGTCAGGCTTGGTTGAAGTCGCCCAATGCGGGCTATGCGCAGGAACAAAGGACGGTGATGAAATAGAAAGACGAGAATATGCCGTGTAACAAGAAAGGTCGACGCACGTAAGGGGCGACGGCGCGTGAAGCAACTGTATGCAGTGAGAGCCGTGCTGGTGTTTAGTCTTCCAATGTTTTTGGCTAGTCCGTCACCGTTGAGAAGAGCCGAGGGTAGTCGCTGGCAGCTTTTGCAACGTCAGGTACACACGTCGTCCTGTTGGGAAAGAGCGACTGACAGGGGAGGCGCGGAATGGTAATCACCATGACAAGACCAGCAGGAGCGATGGGGAATAGGAGGCTACAACAAATCACAAAAGAATGAAGAGGAAAGGCAATGGCGATGCTTTGACGCGGGATGGTCCTTACTATGGGCGATTCTCAGCTATTTGGCGGAGAAGGGCCTGGCCACGACACGCACTGGGGATGAATTGGGGTTCGTGGAGTGACAGTAGAGCAAAAGTGTGCAAAGACAGAAAGAGCACGTCTGTCGCTGGTACACCTCTCTTTGGTTCGCTTGTGGAGGCGATGGCTTTCTTTGACTTGCCTCGGCGTGCGGAGGTGCAGATCCGCAGGGCCTGTCAAGCGCGTGCTGTTGTCTGATGTATCATGTCGTAATGTAAGATAAGTACTGCAGTGCTGCCGTGAATTAATTACAGCTCCTATATTGCCCTATATCTGATAGTCGCGAAAGCCCTATTAAACGCTAATGTTCCTGCAAACATCCTACGGGCGCTGAATCATACCCCAGCAAGCACCCGCGTGCCTGGAATGCCCCTGTAAATCAAGACGCTGGCGCCGAGGCACGTGAAAGAGATTCAACTACTCATAACGTCTCGACAAGCATTATTCCGTACGGAGTAAATATTTAAGCTCCTCAGCTAGGTATACATAAAGTCGAGTACGTGCAAAGGGAGAGCTTCTGATTAGAAAACCCGAGCGGGGTTTAAACACTGCTCGACACCTCGGTCGTATCAGATTTCTTTTGGTTTGATTTTAATTTGATTTGTTGTCGTCACATTTCTGTGTCTCCTAGCAGTTTTAGTCTGACGTGAAGCCCGGTCACGAGATCTCAAGCTTCAGGATGTGCTTGGCTTTTATCGCCATAGATATTTGCCTTTTGGGCTACATAGAACTTCATCTTTGCCTTGTTCTCCAGCGCTCGTTCGGCAGCCTTTCCACCGGCCTCCTTCTTGCTCAGCGCCGAACCGTATCCGAGGCACTCTGATTTGCCCCAGGCGTCTACCCACACGGCCACCGTAAACAGCGGCATCTTGCTGTGTTTATCCCGAAGAACCTTTTTTGTAGGTGCATCTTCGTACCGGATTTTGACCTCTTTGCATCCGATCAGTGCAGCGAGCTGGACCTTGGCGGTCAATGTCGTTTTCTTTAGCGGAGGGAAGTCTTGGGTTGGTTCCTTCGTTGGTGTGCTCTTGTCACCTTGTGATGCGATATCAGCTTCCGTCGAGACTGTTGCTGTCGCCGTTGTTGTTGTTGTTGTTGGTGTTGTTGTTGTAGCCGGCGTGTCATTACCCGGACTTGCTACTGCATTGGCGATCAAGGCTTGCATCGACAGTTGCGGTTTGTCGACCGAAGCTGCAAACGGTTGGGTATGCATCTGGGTACGACGGACGTTATACTTGCGCTCAATCTCTTTGGAGAGCGACATTGCCCACAAGGATTTGAGCCACCGCAGGGCGATTGTGACGCCGTCGTATGCTGGCACATTCGCAGCGGCTGGCGGGCGTGCACGAATCAAAGCCCCTACGTAGGCCTCGAAGAGATCGCCATTCACTTTTTCTCGTTCTTTGGCCGCCGCTTTGGTGCCGCGCGCTGGCGCGCTGTCTGTGAACTCGGCAGGGAGCCTGGCGCGCTTTTCAATTCCATAGTGTGTTGTATACTGTGCCAGGTTGGAGTTGCGTAGCAGGCCCTCTCGCATCTGCGACTTTCGTCCAGGCGTCAAGTGCGGAAACGTCTGTGTAATGATCTCAGAGGCGGCGTAGTAGATGAAAGCGTCGCCTAGAAACTCCAGCGTCTCGTAGTTCGCGACCTCGTTCCAGCCACGGTGTGTCAAGGCCATTTGTTCAAGCTTTTCGTCTGGGATGGGTGGCAATGGCGGATACTCAGTCGGAATGTCTTCGACTGTCCAGGCTGTCATGCTTACTAGACTTGGGATTAACGACATCGGATTCTGTATAGCCACTGCCTGGGAAGCTGTGAGGGTAGGTACAACTAGGCTTGAAGCAGCTCGTGCTGCTGTTTTTGGTTTGTCGTCGCCATTTTGGCTGGCAGAAGAGCCCTCACTACCGAGCGTTTGAAGTACTGGTAATGTGGTCTTGTTCAATGTGAGAAGTCGTTCCAGAGGCGCGCCGTATTCGCCAGAGTCGCCCAGTTCCGCTGCTTTCACGAAAGCGCGAATCTCTTTGTAGTATTCTCGTAACAATGTGAGCTTTTCTGGTGGTATTAATGGCGTAGCCTTTTGCCGCTTCGATATACCGCCAATCTCAACTGTGACGTCTAGAGATCGTTTTGACATGATGTCAAAGAATGCGGTGAGAATGCTATGAATGAAGAAAACAAAGCCCAAAAACATTTATATCACCAAAATTCATATCGAGACTAGCAACTTTTTGATGTTCGAGTTCCACAGTGCTGAAGTGTGATGTGTGAATATGCACTGGTATATTTGGACTGTGTGGATACAATGTCGACCAATTACAATCGTCATTTGTCACCGGCTTCTAGCGAAACTGCGACCAGAAAATAAACCACCCGACGACCATCCATTGCTTCTGCGAATTTCCGGTCGTACGCTTTCCTGTCCCACGAGCAACGGCGGCCCATTCTCTCCACGTCGCCAAGATGAGTGTCCCGCGCGCAAGACTGCTGGAGCTGCTGAAGGTAAGCATCTCAATTGACCCGTATCCCTCGTCCTGCGACCCGACAGCCCATTGAACCTGGCCAAGCTGATCGAGCTGATGAGTATCACCAATCATAGGCCCAGTGCAGAGTCTTCAACATGACCTACAATCCCGAGGGCATCCGCACGGGCAACAAGGTCCTGCGCCAGAGACTTCGTGGCCCTGCCCTGGCCTCCTACTACCCACGAAAGGCCGTCACCATCCGTGATCTCCAACGCGAATTCGGCCCCGACTTGGAGGCATTCGACGAGTGGGACGAAGATCGCCTGGAAGGTCTCGCTAAGTACGTTTGCCTACACTCCGATGCGCAACGACGCTCGTCAGTTTTTATGTCGATTTGTTCGGTACACTGACCTCCATTCTAGTCTCCGTGCCCGTGGCAAGGGCAACGCAAAGAAGAAGGCTGCCGGTAAGTTCTCCAGGAAGTAGTCAACTACCAATCTCGAGCCATGTGCTGACTCAAAGAAGACCCGAAAAGGAAATAAATGCAAAGCCAAACAAATAGAGCAATTGTACGATAGCGAAGATGTTATGGGCCGGCAAGAAAGTCGCGCTTTTCGGTTAGGCCTGGGCATGTTTCTACGGTTTTTTTCTGCCGAACCTTCCCATTTTGGATGTCGCCTACCACGCGAGATATACCAAATATACCAAATTTTTCATTTTCTTCTACCGTTTGTTTGGTTTGTCTTCATCGCTGCCTCTCTGACCGTGGAGAGCAAGCAAAGTCTCGGTCTTTCGCGCTACTTGGCCATCGAGGTGCGTCGCGCCTGTCGTATATGGTCGTGGGAAGAAGAGTAAAAAAGGGGTTGCTCGAGGCTACCACTCGGCAGAGGAAGGAACGTTTAACACAGCTGCACAGGTTAGCCTGCCACGTCGGTACGATCGTAGGGCATTTTTTGATCTACAATGCCTGCCGGTGCCTGCCATATTGGTTTGTTTGGGTCGAGAAGCGTCGTGCTTCCTGCTTGCTCTTCGCTCTTGCATTTTGTGGTGCAATACTTAGCTCACGTTCTTCCCGGCTCCTTCCTTTGGGGTCCCACTATCGGGCATATTGTGCCCAAGTGCTCTTTCCTTCGCAGTGCCTCTTGCCTAGTCAGTCGTGCTGAGTTTAATTCTCTCGGTCGATTTGTCCTGCTCTGATGTGGTGGTCTGGTTTGTAGCTTCTTGTCAGTGACTACATGTCTTACTTTGCTTGGAGATGCTCCTTCTTTGCTCTCTTTGCCACACCCTCAAGAATTCCTTGGCCAAGAAGCACCGCGCCCCGCTTCAAATCTCCTGTAACACGGCGACGTGACAGCATCTGTGGCAAGCCAACATGGCCGGTCACCGGCACGGAAGGGTGTGTATCCGGGGCGAGGGCATATCTTGGTGTGTGTGCCCTTATCTACACCCGTTTATTTCTCTCCGCGCGTAAAATTTTCGTGCCACGCTCTTTCCTTTTGGGCATTACAACAATATTGCGCTTGCGACTCCCTCCTTCCGTTCTGGATTTTCATTTCGCGATATTTACACCTTCTCCCTTTTCTCCTTTCCCTTCTCTATCTCCCTCCCCTGATCAACCCATATATCACAGTCACTCCTTCCCCTTGTGCTGTGTTATTTCCAGTTGTGGCAGGTGGTCGAGAAACGACACGATTGGTCTTTCCTAGGGAAGATATGTCTTGGTTATGCCATAATACTTCCCATTTGCCGCCATATGTTTGTCCATCGTGTCTTTTTTGTATTTTTCTTCCCTTTGTCTCCCATCCACTCATGACTTCTCGTCCCATGCCCAAGTCTCTGTTCTGTGGTCTATAGTTTCTCTGCTTCTTCCGTTTGCTCTCAATTTCCACCATAGTCTACTTGATTTGTGACACCCTGTCCACGCATCGCACACCTTTTGATGTTCGATTGTGATTTCTGTTTCTCTCTTGTTTGTTTCTGATCATTCCTCGTTATTTCGCGGCGGAATACCGATCAGTCACTCCTTTACCACATCAAAATCACCAAAAAAATCTGTTGTGTTACCTTCTTTCAACTTAGACGCGTTCTTTTCCTTCCTTGGTTTATTTCACGGATCTATTGCGGCATCTGCGTCGTCATTTTTGTCAGCTGCGTGTGCAGACAAGTCTTCACTGTGCAAAACTAGTCTACCACCTTGCTCGAACAACACCATCTGAAGCAGAACCGTTGTCGACAGCTATGTCTCCGCGGCATTCTACTGGATCTCCTCTTCGGCGTCACAATTCAGGCTCTCAAGGGTTTGGCCAGGACGAAAATTCTCTCGGCTATCCTGACAACCACACAGTACATAGCTCTCAGGTAAGTAGACACAAGTACCCCCCCTTTTGGCTTTACAAGAGTGTCGGATCTCGCTCCAATTCCGACTAAATATCGGCATTCACTCTCATAGAAGCGTTACAACGACAATACCAGGAAGAAATTGATACATAATCCTAACACTTGGCTTATGATTGTTGTTTAGAATTCGCTCTCAAGCATGCGAGGAAACGTGGTGACTTTGACCACGAACAAGCTTGCCAATCAAATGGGACCCAAGGTGCGTCTTCTGCAATGTACTTAATACAGAAATACGTCAAAACTTGCAGAAGAGTTTTTCTTTCTCATCGAGACATCTTGCTGACATTCCTTTTCTAGAAAACCCACGAGTCTTCGACTTCCCCCACCGTCTACCCCATGGACACTCTTCTTGCTAAACTCTCAGAGCAGCAGGCCGCTATCCGTGAGCAGAACGATGGGTTGAAGCAGGCTGAGGAGGATGCCTCTTTTGCCAGAGCCATGGAACAGCAGCAAGGTTGCAGCTCACTGCCTATCACTCCTGGCATCAACGGCCTCCAAGGATCATCTGCTTTGATGCTTCGCTCTTCCAGTGCCAACCAGCCGGAAAGTTCAGATGAGGTACTCCGTCTCAAGCTTCAGCTCGCTCATGCACAAAACAAGATCAATATCCTTGACAACGAATTGGCGAATACCTGTTCTATCAAGTCAGATCCGTCTCAGGCTCTATCACTGGCCAACACTGACCCTGATTTTCCGTCGGTCCCTCTGCCGGACCAGATTGGCCCTCCTGGGATGATTGGCTTTCGTGCCCCTAGTGCAGCCCGACCTCTGTTCAATCGTGAAAACATCTGGGCACAGGCAGATGAGCCTCGTCTTGAAACTCTTGACAACCCCACAGGTTCTATTGGCCGCGCTCGTAGTATGTGGCGTGATGATATCAAACAGGGTGGATTTCAACAGTCTTTCCCTAATGGACCCAGCTCGGTTCCTATTGGGACAGGCCCTTACACCTCCCAGCCGGCTTCCATCTGGCCTCCTAGCCGCCCTGGCCATCAAGCATTTTTTGATGCTAACCTTCCAGGTTTCAGTAACACCCAAGGTGCTTTGGATGACAGCCGTGGCCGGATGACCCCGGATACCGACCTGCTTCTCCGGCCCCAGCGGCCTGGGAATAGATCTGATTCCCGCAATCCCAATACCCAAGCCTTCAATGGCTACAGCAACTTCAACGCTGGGCAGGTGTTGTTCGATACCAACCCCGGATTTTTGACGGGGGGGAGTGGCCCGAACATGAACAATAACAGCCTCGGCATGTTTCCCCAATTCCAGCAGCCGCCTATCGGGACTCCGTTGTCGCCTCATGCTACGGAGTTTAACACCGACACTGCGTCGTCTTGGAAAGAGGTGGGTTTCATTGCTTCCCTGTCGCTTTCCCATCGTGTTCAATTATTTTTTCACTTCCCTTCTCTTTTGCGTCCTTTTTTTTACAGCTATATCTATGATATGCTTGTATTGTTGATTCGACTTACTAATGATCCCCCTCTTTTTTTTTATTAAAACAGCTCACCATTCCAGATAATCAAACTTTCCTGCCAACGACCGAGCCTCTGAATTACCGTCGCCTGCTTGACCGAAACGTCAACTGCAACTAGAAGTATATTGTTGACAAAATCGTCAGTAGCAACGACCAGCAAGCTTCCATCTTCCTTCAGCAGAAGCTCAAAGTCGGCACCTCGGATCAAAAGTATGACATTGTTGAGGCAATTGCCGCCCAGGCGTATCCCTTAATGATCAATCGCTTTGGAAATTTCCTGGTCCAGCGCTGCTTCGAGCACGGATCCCCCGAGCAGATTGTCAAGATTGCCGAAGCCATTCGTGGCAATACGCTCAGCCTCTCGATGGATCCCTTTGGTTGCCATGTGGTCCAGAAGGCGTTCGATTCGGTTCCTGAGGACTACAAGGCAATCATGGTCCACGAGTTGCTTCGCCGCATCCCTGAGACGGTTATTCACCGCTATGCTTGCCATGTCTGGCAAAAACTGTTTGAGCTTCGCTGGAATGACTCTCCTCCTCAAATCATGAAATACGTCAACGAGGCACTGTGCGGGATGTGGCATGAAGTTGCTCTTGGTGAGACAGGAAGTCTTGTTGTGCAGAACATCTTTGAAAACTGCCTAGAGGAAGACAAAGTAAGCTGTCGACACTCTGAAATGTGCATTTGAACTTACAAAGACTAACCTACCCAGCGTCCTTGCATTGAAGAGGTTCTTGGAAACATTGACATCGTAGCCCACGGCCAATTCGGAAACTGGTGTATTCAACATATCTGCGAGCATGGTGCCCCTGGTGATCGTGGTCGCGCCATTGACCATGTCATCCAGTTTGCCGCCGAATACAGCATGGATCAATTTGCATCAAAGGTGGTCGAGAAGTGTCTGAAGATTGGCGGAGCGGATTTCTTAGGCCGCTACTTGGATCGCGTTTGTGAGGGCAGAGTCGATCGGCCTCGCATCCCGTTGATTGACATCGCCAGTGATCAGTACGGCAACTATCTCATCCAGTACATCCTAACGCACGCCAGCACACAGCACAGAGAAGTTGTTGCGGCCCACATTCGGAAGCACATGGTATCTCTCCGTGGCTCCAAGTTTGGATCGCGTGTTGGTATGCTTTGTACCAACCCGGCTGTTGCCACCCGTCCTGGCCCTGGTATTGGACCTTCTGTGGGACGGCTGCCTCCTCGCTACGGTAAGTAGCCAGATCTTCACTGGCGTACATGACCGTGGATCTGACATGATTACACTCTTCTGCAGCAGGTGCTCCGCCGTCTCGCCACCGTGCTGCTGGTGCCCCTGGACTTTACAACGGCGAATAGAAGGCTCAGTTCCCACCTTTGTTGCACCCTTTCGTCATCCCCCCCTTTCCTTTTCTCCTACCGTTTCCACTTTCCATTTATTTTCGGACATTATTTCTATGCTTCATTTGCAATTGTTGTGTTTCACTTATCTTCTGCCCACTACTCGCTATTTCAACGCACAGAGAGTTTTCCATGACCAGCTCGGCCACATCATGTAACTGGTTCTCACTGAGAACATATTTCCTATCTTCTATTTACAAATCACTCGACATCCTACACTCGACAGGCTAGCGCCCGAATCGAATGCTTTGGACACAGCATGGTTATTGTTTTGCAATATTCAAATCTGTACTTATATAAGTACACGTGTTGCCACAGCTGATCCCAGGCGCGGTAATCGGTCGCGGCACACTGCACTTCTTTTTCTTTTTTGTTTTCGTTTCGTATTCGTTTTCCGTTTCTGTTTATATGTTTTTACGATGTGATCCATCGCTAAGCCAGAGAGCTAAGTCTCCTCAGCTTAAACAAAAGTTGAAATACGTTTCTTCCAAATATGGTGGCTGGGGGTGCGTTGCCTTCGTTGTTTGCCAGGGGAGGACAGGAGATGGCGAGTGGTGTGCAGCAGCAATCAACAAGGAAGATGTATTTTATATTTTTGTTTTACTTGATGGCAGGAAGCAACGAGGCAACCTTGTCATACACTTGCATGAGATAACTGTTGTTCTTGTATTTCTATATGAAAATCCAAAATCACATCACAGGCTTCTTTAGACAACAGAGTTCCAAGCATGTTTGTCAGCTCCCAGTGAGCCGCTGCTCGCAACGGAACGTATCTCACACACAGTTTTGTCTCTTTGAAACCCATTGTCGTTTGATGGCTGCACCAAACTTAGAGGTGAGGATCAGTTACGTGTATGGAACCAAAGATCTTTTGATTGCGTTAAAGGCCAAAACTAAGCCCCTCTTGTTCTGTATTTGTATATATTGCACATTTTCAGTGGGTAAGGGAGATGATACACTCCATGTATTCCGGTTGAGTCGCCGCGTTCCTTTTCTCCTCTATTTTCTTCTACTGCATTTGTAGAGAAATTCATTCACAAGTATTCATTTACAAGACGATCCCAATTTTTCTTTACGAGCTGCAGCTACACTGCATGGCCCTCTGCTTCTCCGGCACATCCTGTGTCCAGCGAACTTCCTCGAGGGCATCACCCTGGTAGGGCTCGCTGCTGCCGTCAAACGTCTGGCCGTTCCACTCATCCGCAAAGGGATGCAGCGCCATGTGCATAATACGGCGCAGCACGTCGCGCTCGCCGTCGCGCTCGACGCGACGAATGACCTCGTCCAGCACCCAGCCGCGGGGCACAAAATTGGGGTTCACGGCTTTCATGCTGCGGATGCGGCGCTCCTCGCGTTCTTCGCTCGTGGCGATGGTGGTGGTGGTGGTGGTGGTGCTGCTGCTGTCAGCCTCGGCTGCGGCCTTGTCGCTGGCCATAACCCGATCTCGCCAATCGGACAGCCACTCCGCCACAAGACGGCGACCGGCCTCTTCGCCAACAGCGGCCGTGACACCTTCGCGGTAAAAAAACATCTCGGCGGTATGGCGGCGAGCCTCGGGCGTCTCAATGTCAGCAAGGCGCACGGAACTCAGGCGGCGGAAGAACATGTTGAAGTCAAGCTCGATCTGTTCCATGACATCGAGCAGGCCCGTGATGAGCGGATCCATGTCGCCCGTGGCGGCGAGGTCCTTGTGCGCAGGAGCGGGCAGGCCCAAGCGGGCCATGAACAGGCGCTTGTACTCGGAGATGAACAGGTTCTTGTACTCTTCGCCAACGCGCATAATAATGTCCTCGGCGTGCGAGGCGAGCTCACCGGCAGCACGCTCGACGCTGGGCGGGATGGTCGCCGGCGAAGCATGCGCCTGCTGTGATTGTGGTGTTGGTGTGGATGACGGGGTCTCCACATCGGCTATCTTGCCACCTGCAGCAAGGACGTCGGCCTTGGCCAAGCCAATGATACCCTCTTCAATGAAAGACGGCTCGTCGACCCGAGCGCCGGCGGCCAGCAGCTCCCCTACGGCCTCACCAAAGCGCACGAGGTTCCACCAGATGATGGATGGTTGGTTGCGATAGCTGTAGCGCAAGTGATGGTCGTCATGGTTGGGTGTGTAGGACGGGTCAAAGTTGTCCAGGAAGGCAAAGGGGCCAAAGTCAAGCGACAGGCCTAGGACGGACGTGTTGTCGGTGTTGAGCACGCCATTCATGAAGCCATACACTTGCCAGTGGGCAACGGTACGCGCATTGCGGCGCACAATCTCGCGGTACAGGCGAGCATACCGGTTCTCGTCCGTGCCAGCGGCAGGGCCATCGGGTTCAGTGGGACTCTCAATGGTGTCCCAGGGAACACCCCGAGGAGGGTGCAGCAGGCGCTCTACGCTGTCGTCGTCGGGAGACAGCTTGTCAGCTAGACGACCGGGTAGCTTGTCCCAGCCGCCGTAGACGGTCTCAGCGACATAATCGGCAAGCTGGCGCGTCAACGGCCGGTCGCCGCGAGTACGTAGCAGGTCAAATGTGCCAAGCCGCAGCCAGCTCTCAGCGAAGCGGGTGACGATGGCTGCAGGCTCAAGGCGCTCGCGGTGGACAAGAACGTTGGGCAGCAAGGTCAGAGCAAGGGCACGCGTGGACGGGATCCCAAGGGCATTGAGCGACTCGCTGACGACGAACTCGCGGATGCTGCTGCGCAACACAGCACGGCCATCGGCAAAGCGGCTGTACGGCGTCATGCCAGCGCCTTTGAGCTGGATTTCGTACGACGTGGGCGGCGGTTGTGCAGAAGCACCTTGTGATACAGGCGACAGCTTCGAATCGAGGGACACTGGCACCTCGAACAAGCTAATCGCTCGTCCATCGCCCAACTGACCGGCCCACTGGCCGAACTGGTAGCCGCCATAGCACTGAGCCCAAGGGTATCCCGTTTTGCTAGCCGACTGTGACGACAAATCGGAGGCCGCTTGGCTTTGCTGTTCACTCTGCTCGGCGCTTTGGTCTCCGCTGCCTCCCCCTTCCTCTTCCTCGGCCGCAGCTTCGCCGCCTTCCCATCCCCAGAGCTTGTTGCCGGCCACGGTTTGACGGAAATCGTCCGTGCCAGCTTCAGACTGCTTAAGGCCCAAGTCCCGCAGCGCTGCCGGTGAGACGGCCAGCAGCTCTGGGTTTTCTTGGTGCTCCGGCCGCACAAATGTGTAGAGAGCGCCACGCACCAACCGCGGGCCGAGTTTGGTACGAACAGCGCGATGCGAGGACAAGGGCGTAGGGAACTGCGGATCGGTGGGCAGCGATTCGGTGAAGCGCCAGGTCTTTGGGAGGGAGGCTAGAGTGTGGCCGGAGTCGCTGGAGGAGGACGCCATTGCGGCGTGAGATGCGAGGAAGTGCCGGCGGCGGCCAGGCGTGTGGGCAAGGACGTCGGCACCGCCCCAAAGACGAGAGACGGGCCCTGCCAGGCGGAGATGCGGTGTGTGCAGGGAACAGGTCACAGCAGCAGCAGAGACGGCGAAGTGTTGGCAGCTGGCTGCTCTTGAGAGCATAGGCGACGGGTGAAAACGGCTCGCTGGTCCGTGTGAGAGAAGGCTCGATTTCTTGCAGGGCACACTCTTGGTATTCTGAGTGGTGCTTCTCGAATATATATATCCAGAATACCAAAGGGCAGGTCGGCGTATCAAGGGCGAGCGTGGGACGCGCAGTTCCTATGTACTCCCATAAGTCGATACGTCTGTCTTGTTGTTACGACGTCTGGGGCTTTCCAAAAGGGTATAGAGACAGATGACAAAAGTGAACACACACGAGAGTGATGTGCAAACAAAAAATGTAAGGAGGCGGCTTGTTGCAGCGGAGGATGATGGAGTGTGCAGGAGCGTTCGACAGTTGCGGTCCGGTCTTTGGTCCCAGTGCTCTCGCGGCAGGAGGCAAAGCAATACGTCAACGGGCGGCGAGCCCCACTCTTGCGCAAGTGCGCTCGGCGTAGCGGGGGAAAGTGACGAAAGCGAGGGGAAAGAACCGCGATGGGTTTAGCATGGGCAGCCCGTTGGACGGCAGGAACGGACTTCAGGAACGGGTCTCGGGTCTCGAGTTGTCGCTGGGTAGCGCCTGCTTTTTAAAGTATCACCGTCCAACGTACGTCTTTGCCTTTCATCTCCTATTTCATTTTGCATTTTGCATATGGACAAAACAACGGCACACAGCATGCAATAAAAGGCTCTTGTATTCGTTTGGCGGGTCCTTGCAGTTGTCCCTCGGCGACTACAAATCAAAAATTCAGCCGGCCCCAAGTGAAAACTAATGCACACCAGCAAGCCATTCCAGGGCGTCCAGCACGCATAGATCCTCTATAGGAACATTTTGTTTGAAACCTCTTCCTGCGCTTGAATTGTTTACAAACCATTGGAGGAAGATAGGATGCTGAGGCACTCTTGAAGAACTACCTAAAAACACATCAGTCTCCGCACTCGGGTTTGTTTTGTCATATTTTCCGTCTCGAGGTGCACAATCTGATTTGCCAGCTGCATGGCACCGTGTATGAGGACCTCTCTGGTCTCTGAATTTGATCATTATTTGATCATTACTTTTGATTTGTCCATTCGGGCTATTTATTAGTTTCTCTCCTGAAAAGTCATACAAAACCTAACCCACACAACGTTCCTTGGCTCCGTCTTTCCCACAGACCCTAGAACACATGTGTACCGGGCATTTTGGCCGACGGCAGGCTGTCAGCACTTGTTGCCGTCCGCTGTCCGCGGAGTTCATGCATTAGTACATCCGCATATTTTGAGCTTTGCCATAGCGTACGATGTGTGTCTCCATAATGTTCCGTATTTTGTGTAGACTGCTTGGTTGCTTTGTATTGTGGTATCCGGCGTTTTCTTCGTAGCCCTCGCGAGTTCCCTCATGATTCCCGTCGCTCTAATCCTTTGTGCTGCTAATCTCCCCTTCCTATTGCGTCATCGTTGAGCTTGCTTGCCCAGCTTCCATCACCAGAACTTCTGAGCTGCTAAAGGCGCAACCACCAAACGACCTCTGCAGCAATCGGGGTGCCACCGGCGCACGCCAGACATTGTCCCCATTTATCAGCTCTGGTCGTGTGACGGCTGTTGCTCTCTGCTCCGCACCGGAAGAGCGAACTCCCAGCTCCCTTAGACTTCCTTGCTCCCTTGACTCAAATGCTCGCCAGCTCATGATTGGCAAACATCCTCAAAACCTGGCTAGCTCCATCCCGGACGGACGCCGACGCAGTCAGACTGGGTAAGATCAGACTGGGTAAGATCAGACTGCGTAAGATCAGACTGGGTAAGATGCCAATCAAGTAAAGCATTTTTCTTTTCTTTTTCTACGATGTATGTGCACTTATTGGTGTTACGTCGATTTCCTCATTCCTGGCCTTTATCTCGGCTCTTCTATTCTCCCAAGCACCAAACACCTCCTCTATCGGAAATCCCTTCCGCCTTGCTGCCCCGCATTTCTTCAAAGTCGTCTTCGCCCTCCCAATTGTGCCACCGACGATGCCCAGACATCTGACGGGCTATAGAAACAGGTAGAAGTAGAAACAGTGTATAATCGGAGAGGTTCCTTCCCATCGTGTGCGTAACCGATCCGGTAGCTCTTTCCTCCAGCCTCTCCCGGCTCTTTCCCATTATAAATCGGCCGATCCTTTTCCATTTCCGTACTTTATTTTCCCATATTTATCAATGCGTCTCCCATTCAGTCGGACGTCTGTCTCTCCATCACTCGCTTTGTCTCGTCCTTCCTCGCCTATCTCGACAGCGGCGTTCTCTTGCCGCACCGCTGTGTCATTTCCTGCGCCCATCCGCCACTGCAGTCAGTTTCCACAACCTCGGCACACCTTGCGAACAACTCCCCTACAAACCAGAACAATGGCTTCTTCCGCTACCACGACCGCCGACGCCGCCCGTTTTGCCAAGTACCTCCCCGATATCAAGCTCAACGACGGCACCAAGATCCCCATTATCGCGTACGGTCTCGGCACGGCCAACTTCAAGACCAGTCACACGTTTGAGCAGAAAATTGTTGACGACACTGTGAGCGCCATCAAAGCTGGCTTCACCCATCTGGACGGCGCCGAGGGATATGGCAATGAGGAGGAGCTCGGTGCCGCCATCAAGCAAGGCGGCGTGCCCCGCGAGCAGCTGTACATTGTGACCAAGTACAACCCCAAACCCACCGGCACCGTCGAGGAGGCCTTTGCGCTGTCCCTCAAGAAGCTCGGCGTGGACCACGTGGACCTCTACCTGATCCACTGCCCCTTCTGGGAGGGCATCACGGACGAGCAGATCCAGAGCCGCTGGGCCGAGCTCGAGGCCATCCAGGCGTCGGGCCGCGCCGTCTCGATCGGGGTGTCCAACTTCTTGCAGAGCCACCTCGAGGCCTTGCTCAAGACCGCCAAGGTCGTGCCCGCCATCAACCAGATCGAGTACCACCCGTACTTGCAGCACGGCGATCTCGTGGCATTCCACCGCAAGCATGGCATCGCCGTGTCCGCGTACGCCCCGTTGACGCCCATTGTGCGCGCCAAGGGCGGCCCTGTCGATCCCTTGTACACACAGCTGGCGAAGAAGTACGGTGTGACCGAGGGCGACATTGGCCTGCGCTGGGTCCTTGACCAGGGCATTGTGACAGTCACCACGAGCTCCAACTCCGAGCGCCTGAAGAACTACCTGCACCACCTGACAAGCTTCAACCTGACGCCCAAGGAGGTCGAGGAGATTTCTACGGAGGGCAACAAGAAACACTACCGTGCTTTTTGGAAGAATATATTTGCCGAAGACGACCGCCGTTAAAGCGAATAGACAAGCCGAAAAAATAAAACAGAAAAGTATATTCGCATGTTCTATATTGAGCTTTGACAAGAGGCCGCAAAAAATACCAATAGATGATTCATTTTTGCTGCATGTCCGTTGAAACTTAATTGTCCCCGCGTGCGTGGTTATAATTCATCGTCAGACTCAGAGTCACTGCCATCCATGTTCTGATCTTTGCTGCTACTACTAGCAGGCGGCGCCGCAGCAGGGCCAGTCTTGGGCTTGCCAAAGGCGAGTGTGCGGCGTGGTGGAGGAGCTTCGTCCTGAGCAGGTGCTGGGTCCAGCACTGCTTTCTTTGGCGCCTGCTGTTGTACCTTGCCCTTGGCGGCTTTGGTTGCCTTTGACCTTTGCGACTGCTCTTCTTCCTTGACCTCGACATCCTCGTCCATGGGCTCAGCATCCTCCTCGCTTTCTGTAGAGACGTCGTCGTGCTCCGTTGTGCGGTCGTCGTCTTCCGACTGCGTGTTAGACGCAGCTTCCGCCTCAGCTTCGGCGGTAGCGGCCTCCTTGCCTTTTTGACGTATACTTCCTCTCGTCGCAGTGCTAGGAGCCTTCTCGAATTCACCCTCGTCGGAGTCCTTTTCGTCTTCCGACACAGCCGCTGCCGCGCGCCGCTTGGCGCCAGGTTTGGCTTTTGCTGCCGTTGTGGCCGCGCCTCTCCCAACATTGCCAACCCGGCCGCGTGCCGCACCACGCCGGCCCCGCGTTGACGCCGGCGCGGGTGCAGATGTCTCGTCTTCCTCCAAGTCTTCCTCCTCTTTGATCTCGGCCTCAGCCTCAGCTATCTTTGCGGCCTCCGCTTCCGCTTGACCCGCCATGGTGAGCTGCCGGTACTGCTGCCGGATCTTGGCCTTCTTCTCGTTCAGCAGTAGACAGAAGTTTTCTAGGAGGACCGCCTCGTCCGCTTCCTTGGTCTCCAGGAACTCGTCCAGCTGCGCTTTGAGGTCGTCCACCGCCGCCTGCAGGTTGCGTTGCTCTGCCGTGGCCGCCGAGAGCTCGTTTGCTACCTTTGTGCGCTCCTCCGCGACCTCACCGCACCACTCAAATAGCTCGATGCCCTCATCACCATCATACGTCAGAGAGAGTGTTCCCAAACGTTGCTGACATGTGGCTGTTAACATGTATGACATTTGACGACAATAGGAAAGAGAAGCAGCAGACACCAGATGCAAAGCTTACAGTGATATTCTGGACTCTCTTCCGGATAGTGACGGTGAGCGTTGACTCCTCCTTCACTGTCGCCGTCGCGTCAACGTTGTCAACCGAGCCCTGGCCTAGTAGGAGAAACGAGAGGATCTGCTCCCACTCCTCTGGCGAGCAGGGCGCGTTCTGGCCTCGCAGTTTGTCGATCCGGTCATGCCGTACTGGAGGCGGGGTGGCAATAACAGAATATGATAAGTTTCGTGCGTTTGTTTCATACAATCCAGAACCAAACGGATCTTTACTAGAAAACAAGGGACCCTGCACTCGGCCGCTGACTGGGGTAAACACACTTACAGGCAAGGACGTACGGGGCCACGCCCTCTGTGGCCACCAACCGTACGTTGAGTGGTCGAGAAGCCGAGCCAGATGGTGACACGCGGACGAGCACGAAGGACCCTTCTTCATCGGAGCGCGGCATCCGAACCACATGGGACGTCTGGTCCGCCATTATAATATTTGGGTTTCCCTAAGCGGGGTGCAGAGCCGGTGGAGGCAAAGGGATAAAACGAAAAGTCGAAAAGAAAATACACCGACTAAAGCTCCAGCTGCAAGGGCTATATCACGGCGCGACGTGAGAGGGCAAGGGATAGCCAGACGAAGTGAAACAAAGCAGAGATTTGAGGGTCGTCATGAAGCTGGTAGTCTTATGATGCAATAAGAACGTCGATATATACCCCGGCGAGCAGGCATGAACAAGCAAGATTGGTACAGGGAAATGAGAAGACGACGGCAGTCCGTGTGTCGCGTGCTGTATGCAATAGTGTAATAAGTGTAATATGTGGAACGTGAGGCGGGCCGCCAAAGTGAGAACAAGGGGAGGGTCCACACGACAACTCAGCAAGTGGGTGTAAAGAGACAGCAGTGTATCTTGTCGAAAAAGTACGACAGGCGATGGTTGTTTCTTGCGTCTTCCTGTCTTGACTCGCGAGACCCTGAGAAACGGACAGCAGAACAAGTTTGAACGGCACAACCTTATTTCACTGCCTTATTCGTCGTTCAACATACGACATACAGGGTTGGCCTGAATACCCCAGGTGGATAAGATGGCGTGTTCTGACAGCCGGGAAGAGCTATTTGGGAGCCGGATATGATGCCCGACGACTGGCGTCGCAAGAGGTGAGCGAGGACAAACGGGCAATGGGAGGGTTGGAGTACGCCGGAATATGAAACTGAAGTCGGCAAAGCGAGGACTGTGGGGATATTCTGGAACGTCTTTGAGAATAATTCTGGGCCACTATTTTTTCTTCACAGAGCGCGCCGCTATTCATTTAGGCAGCCATGCTCGTAAATGGGTTCCAGCCGTGCATTGCCTTGCGACCCAGCGTACAACGTAGTGTAGGATAGTGCTGGGAACGGTGGGGTGCGTTGCAGCGAACGAATCGAAAAGTTCACGGACGTGTGATGCATGGACAGTCGTAGTTGTTGCGCCTCAGATCGATCGGAGGAAGAAGCTGAGGTGGGTCGCACATGATTGGCGGACGGCGGAAGTTACGAGGAAAGCACGAACTTTCGTTTTACAAACTGACTGATTGCAGTTATCACGTGCTCGTCTGTTTAAGCAGCAAAGTTAACCTACGAAGTTTGTTGTATCACTTAAATTTGGCAAGTGCATCAATCTGTTAAAGACGGTATGCATCGTGGAGGAAAGAGCTTCGCGTCGACTGCAATCTGGAAGTTTATACGGCGACGGAGGAGGACGGAAAGAGGGGAAGCCTGCCTGAGAGCGGCAGGAACGCGTCTGTTTCGCGTACCTGACGCGCTGTCAAGGCTGTTGTGTTGTTGGCCATGGACTATTCCAGCCAATCCGAGACGTGGTTCGTGCGCTACAGAGCCCGCTATGGTCCAACTGCAGCTTTTCAGAACCATCACTCGGCACTGCACCTTCTGCAACTGGATTGCGCATGCCATGTGGCGTGGCCGCCACAGGGCTTATTCAGGCCGGACCTGCATTTTCAGCGCCTGTTTTGGCACTGAAACCTGTCTCTGTCCGACTTGGGGGTCAGTTGACGCACGGACCTTTAGCCTGCCCGCCCCTCGTCCACCGTTGTTCCGTCCTCTGCCAGCCACATCAGGCCAGGAATGTCCACTGTAAAAAAACTACTCTACGGTGTAGCTGGCTCAGAAAATAGCACGGATCAGCACTATCCCACGCGCAACCCACCACAACCTCTCGATTTTTCGCATTTTTTGCTCGTTCGCACCTGCGTCACCCCTGCAAAATCACTCTGAGTGGTTGGCTGTGCCTTCCCCAACCACCTCTTTCCAACTCTGTCGCTCCATCGCACTTTCTTCCATTCCCGCCTGATTTTCGCTGCATTCCAAGATCTTCAAGCCAACAAGCCCTCTTTACATTTTACCTTGACACAGTTCTCGACTCTCTTTTTGCGCTCCCGCACTCCTCGTCGTTTTGTTTTCTTTTCCTTTCTTTGCTTTCCTTTGTCCAGTCGCTCTCGGAAAGCCCTCATCGCCGGGCTCGTCTGTTTTCGTCCCGTGTCGCGACAGTATTGCGCGGCCTCTTTTCGACACGGACCGACGACCAGGCGAAGATCCAGCAGACGTAAAGGACGAGACGACAACAACAGCAACTGGAACAGCAACATCCTCGACGACAATAATAGCAAGTGCGGAAACAATAGCAGCTCTAGCTACAATACTACACCGCGCACCCGCAACGTTTTGCAACCAATATCTGCAGTGCCTCGCCATGTCCTAAGAACAGAAATATCACGGTTCCATTTCATTCGCTTTCTCTCTCGCCGTCGAGCCGCTTCACAACTTTTAATTCGATATCAGCCTAGAAGGTAGACCACGATTGCACGAGCTATTTCAATTCCCCTCGACTCTTCTATTATTCCAACTGTTGGGTCTTGCGACCTGGGGAAAAACGCCGCCGTTAAGACGTCCTCTTAAGATCCTTTCCGTGTCGTTTGTGCGGACCCGTTACTCCGCCTGCGGGAAAACACTTCATTTCTGTTAAGATCAGGGCCCGGGAAAAGGAATTGAAGTCACGGACGACACACACGAATTCAAATTATTCGAACGAGTGACTTTATTTTTTCGCACACACGACATTACTTATTGAGACGCGTCTCTGGCCATCTTCGCATATCGACTGGCAACGCTCAGTCTTTTTTTTTTACCCACCAGCACATGGCCACTGACAACTATGAAACTCTTCCACTGATTGCGTCTCTTATCCCGCCAACCAACGAATCTCCAGTCTCCCATCTACATCTCACCTGCCCTCGCCCCTCGCACGCGACGTCGTCCCGGTCAAAAGCTTTCGTAGCTATTGGACGACAGAGCGAAGCGTTGTAATTAGACGAAACACAAAATTTTGACCGATCAAACACAACAAAATGGAACCATTGCGCCTCAAGCCGAGGCAGCCCGTTGAGCATGTGGTGGAGAACTGGGATGATGATGACTTTATGATTGATGGCGACGACATCACCTTTCGCAGCTCTACAAACACTGCTCCATTGGCGCCTAACAGTCGCCGCGAGTCACATTCATCGTTCCGTTCCGACTTTGAATCCATTCACGCCGACGAGGAGCAGCAGGTTCTGCTCCCGGGCGACGACGAGAAGTCAACATTAGACGCCATTGCACTTGCCACCAATGCTGGCATTCCTCTCCCCACGAATGTGCCGCCATCGGCCCTCATGGGTGGCACAATCAAGCGGCTCGGAGGCCGGAAAATAAAAAAGATCTTCCAGGAGGACTGGGGTGATGATCTGGAATTACCAGATGACCCGCAACCCCTGCATATCAAGCCTCAAGACGGGTCACAGTTTCCCGACGTGTTGCGTCAAGTTAGCGGCAGCTCCACCCAAGCAAGCCCCGTCAAGTCGGCCAAGCCTTCACCAGCTCTTATTCGTCCGGAGTCCGTAGCACCTGCGCCAAAGACGTCCGGTGCCGCGTCTATAAACTTGGACCAGTTTCGGGATTCGGATGACGAGGACGACTTTTTTGGTGACGGTATCGCCACTATCAAAGTCCCGAAGACGCGTCAGGCGCCCAAGCCAATATCCATGATTACACCTCCGACACCACAGAAGAGCGCTGGCCTCGATGACGACTTTGAACAAGACCTGGAGCTGCCCTTTAATGGAAAGTTGACGTTGTCAAAACGGAAGGACATCCCCAAAACGCCATCGAACGCGCTCGACGATTTCGAGTGGGGCGAGGGAAGCCTGGGGACACGCTTCGGCGGAACCCGGCGCGATGGGCGCTCCAACCGCAGCTCTTCTGTTTCTGCTCTCAGTCCCAGTGTGTCGAGTTCGATCACTGCTGAGAGCGAGGGTGAAGATGACACATTTGATGGTCTTGTACTACCAACAGGCCCTGTCAACTTTGGAGAGAGACTGCAAAAGAGGCGGTCAAGCCGTTCGCCCCAGCGGACTTCCAAGGCGGCTGAGGAGCTTCAACCACAGCAGCCATCACAGATCTCGTCTCAGCCACCAGCTGCTTCTGCGGCTTCTGCGGCTTCTGCTCTGGGTATCTACCAAGCAAAGCCCCGCGAAGCGGACAAAGAGGACTTCTTGACTGGCCTTGATCTTGGGGACGGCGAAGTTTTCGATACCAACCGCATGACCCTGCACCGTCATGTCCGGCTCAAGGAGACGCGGCCAGCGAGCCCTTCACGTCCCAAGGCTGCTGTGTCCATTACCTTCACCAATAAGCCTACATCCGGGGCATCGCGGTTGCCGCGGCCAATGACCCACGAACGCACGCATACTGCTTCCTCTCTCGAGCCTGTCTCTGAGAGTGGCGGCCCCATTATCAGCCTTGCCCGGAGATCGCAGTCCCGCCTCGGCCATTCGGCACAGTCGTCTGTGTCTAGTATTCCCACCCCTTCCACGCCTTCCTCCGTTCAGTCTATGCCACCTCCGTCCACACCCCGCCGACGCGAGCTTGGTCAGAAGACGTCAACGACTTCTTTGCGAAACGAGCCCACAACTACCAATGCCCAGCTCCTTCGCCTGAAGAGGTCACTGCCGGTCATGAGGCAAAACCCTTCCCCTGCGCCAAGGCCCGTTACAGCACGCGGTGGTTATGAACGTCCTCCGTCGCGGACCGACTTCGGTGGCCGTCCTCAGTCTGCCATGCGCCCCAAGACGCCTACCGATCGCATGCGCCCGGCCGTAGAGAGCTCTGCTGCTCAAGCCAGGAGAAACCCGATGCCGTTTCTTCCGGCTGGAGCGTCACAATCTCAGTCACACCACGTCACGTCGAAAAGCTCGCGAACTTTCCGCCGCCATGATTCTGATACTGCCGTGGATCTGCGGCCAAGTTCCCGTACCGTGTCACGCTCTACGATGCGGTCGCCGAGTCCCTCAAAGAGAAATCGCTACGCGGATAAGCTGACACAAGATGGCTCTTGGCAGCAACTCAACAAGCCTCGCCGTCAGAGGCAATTTGGTGACGGTCATGAGCTTGACGCGTTTGACGACCTACCTACGTCCTCAACGGCAGAATCCCGCTTCCTGCGGCAACCGGCATCCGCTAATCCCAAGCTCCAGCTGCGCAACAAGATGTACCAAAACATTCTCCCAGACCGCACCACAACACCTTCCCCCTTGACGGTGTACTCGCCAACAACCCGGAACGACAACTTGCCCCATTTCGCCCGCGACACAGCTGCGAGTCGGATTGCGCGGGAGACTTCCATCGCGCAGCGCATGCCGTCGGGATCTGGCCCTCTTGCGCCCCTGACCACGCAGCGCGTTGCTCAGCTGTCCACCCGCAACAACTACAATGCACCCATCATGCCACACCTTCCCCGTGATACCATCCGGTCGAAGAAGACGCCGCGCCGGGTCCCGCAGTTGAAGCCGCACCTTATCTCCAACTTGAACGGCGCCAAGGAGTCCAAAACTGTCAACGGCATGTTCTACAACCCTGTGACCATGCGCTGGGAAGGCAATGAGAATGCTCTTTCTGAGTTTGACCCTCCCGCATCGTCGCCTTCAACTGCGTCGATACCTCCGTACCTGCTTCGCGAAAAGGAGAACGCGACGCCTCGGCCCGCGCTCATCACTCCTATTGGCGCCACAAAGGGTGTCCAAGTGGTTGGTGGCATGGTGTTTGACCCCCAAAACATGTGCTGGCTGAAGCTTGGGCCCCAGAGCAATACCCAGAAAGAAGGTGACGATTCTCTGGATGGGTTTAACGGCATAGACAGCGATGAGGACGTCTTCAAAGACATTCCGGACTTGGACGATGTGGCCGACACCACCGAGGCAGGCACTGGCCGGGTCAGCGACGTTAAGGACGATTGGCTGGTCGGCGAGGAATTCGACGTGGGCCCGGAGTTTATCCGCCGGCAACGCGAGGAAGAGCAGCGGTGGAGAAAGAAGTGCGAGAGATGGATGGTCTTCGAAGACCGCAAGCAAAGTTCTTGGCGTTGGCTCCTGCAGGAGATGGTTACTCATCCGATGTAAGACCGCCGAACCAGACTTCTCCTCCCACCTTGTCGTCAATACATCCGCCCACACATTTCATACTAGCCGAGCGTTTGGGAACGACGCATTTAATACCCCATTCATTAGCATCACCACACACCCACCCACCACTCATAACATACGACACATGAACTATTCCTTTGCCCCCTACCCTGCATCCTGCCCACACCCCCTTCAACACTTGTACCAATAATGTACGCATAAGGGTGTACGACCTGGTATTTCACATGTCGAGCGTCAGGATCGGTTGTTATCCACTTGGCCACATGTGCAGCATGGCGATGCTCCCCCAAGCTGAAATCCCTACCAAATTAACGGCGCTATTTTTATCCGGGGAAAGCGGACGGTATCCTCTGCCTTGACGGGACTCAAAAAGCATATTCAGGCGTGTTATTTGGCTTTTGTTTTATTATCTAACTTTTTTCACTTTATGACATGATGGGTTTATGATTTTTGGTTATGAGTCTTCTGTTTCTTTTCATTCCACCAGCCTCGTTATCTTGAGTGTCTTTTGTTATTTTATGGTTTTTTTAATATTGACAGCCGAAGTGTGGCTTTCGGGGCATTTTATGTATGGATTGCTTGTACATACCATAGACGGCCGGGGGGGGGGGGGATGAGTCGCAGAGAAACGGGGAGATAGAGATGCTCCAACAAGCACCTGAAAAGAAGCAGTTAACATTCATATCGTTGCGGTGATGATGGTGGGCGATGTTGATGTGACGCGAATGACATATGATGCCAGTTCGACAAAGAAACAACACGAAAAGGAAGCCCGTAGTGTGTCATGTAAATCAATATTAGTAATAGGAAGTAGCAGAACAAAACACCAAACTCTAATGATCCGTAATGTATACAAAAGATAAACATGGTCAAATCAAAGTCCAACTTTTACCCCAACCCTTTCGTTATGGAACGCTATTTACTTCCTCGAATGGATGACCAACCTATACCGCAGTGCCTATTTGCTCTTTTTCACTTGTGCCGGCTTGCCTTTTTGCGTCTTTGGCGTCTTTTGTGTTGCCGTCGTGGCCTTGTCCTTCTTCTCAGTAGTAGTAGGAGCAACATCAGAGTCCGATGTGGTGCTCTCCTTAGCCTCCTCCATCTCCGTCTTGGCCGTCTTGGCCGTCTTGCCCTCTGTCTTCGCGGGCTTGCGGTCCAGCATGTGCGGATCCAGACCACGGCGACGCATCGCGTTCTTCCGCGCGCGATCCATGTACTTGCTGTCCTCGTCTTCGTCGAAACCGCCGAAACCGTCATCCTCGTCTTTGTCCTCGGCACTGTCCTCGCTGATAAGCATCTTGTCGCTGGCACGGGTGGCGTCGCCATCGTCAACGTTCGTCTCGGCGTCGGAGGCACCGAAAGCGGCGGCGGCTTTGGTCGAGCCGCCCTCGGCGCGGATAGCGTTGGCCGGAGTGGGGGCAAACTTTTTGAATTTGGCGACGAAGAAACCGTCGACGTTTTGGTGGTGGGGGTAGAAGCGGCGGGTCTGTTTGATGGAAGGGTCAAAGGACTTGCCCATGAAGCTGGTGAAGCCTTCTTTGCCAAAGGGAAGGCCAGTCTCGACGAGGCGGACGTTGGGGCGGCGCTTGAGGGCGTAGGCGACAACGGCCTCGTTCTCCTCAACAGCGACGGAACTAGACCAGTTAGCAAGATGTACACGGACCATATGCATATTTGCAATTGGATAAAAATAATGGAGCACGAAAGGACATACCAAGTAGAATACACGAGGTAGCCACCGGTCTTGCTGGCGTGGTTGACCGAGTCAATGGCCGAGAGAAGCAGCTGCTTTTGGATGTGAGCCAGCTGCATAAAGTCCTTCTCCGTTTTGTTGGTCTTGACGCTGGCATCTTTGGCGATGACGCCCGTGCCGGAGCAGGGGGCGTCGAGCAGGACACGGTCGAAGCCGCCCATGACGCGGGGGAAGTCGCGGGCGTCGTAGTTGCAGACAATGACGTTGCGGGCGCCCAGACGGTGAACGTTACCAATCAGACCCTTGGAACGGGCCTTGGACGGATCGTTGGCAAAGACAACGCCCGTGTTCTTCATCAGCGCAGCCAAGTGCGTGGTCTTTCCACCAGGGGCAGCGGCCATATCGAGGACACGCTCATGCTCCTGGGGCGCCAGGGCCATGACGGGCAGGAAAGACGATGCGGCCTGCAAAATGTAGTGGCCGGCCAGGTACTCAGGCGTAGCACCAAGGGGCACGTTGGACTCGAACACCTGCAGACCGACCTTGCTCCACTTGCCGACAGGCTCGAGGGTGACGCCGCGGTTGATGAGCGACTGGGCCAGCTCACGACGGTGTGTCTTGAGTGTGTTGGTGCGCAGCACAACGGGACGGGGTGTCTCGTTGGCCTCGAAGAAGGCGAAGGCCTCGCGCGGCGGGAACAGGTGAAACAGCTTGTCGGCGAGGTACTCGGAGTAGCCGTAATACGCGCAAATGTCTTTGATCAGCTGGGCGACGTACTCGGTGCGCGAGCGGTCTTTGGCGGCCAGACGGCCCATGTCCTCCAAAACCTGGATAGTCTCGCTGATGCGGGTACGTAGCAGCTGCAGGTCGGGCGCCAAGTTCGTCTTGGCTTTGCCGCTACCGGCGCCCGGCAGGCCGTCCTCACCGCCCTCGCCGTCGTCCTCGCTCTCGTCAAACATGTTGGTGCCGACAATATTGGTCTGTAGGGCGCTCTCCTTGAGCTCGGCCTCAGCGGCGGCGTCGTCGCGCGCCTGTTTCTTTTCGAGTTTCCGCGACAGGCCTTCGATGTTGGCGGCCGTCAGCTTCTCCTCGGCGTCCGACTCGTCCTCATCATCTGAGAATACAAAGCCGCCCTTGCCGGTGTCTTCCTCAATGTCCGAGTCCATCACATCGTCCTCCTCCTCGTCGTCGTCTGAGCCTAAAAAGTCGTCGCCAAGCATGACAGCCTCGTCGTCCGAGTCCTCGCCAAGCAGAGCGCCGCCAGCACCCTCGTCGGAGCCAATGCTTATGTCGTCATCGTCATCGCTCGAGTCCGGGTCCAGGAGTTGTTTCTTCTTCGGCACGGGTGCCGTCTTGTCCGTCTTCTTCGCTGCGGCCGCTAATGTGCCGTTCTTCTGCACGCCATTCGTTGCTGCAACGGCATTCTTCTTTGCAGGTTTCTTCACAAAGGCAGCGGCAGATTTCTCTGGTTTTGTGCTGTTGCCCCGGCGGCGCTTCGAGGAAGGGCTGTCGGCGCTGGCGGCGGGCGAATCGACGGGTAGACCAGCTTTCCGCTTGAGACGGGCAAAGTGCTCTTCGGAGAGCGGCTCGGGCAAGCCTTGCTTTTTGCCGATGCGGCGACCAACACCCATTGTATACGAGGTGGAAAGAACGTGGCAGAGGTGGGTGAGAGTATTGGAGGGAAATAAAGGGTTGGAAAGGCGGAGGAAGGTGAGGATGTGAAAAGAGGACGGTACGGCGGACTTCCTATTTGCACCTGCAATTGGCGGGTCGTTTTGCTGTTGCTGCAGAAAAATGGGCGAAACTTTTTTTCCTCGACTGCGACCGATAAGAATGGATAAGGGAGGATCCACTGGCAAAAAAACGGTACCAGCCACCACACCGCCCACCCGCCTAATTGCATTTGGCTAACAATAGGGGCGCTCAGGGGATAATCAGGATGTGGGGTAGTCATAGCAGCATGACGGTAGCGCTGTTGAGCAGGTAGCAGTCAGTGAACAACTGGTTGTAAGCTGTACTCTGCATACATCACCACTTTGAGTTTCTCCATCCACAAGGAATAAGCACCAGCGATTCGCCCTTTGCACATTCTTTACAACAAGCGCCACAATGACCGAAGTCCAGTTTGCAAAGTCCTTCCTGGGAGCGCTCGACGGTCGTCCCGTCAAGCTCCAGGCCGACTACATTGAGGATCCCAAAAGCTATCCGTCACGGCCACCGGTACGGCGATTGCACCTGTTCTATGAATCGCCTCGTATTGTCAAACGCTAATACCTCATTTGCACATCTAGTACACACTTCCCCGTATGCCGAAGCCGATGAAGAAGCCCGCGTCCGCCTCCAGCAGCACCAGCGCACCGGGCCAGGCCCCCGCCATCACCGTCTCCATCAAGTCGCTCCACCGCACGCAGCCGCTCGACGTCGTACTGGCGAGGCCCGCGTACGCTTTTGCGCTGGCGACGACGTCGCTTCTGGACGTGCGGACTGCGCTCTCCGAAACATCGCACGTCCCTGTGGACAAGCTGCGTCTGCTGTACAACAAGAAGCCGGTATCAGACAGCAAGGTGCTCAAGGACCTGGTCGCAGATGAATCCGAAACGGAAATCAAGCTGGGCGTGATGGTGGCCGGCGGTGCCGAGACAGTAGCAGCGGCGGCTGAGGCGGCGGCATCCGTGGCAGCTGCACAAGCCAAGGCGGCGACGGCACCAACGGACGGACAGGAAACACCGACGGCCATTGCAGCCGAGAGCGAGGCTTTCTGGAACGACCTGCGCGGGTTCTTGGTGAAGCGGACAGGGAGCAAGACACAGGCAGACGAACTGTTTAGTTTGTTTTTGCGGTCGTGGGAGGAGCGGATGATATGATGAAGGTGTCGATTTTGGGGGGTGGTACATAATGAAGGCAGAGAGTGGAAAGGCCATCAACGAGTTACGAGTCACAGGACGTGTGGACAGATGTATATAATCACACCGAAGTAGGTTGTGCCCATGAGGAATCAGACCCAATGTCTTGTCTCATTTCGTGTCTCTTTTCTCCTCCTTTGCTGCTATAAAAACGAAAAACGAGCAAAAAAGAGGCTTGCCATCACACGGCTCGCCCCTATCCATTGATATCGTCGTCTACTGCTCTCCCGGGCTCAACCAACAGCCTTACCAGCCCCTGCTCTCATCTCATGGTCTTCCCCCATGCCTGGCCATCCGGCCCTTGTGATAGGCCGCAAATAATCAAGTGTATTTTGGGTGCCTCCAATATGTAGTATAGTGTTGTGGCGGATGTGAAGCGGATGCGGGTGGTAGTAGATTTTTTTTGTTTGTGAGGTTATTGTTTCACGGCTTCATTGCTTAGGTTTAGGATTCGACGTTTTAAGATTGTGTACAGCAGGGGTTTTGTGTCTGCATACGCGCTTAAGCCTGGCCTTTGCTGACGGTCTTCAGCACGGTCTCGTACTCAATGTCGTCGGCGTCGTTTGCCTGGATCTCAACGGCAATACCAGTCAGGGCGCGGCGCAGAGCCTCCTTGGACGAGGCATAGACCATCTTGGCCATGATCGGCGCATCATCGGGCGACCAAGCAATGAACGTCAGCTTGTTCCTGCACCGGGGTCAGTTGCTGTCAAAAGACGCACGATGATCATCAGAGAGTAATGACATACCGGGTACCTTCGCCAGAGGAAAGGTCGTACTCAAAGTCGTAGACAGCGTATCTAGGGCCCTTGCCCTCACCCTATACGAAGAAATGTGTCAATAGACATTGGGTAAACATGAGAGGGGGCGCATGTGGTCGAACGCACGGTTCTGGTCTTGGTGGTGGCGCTGACAAGCTGGTTGCGGAAAACCTCCCAGTCACCCTCGGTCGAGGCGTTCTCAATGACAATTTCGGTGTGTTTGTCATTCAGCTTGTAGATGATGTACTTGTACTTCTTGCTGAGCTTGAGCTCGTTGTAGGCAGTAACGCACTCCTGGGAGGCGGAAGCACTGGAGAAGGGAAATGCGTCAGCGGTCGTCCGCTCGCGCGGTCACATAGGAGGGCTGGCATTGATGCGATCGCGAGTGGGCGGCGTACGCAGGCGGCCAGGATTGCGGCCGATGCACCGGTGGACTTGCGCGGTGACGCGCCGCCCATCCGACCGCATCAATACGTCCGTACTTGGTGTCAAAGCTTACCCGGATTGAGACTGTAAAGGCAGGAGAGTTAGCAGATGAAGCTTGACCACAAAGACAACCCGAAGTACCGCTATATGGGATCGGCGGGCACACGACCAAGGTGGAAAACGTACCATTGTGTGTGAGGTTGAGGAATGGGAAAGAGCAACGATTGTCTATCATCAAAGGCGATTTGTTAGTATAAGCAAGCTAGCTTGACGAAAAGTCGCAGATAAAGCGACGAGATGCCTCCAGGTCGAGTTGGCGGGATCCAGCTTCAGATGAACAGCTCCTCCGTCGGCGCCCCTCACCCCATAACCCTCTACTGTCTCGCAACGAGATAGGACGGGACAAGAATCAGGGACCCAAATTGTCCTATCTTCGCCGGACTCGCTTCAAAGCTTCAACTGGCCAGGCTATCGCGGGAACGAACGGCTGTCGATAGCTTCAAGGACAAGGAAACCGACGATGACGATACCGAGGAGAGAAAAGGGGCAGAGAAAAGGGGCGCTGGCGGGCGCTGCGCTGGTGGGGTGAGGAACGACCCAGCGTCGCAGGACATACCAAGAAAAATCGACTCGAGGTACGACAAATTGGAAATGCGAGTTGAACAAGAAAGATGCAGGTTGGGGAAAAGGTACTGAAAAGAAGAATAAAAGAGACGGGAACTGAAGGAGAGGAAAGAAGAGGAAAAGCGGCGAGTTAAAGCGGAGGAGGGGGAAAGTGCGCTGGGCAAGGCGGTGCTGCTGTGAATAGTGGGGTGCTCTTATTTGGGTGGCCTTTTTGCTGCTGTCGACAAGAAGAAAAGCAAGGCACGCCAAGAGGCAACCGCAAGCAAGCAAGAGAGCGGTTTTGGCTAATGCCTTGTCCGTGGTGCCTGTGTGTGGCGCTTGTGCGTGTGGTTCTTCTGTGGCGGGGTTGCCCAGGCGATAGGCAGGAGCGAGGGGTGGTGCCTGGGACGGTGCTTTCATAGCTTAGAGCTCAACCCGATGTACGGACGTCTTGCTCCGTGCGCTCATGGACGAATGCCACTTTTGCACTGTACGTTTGGCTGGCATTAAAATTTTGAACCAGGCACAAACAATTGCAGCGTTGCAACCGTTTTTGCTTACATCTCGTCATTTTGATTCCTCAGAACAACGGCCAAGGCAGCAATGAAAAGACATACCATCTTGATTGCCATTTAGGAAATATCCATTAAATCTATCTAAGCCCCAGAATGATATCATTTCATTGACAGCTTGTTTCATAAGGCAGACACATTTCACTTGGATACAATTCGTTGTAGCACGTTCTGTCTAATTTGGCAGTTTCGCGGCACGTGGCGGCTATGGATGGAGCTGTTGCAATGTACTGTATCTCGCACTGTACGGTCTAGCATCAGACCTTGACGATCTGAGAACCTAACGGTGTATACTCCGTAGAAAGGCAACAACGCAGGCATATGCCAATTCGATAAGGAACCTTTACGAGCATATTTTTTCAGGCAAATGTATTGGTTGGGCGCCGAGTACATGATTATGGCTCTAGTACATGTGATGGCAGTCGTCGATCGACCTTGATGAACCCCATACACAAGATCTTCACTTTAGTTTTTGTTATGTTTTATTCTAGTTCTATATGGCAAGCTTTTTTGTAGTGATGACAAGGACATTGTGAGAGAGGGAGTGGTGCTGCAAGGTATAAATAGAGAGCAGATGTGAGTTGGCAGATAGTAGAGAGGAGAGTGTTTTTTGTACAAAAGGCAGACCCAGTAACCCAGAAGACAGAAAAAAAACACACAGAACATAATAAGGTCATACACATATTAGGCCCTGAAAAGAGAACCAGAATGGGAAATCAAACTCCAAGAATGACTCCTCCTTTTTTGTCACACAGTAGTATACGGCCTCCCCGTAGACGACTTCAGGCAACAGCATCAGCAGCATCCACGGCGGTTAATGTCGTATTCATTCGTCTTTTTTTAGGACTTCGCTTGGAGCTATTTTTTTTTTGTTTTGGCGTTTGATGGTGGGCAGATGCAGCGTCGGCTTTCGGGCATCGGGCATCCCCTTACATCATGCCGCCCATGCCACCCATGCCACCCATACCGCCCATGCCGCCCATGCCGCCAGGCATGCCAGCAGGGCCCTTTTCCTCAGGGGCGTCGACAATGGCGACCTCGGTGGTACCAAGCAGCGAGGCGACACCGCTGGCGTCAATGAGACCGGTGCGGACGACCTTGAAGGGGTCGAGAATACCGGCCTGGATCATGTCGACGTACTCGCCCTTGGAGCTGTCGAAGCCCTTGTTGAAGTCGGTGCCGAACTCGTCAAGCAGCTTGCCGACGATGACGGAGCCCTCAAGACCGGCGTTCTCCACAATGGTGCGGGCGGGACGGGTGATGGCGTTCTTGACAATCGAGATACCCAGCTGCTGGTCGAAGTTGTCGGGCTTCAGCTCGCCCAGGGCCTGGCTGGCGGCCTTGATCAAGGCGGTACCACCACCGGGCAGGATGCCCTCCTCGACGGCGGCGCGGGTGGCGTTGAGGGCATCCACAAAGCGGTCCTTCTTCTCGCCGACCTCGACCTCAGACGAGCCACCGACGCGGATGACGGCGACACCGCCCGACAGCTTGGCCAGACGCTCCTGCAGCTTCTCCTTCTCGTACTCGGTGGTGGTGGGGTCGTTCATGACGCCGCGGATCTGCTCGCAGCGCTGCGAAATCATGTCCTTGGAGCCCTCGCCGTTGAGCATGATGGTGTCTTCCTTGGTGATGGTGATGGAACCGACGGAGCCGAGCATGTCGGGGGTCGCCTTCTCGAGCTTGACGTCGAGCTCGTCGGTGAAGACGGTGCCGTCGCTGAGGATGGCAATGTCGCCCAGGATGGACTTGCGGTTGTCACCAAAGCCGGGGGCCTTGACGGCGGCAACTTGCAGCTGGCCACGCAGCTTGTTCAGGATGCAGACGGCCAGAGCCTCGCCCTCAATGTCTTCGGCAATGATGACGAGGGGGCGGCGCTGCTGGGTGGAGATCTCGAGGGCGGGGATGATGTCCTGGACGGCGGAGATCTTCTTCTCGGACAGCAGGATCAGAGGCTTCTCGAACTCGACCTTCTGCGACTTGGCATCGGTGATGAAGTAGGGGGAGACGAAGCCGCGGTCGAAGCGCATGCCCTCGGTGACCTCGAGCTCGTCGTTGACGGTCTTGCCCTCCTTGACGGTGATGACACCCTCCTTGCCGACCTTCTCCATGGCGCTGGCGAGCAGGGCGCCGATGTGGGTGTCGCCGTTGGCGCTGATGGTGGCGACCTGGGCGACCTCGGCGGAGGTGGTGATGTCGCGCTTGTGCTTCTGGAGGAACTCGACGACGGCGTTGACACCGGCCTGGATACCGCGGCGCAGGTCCATGGGGTTGCAGCCGGCGGCGACGTTCTTGACGGTCTCGGAGAAGATGGAGCGGGCGAGGACGGTGGCGGTGGTGGTGCCGTCACCGGCAACCTCGTTGGTCTTGGAGGCGACGTCCATGAGCAGCTTGGCGCCCAGGTTCTCGAACTTGTCCTTGAGGGTGATGGCACGGGCAACTGTGACGCCGTCTGGAGAGGAGGAGGGGAGCATGTTAGAACGAATTCGGAAGACGCTACAGAGCTCTGCTATGCAATCTGGAGCAGGACCTACCCTTGGTGATCTTGGGCGAGCCGAAGCTGGACTCGATGAGGACGTTGCGGCCCTTGGGACCCAGAGTCGTGGCGACGGCCTTGGCCAGGGTCTCGGCACCGGCCAGCAGTGCGGCACGGCCCTCAACGCCGAACTTGAGGTCCTTGTGGGCGAAACGGCGCTGTGTCAGGTTGAGGCCGGTGGTGGTCGAGGTGCGCAGGCCCGAGAGCGCCGAGGCTCTTGCCCGCGAGGTCATGGCACGCTGCATGATGTGTGTGGAGGGGAGGGAGGAAAGGAGAGAAATGTGAAAAAAGCAGGAGAGCAGGAGAAAACGACAAAACAATGTCGAATTGTCTCGATGACGAAGGACGTGGTCTTGGGAGAAAGATGGGGAAAGAAGGGGAGAAGGAAAGAGAGCAAGAGAGAAGATGTGGCCGTCGTGCTGGCGAAAAAATTCTAGAGAAGCTCTCGTCGTGTCTCCGCAGGGAAGGCGAGACCGCCGAGACACAGAAAAAAAAAATCCAAAAAGTCGAGCACACTGTGCCGTCATTGGGCAGGCGCGGATTGGCCCAAGCTTGTTTTGGTTTAGTGCACCAGCCGCCCAACCCACAGGGTCTGCCAGCACCTACGCTCGCACTCAGCGCAGTCTTCTATGCAGTTCTACGGGGTCCACTTTTGGCCGTCTCTGGTCTTTCTCTCTCACTGAAGCACTCTTTTCGGCTGTTTCCTGTGCGACTTGCAAGCCAAATAGCCGATGCCGTCGTTGGCTCTGGGGCTCTCTGTTGCTCATCCTTCCCCCCTGTGCTTTTTTTCTCCGCACGTAGCCGTTCGGGTTGCGATCCCCAGAAGCTCGGCCGCCACTTTCCCGCATTGGTAGTCGAAACACGAGGCTTAGGCAGTGAGGCAGAAGAAGGCTGCCATTGTGGTGGCCCCTGTCCAGACCGCGTCGATGCGTCCAACGGGTAGAGGCCACTCGTTGGCAGCGTTGATGGTGCTCGCTCGTTCACAACGCGGACCATAAAGACCTAGGCGGTGTCGGCTCTATAAAGGGTGTCTCGCGTGCAGCCCCCAGTTAAATAGACAATGTAGACAAAGCAAATTCAGTCTCAACAACATGCCGTATACGATCTCCGGGTATGATTCTGAATAGCTTGGAGATTTTGACAAATGCCTCTAGGGGTAATTGACGACGAATAATGTCTCGCTCGGAGATACATGTCCTGGCCTTTGTTGCTCTATCGGCGAGACATGATCATGGCAAGCGGATGCTTTGCCAGCAGCCACTAAATTATGGGCCTAGTGCACTGTAATGCCCTATAATTTTTAAATTCCTCGGAGAGCGCTAAATTGTACGCGACAGCACTATAAGACGCTGTAACATGATTTCGGAATGTATCGCGACAAAATCACTTTTTGGAGTTTATTTCCGTCTGTTTACTACGTTTTCGTTTGATTGTTTTATCGGTTCGGTCAGGTATTTTTGTAACGTTTGTAAATTGCTAGTACCATATGTCTATACCCTATCCATCAGCTCTGCGATCTGACTCAGGAACGTAATCTTACGTGTCAGATAAAACCTCAAATAAATCAAATGCAGGTCAAGTCTATCAAGAGCACGGCGCGTCGTGCTGGATCCCCATTCCTCTTTCAAAGGTTCTTCTCCTTGACGTCTTCTCTCCTCTCTCCTAGTATTATTACATGGATCTTAAAATGTATACCACCCTGTATAGCCATTCTTGTCCTTTTTGTTCTTGTGCGCCGCTGTAATTTCGACTATGTCGCTGGTGTAGAAGTTCGGACACCGATTGCTGTCTATGCGCAGTTGTGGATGTAAACGATGAAGGCGGCCGTGAACAAGTTTTGCGTACTGTAAAATGTGAAAACAATCCGTGCCATCAGAAATAGGGGCGATGCGAAACAAATTCGAAGCGTAAAACAGTGTAAGTTAAAAGTAAGTGATGACCGGAACGTTAAATAAAAACAATGTAAAAGGGCAGCTGTTAAAAACAAAATGGATAGAAATACTAAAGCAGGTGAAGAACAGACGACATGCAATGCAGGACGAAAACAATGTTGCTCGAGCGCCGACACACCATAATATAGGCGGCCGTGAGGTCACCTTCCGTGTGGGTTGGCAACGCCAGTGTTTGGGTAATCGTATGTATCGTGGTAGCGCTGTGTCGTGGTGTATTAGTCGATTGTTTTGTGCAGTGAGAAAGGAACAAAATCACTTACGTGGTTCAGGAACTGGTTGTTGTACTGTGCACCTGTGTCGACGACTTTGTTGAAATAAGCGGCGCCGTCGTTTCCTTCGCGCATACCCAGTGGCGTAAAGCCGCCCGCCATAGACGCCATGGGGGTATGTTGCTCCGCGCCGAACGAAGATAGAAGGGTGTTGTGTTGGAGCATGGCACTGACCATTGGAGGTGCGTGCATGCTGTTCATTCCCGCATTGTCGACAGCCACATGGCCGGGGAACAATGGAGGCGAGGACGTCGAGGAAATAGTACCGTCGTTGTTGAATGGGGCGAACTGCGGAAGCGTGGGAGGGTACAGCTGCTATTGTAAAATGTTAATCAATGAATAGCAAAGCAAGGAAGAATGTGGATGCGATAGACGAGTGACTCACGCTCATTGCGAGGTTGGGGACTTGCGATCCATAGTGGCCGAAAAACTGCGGATTGAGTTGCAGCAAGTTGGCAACTTGGTGCTCCTGGGCCATTCTCTGCTCCGCGACCAGGTCGAGGGCAGCCGTTGCCTGGTCTTGGAAGTCGACTTGGTCCGAAAGCAGCTTAATTAAAGAGTTTGGTTCCTCTTCGTCGTCGCTGGAGCTACCGTCGCCGTTGCTGATTGCGTCGACAGTGTCCTGGCCGTCCTGGCCATCCTGGGCGTCATTGTCGCCGTAGATGCCCAGCACGTCGTACGTGTTGGGCAACTCGTTTTGAGGAGAGCTGGTTTCGGCGGCGTACTCCTTCTCTTGGTCAGCTGCATCCTCGTCACTGGCTTGGCCAGGATTGAACGAGGTCTCGCTCCCAGGGGTAGCCGGAGAATTGTGGGCAGAGACTGGCACGCTGGCTTCGGCTTCGCAGGCTTCAAGAATGTCGCTATGCTCGTTGTCGTCCTCCTCATAGTCAGCTTCGTGGTACGTCTTGACACGCTTCACCCGTGAAGAGCGGCGGTGAGTGGTTCTGACAGGGGTGAGTTCGTTCTCGCTGGGGAGGTTGGCCGGGCTAGACGAGGTGGCAGCTTTCTTGGCGAGCGTCTTCTTCTTGGTAGTGGGCTTGCTGGGCGGAGCGAAATCTGTCGTCGAAGAAGTGTCCTTTGCCATGCGTTTCTTGTGAGGCGCGCTGCCAACCTTCACCTTGGACTTGGGGATCTTTCTGTTGTTCTGTCTGAGAACCTGGTTGTTGGCATCGACGAGAATGCCATCCTCGAGAGCGGAGTCTGGATCGAACGGCAGACAGAACACATCGCGGTATTTGTGAGCGCTATGCTCAAATTTTTCCTTGAAAGTGATGGCTCGCTTGGCTGCAAATAGGGGCTCCCCCTCGCTCCAGCGCACGTTTTGAGGCATGCGGTAAAAACCGCGCATGGTGTAGTGCGAAGGATCGCGAGCACCATTGGACTTGGGGAGGTCAGGCGGCACGAGGTGCCCATTCAAAAAAACGGTGTTGCGAAGACGGGCAAGGTGCTGGAGGATGGCACTCCCAGAAGATCCGGGGTGAAGACGGTGGGCAACTGCATCCCACGGAATGTCAATGTTATGACGGGCGCACTCGTACTGGATTGTTAGAAGCAGCTTGGCATCCATATAGGCGCCTGGTCACTTGAGTTAGTACTTGACGTCTAAATAGATGATCCAATATTGTATCTTTCGGTCCAAGAAATAGGAGACGAGAAAAGTAAGAAGCAAGAAAATGGGCAGCCGAATGGCGAGGGGGGAAGTAGACGATGAGTCCAAAACGTAGGCGAATAAAGACGAGAAAACGAAAAGACGTCCAAAAATAGTATTTGTTTGTTCCAAAACCTCTTACGGTTCCAGATGATCAGGTCACGGCCGGTCAGGCGCCCATTACGGCGGCGCTGCTCGGAGTTGGGTGGAATGTGAGACATGTCTTCGTCGTCGTAGTCGTCCTCAAAGCCATAAAACTCCTCGCCAAGGACAATTCCTGTACGATTGGCAGCCCGGATGGCAGCGGCTTCGATATATTCTTCCCATTCCAGGTCTCGGGGGCCTGAAAAGTCTTGGTTGTCCTGGTTGTCTTGGCTTTCTTGGTTCGCCTCGTCATCGGTTTCGCAATCGTCTTCACCGCCATTCATGATGGGGGCGGATCTCTTGCGTTTGAGGGAAGTAGCCTTGGCGGTGGTCATAGGGGCAGCCGAAACCTTTCCTTTTCCCATTCCTTGGCCCGAAGAAGCCTTGGTCATGTTTGTGGCCTTGTCACCAGTGGCTCGCTTAGCTGCCACTCGCTTGTTATTCGCCATGGTTTGTTGACTGCAAATTTCCTAGCAGGTCTTTGAGTCATGGTTAGTATTTCTTATGCACAAGATGTGTTTCATAGGATTGAAGGTGGTGAGTGTAAAGTGGCAAGGTGGTCGTTGGACAAACTCTGGGTGTCGCTCGTCTGTGCCGGAGCGTATAGACGGACTAGTCGTATATGCGGAGTGTCGAAGTCCTTCCTGCGAATCGATGCACTTGAGTGTCGAATATAAGAATGGAAGTAAAATGGAAACAATCTGTTGGTCAGCGATGATCGTAACGTAAAGATGATGGCAATGTGAAAGACGATGTACGTTACGCACCGTTGAGTAAAGATGATTGGAAAAGACGAAAGATACTGGACGTGACGCAACAATAAAAGAAAGGCAGTAGTGACGGCGGGCAAAATAGAAAGATCACGCGAAAGTAGAAGAGGTAGTGACACGAAGGAAAAGTAAGGGTAATGTCGAGATGTAGTCGAAGAAGAAGTGAGTGTCGAAGAAGAATAAATGCTGGGGAAAGTAAAGCTGTCGAGGTTGAAGTAACGAAGGTGAAGAAAACAAGAGAGAGAAAAGGAAGGGAAGAGGAAGGAAAAGGAGATTGAAGAAAGAAAAATGAATTCTATTTGAGCCACAGAATAAGCCGTTTAGGAAGGTAAGGAGAGGTCGAAAAACTCTGGGAGCTCAAAAAGGTCGGCAGAATTTTTGAACCACAATGAGCTTCGGGAGCAAGGAGCTATTGGAGTGGAGAGTGTCCTGGAGGACAACAGGTCGAGGGTGGGGGGGAGAGGATGAGACGAACACCCAAGAGGAGGAAGAGGGAGAGAGACGAGGGAGAAGGGTAGGAGAGGTGGTCAAAAAGTGGGCGATTAAGCGAGTTTGACTGGGAAACGAAGGTGAGGACAGAGTGACGGGCCAGTCAGAGCCGAGGAAATCAAAGAGCTCGACCTGGAGAAGCTACAAAAAGTCCTAGGATGGTCATGAGAGCTGTGGCCAAGGATTGTGCAACGCCTGGGGGGCTGGGAAGGAAAAAAACAGACCCGCTTCGTGTCCAGTCAAGCAAGATTTTCATCAGAGCGACAATGGTTTGTTTCAGGGCCGGACTGTGGAAAGGCGACCGGCCGCACAACTTATTGTTTTCGACTGAGAGTCCGTAAACCCTATCCAGTACGGCTGTAAAAGAAGAATCTGAACCGCCTGGCGGTGGGAACAGATGAGAACAGAGTAGATGAGGCGGTCTAGGGTGGTTGGTGGTGGTGGTGGTGGTAGTGGTGGTTGTTCCTGGTACCTGCCAAGCCTTCGCGCCCTTCTATGTACACCTTCTACATTCTTCTCTGCAGCTTCCACAGCTTCTATTGTTAGAGCGGAAGCTAAGCAATGATCCTCGGCACTTACAAAAGTTCCGAGACAGGGAATAGGGCCTTCGGACTGCTGCAGATTCTCAGTACGTTTGGTGGAAAATCCGGGGTGCGTCAGATTGAGTGGAGCCCCTTGGCCTGGGTCTTGGCCGTTGGGAGGATCTGTCGATCAGGAAAATGTCACTCCAACTGCCGACGCAAGCGAGTGGAGCACGGGCTACCAGCAGAGCCTCAAAATAAACACGCGCAATAGACGCCAGGAAGACGTCCAACTGGTAGTGGGTGTGGATCGGGAAGAAGCGGTCAAGAAACAATACCAAGGTTCATTCGCCTGACGTACTCGACTGTGAGAGGGGATCAATTGGTCGACTCGCCAAACCGGTGGCTGGGAGCGGTGAAAAAAATCGTCGATGGCTGCTCTTCCAATTTTGTGCGGTTGTGGGTGTGTTTATTTTCCGATCCCTTATCGCGTCGATAGACACCCCCATTCGGCCCTATATTTGCAGCCTGTGTCCCTGCGCAGCACCAAAAGCAACCTGCTCAGTGACAAAACACTCTTGCCTGCTTCGAGTGCTCAGTAAAATGCTAAGTAAGCAAAGTCCGCCTGTGCACGAAGGAGCGGCCCTTTTGTGGCAGACAGCGGACTATGTACACCTGATCCGCCGAACGTGCACATATTCTATGAGAAAAGTGCACCTCTCATAGTCTCATTTGCACTTGCAAACAAAGCCTCCGAAACGGGCAGATCTCTGTGTGGTCTTCTCTTTCTTTTATTCCCTCTTTGGAATGTTTCCTTGTCTAACCTTGAAAATGGCGAAAAAAGACATTTCAAAAGGCGCTTTGGCTACTGCTGCGGTGTCAATAGTAGATTTGCTCGTCACAAGGGTCGGCTCCGTCGCATCTGCCTCTCAAAACCACGACTGGCTTTGCACGCACAACCAGTCAATCCCGATTGCTACCTCAACAGTGGCGAACAGTTTGATCAACTTTTTCTCCTTTATAATTTGCATATCGACGAGTGGCACGGTTTTTGCACAGATTTGTCCAGCATGACCAGTCGGTGAGAAACCGTACGTTTCACAAAGGAATCCGAATACGGCGCCCCGAGCAGTGTATTTAGTCCACATCGGTGCGGTCAATTGCCAATGCACACTACCATTACGCACCGTTTCTTAAAAGCAGAGAGGTTACACCCCGCAATTCACAACTCACTCAAAATTGTCCCAACGGCAGACTCGCATTTTAGTCGCCATGCTCACGTTTCATTTGCATCAAATTATCGCAAGACTCCTACAACTTCAGGAAAGCACTATAAAGTGCCGTAGACAATACTCCTCCGTCTTCTTCTTCATAGCCCTCTAATTTAATGCGCAAACACGCGACAGCCACACAAATATAAAGCACGTGCCCACGTCAATCCAACTGGACATAGAATTGCCCCGCTTTTCACACTTGTCGACCCTGGTTACCGAAATTATCAAGGGAATTGGTGCCATCTCAAAGGATAGCAGAGCATGGCTCTTCGAGTCGAACGGTGCGCTGAAGACGAGAAGGACGGCGTGGGCGGGACGCGGAGAGGGTTTGGAAACCCGGAGGAACGCAAATGCTCGAAAGAGAATCAACGTGATGGGCACGCAACAGTACAGACGGCTTGCAAGGGACATCGGATAGAGGGCGAACGATGATGACGGGAACAAAAAGTCTCAAAGAAGACGAGATCGGTTCGGACATAAGTCAAAGTGCAGCCGCGGAGCAGGCGAAAAGTTGTCAGAAAGATCACAGTCGTATATTCGTAAATCGTAAATCGTCAGGTCGTGAAATCGAAAGTTAGGTGGGAGTGAGACGAGAAGTCGACAGAAAAATAAGATCGAAGCAGTCGCTCTTCAGATCCCCTGGTCAATTTCGTGGCCTTCGCTCTTCACTTCTGCCAGAGCTGCCTCTGCAATATCCTTGACATCAGCCTCGGATTCGAGCTTGATCGCGGCAGTGGTCTTCTGGGCTTTGGCACGCTTGGCAACAGGGTCGCGGTTCGGCATGTCATTGACGGCAACAAATTGGCTTCCGTAGTACTCCGTAGCAGAGTCTTCGCAGGCAGACTCGTAGTCAGCATCCGACGGGTTGCTCAGGGCGTCGTTGGCAGATTCACGCTTGCGCTTGACCGAGAGTGGTGAGCTGTAAACGTCGTTCGAGATAGTTGTGTCATCGGCGTTGCTTGGATAGGCAACACCATCTGCTTTGTCTTTGCGATTGGCACGCGGCTTAACCGGAGCACGACGCTTCGGCTTGGTAGCGGTATTGCTAGTAGCGGCGAGGGATTTATTGTCGCTCTCGTTCCCTTCGGCTTTGGCTTCGATGGTGGCATTGCAGGTGCCAAAGTCAGTGGCCTGGGCACGTTTCTTGAGTCGTTCATATCTCTTGGCACTAGTAAAAAGCGAATGGCGAGGATTGAAAACAGAGTGAGTCAAAGGCGGTTAGTAACAGGATTCATGAAAAGTGAGAGCAGGCAGATAGGACGTGATGAGACACGAGTCGAGAAAGAGGTAAAAGCAGGCAAGGAGAGATGTTAATTACGCAGCATTCTTGGTGGGGATATTGAGATCGGTGGCAACGGCAGCAAAGTCAATCTGAAGGCAGAAGAGCGAGAAGGAGACGCGAAAGTGTCAGTCCAAGTGATGCCACGAATACGTAAACAATAATGCAAAGTCGCGTTGAAACGTGACAAGTAGGGGTGGGCGGAGACTCACCTTTCCGCCGTTGGAGGTATGCTTGATGCAAGCCGGGAGGAAAGAAATCTGTTCGTTGGTCGACATGGTTATGGCGGATGTTGAAAGCCGTGATCTCAAAATCTGCTGATGACTGTTTTGGCGGGTGTTGGTTGCGTAGACGACGCGACTGCAAATGGTCAAAGACGCGCTCGTCAGAGGCCAAATGGTCGAAAGTATGGGCAAAATTGAGCTGAAGAAAAGAGAAAAAGATAACGGCGAGGTGGTGAGAGAGGCTGCTCACGAGGCTAAGAACAAAGTGAATGCGTTTGTTGGTGTGTGGAAGAGTGAAAAGAGGAAAGTGTTGGTGTGCAGAGTAAGAAAAAAATATCGAAGGGAGAGCGTAGAAAGGAGACGTGTCAGAGCAAAATAAATCACCGGGAAGGAGGGGAGAGGATAGGGAAGGAGCGTTCAAGTGCGAGGGAGGGAAGGGAAGGAAGGAGCGTCTGAGAGTAAACAATCAAGCGGAGGAAGGTGCAAACAAGAAATTCAAAGCCCGTCTACATAGGCTGCCTAGCTCAGCTGGCTATTACGAGCAACGTTGCTTTTTTTCAGTTGAGCAACTAGCACATAGGCTTCAAGAGTGTGATGTTAATTCTGTCAGCGAAGTCTCTGTTGCTAGAAATATCCATTCGATGTATTTGTGCATCTCTTGACGGTCAAAATCAGAAGCCGGACTGGCATAAAACATGTTGTGGCCACACGAAGTTGCTTTAATTTCTTCTTTCTACCAAGAAAATAATCGTGTATGTCTCGCTGTTTTCTTTCTATCACTATCCTGGCCTCGACAGACCCGTCTTCGAGCGTTTTATTTTTTTTGTCCCCTCTGGAGTAGAAATGTCTTCGACTCTGACAATCACCAGTCTTGGACAGGCAACGTGTCATCCATCTTTCCACCCGTCTGCAGATCCATTTGATTCCCGCCAGACACTCGACCGTATGCCTGCATGGTGCCTGCAAGGTGGATGCCAGTTCAAGACCAGGACAATGTCCCATTACATGGAGAGTCACGGATATATGCATCAGGAAGCTCGCAATACATGTCTGGCCCGTTGTGCAACCGCAAGAATTTCTTTTCGACCTGCTCTCGAATCCCCTGCAAAACACCGAGCGCTTGGGAGCGCCCAGCATCGTATCCGTCACAATAAACCTTCTCAAAAGAAACCTGTGAGGCAGAGTGCCTATCTCTGTAGCCGTCGTCATTGGAACCGTTCCTGGTATGTTCAATCCCCGGCCCGAAGGTCTGACGAGTGTCGTGAGTTGTGGGGCGCTGTGTCCGCCATTGGGTAGGCTCGACTTCTCCTGGTGATCTTCTGAACGAGTCGTGCATCGGAGAAGTGTTCCTGCCTGTGTGGTCCGGGGACGTCCCTGCAGCCATAAACGAGTTGATTGAGGTGGCATTAACTGATAAGGACGACGTCGTTTCGTCTTCTGCACCGAGACGGTCGCGAAAACGGCCCCCGATACAAGCATCTGCGTCCTGCTCCGCGACACGTTTGGCTATTCTTCCGATTCCGTCGAACCAGCTAGACCAATCTCGCATCCACATTTCGACGGTGCTGTCTCTACTATTATTGACCTTATAACAGGGCTCGGTTTGTGCTCTGTCCAGCTGAGGCTGGTTTCCCGCCTCCGATAAATCATGGCCCTTCGAGGGCAGGCCAAGACTTGTTTTGCTTCTGTGTACATGTAACGGAGAAGTAAAACGCGTCTTCTAACCCTGGCTCACGTTGGGTTTCAGAGGTGAGCTTTGTCTTTTTCTGTCTTGAGCAGAGCTCAGCTTCAGGTACAAATTCTTTCTTGGTGGGATACTCTTGGTTGAGCTTGCCTTTGACAGAGAGCAGGCTCGCTTGGGGCTTCTCGACCTCCACAAACCCAGAGGCACCGAAAAGCGATTTAAACCGCGGCGCTTTTCGTTCTTCGTTCCAACCCGAGCCGCCTTCCACTTCTTGAATTGTTGTGGTATCCGACCCGTCGACTTGGGTCCATTCTCCCACCGCGAGTATACAGTCAGCCGTCGCGGGCTCCTGCGTCGCGATGGGCTTGGTTCTCGATGAGAGATGGAAGCACCGGATGCGCCGACCCAAGCGTCTACAGCCTCCCGCGCTGGACCTCCTGCGTTTTGAGAGTCTGAGAGCCTGAGCTGCGTCGGTGGAGTCTTGGCGGAACCGCCGCCTGAAATCGTTTCTGGACCGGCTAGAGGAATCATTTTGGCTTTTGACATAAACAAGAAAGGCGCGATGGAAGACTGAGAAGTTGCGGTTGTGTGTTTCGCGAGGTTCCAACAGCAAACTATGAATGGATGCTAACGTCTGTCTCGATAGGCAATACTAGCTTCGATAACGATGAGAGGAATAATGCTTGACGTGGTGAAACACATGAAGTAGCGAGTTGGAAATGGACGCCTATTTGGTTGCGTTGTTGGTGAATAGAGGAACAGAAACGACGTTGGCCTCATAGGAAGACTCTCTGTTTACTTGTCGCGGGTGGACATTGATGTTGTTGCCTTGTCCTATGCTGTGGCTGCTATGTTGCCAGGTCGTGGAAGGCGCGACCACTGGGCAAGTTGTCGTCCCTTCTTTCCGGCAGCAGTTACACAGACGACACTGCCATTCTTTCCTCACGCAGTATGACACAGGCCAGGTCGTCCGAGCACTTACCAGGGACGGAGCTACGGGGATAGAAACTCAAGGCCAGCAGTCAACCTAAAGGGCAGATATACAGTCACTTGGAGGGCATCTCTGCGAGGGTAGTTATCTTCTGTGCTTGCTCTCATGATGATTTTTTCCCCAGTGACATCTGCTCCCTCCGTATGCTCGTGGCCTACACTTCTGTTACGCTTACACATTTCTATACAAGTTTAGGAGGGGAAATCATCGATTGGAAATTCAGACTTTCTTAAACGATCCGTAGACATCCGCAACGTTCCTTTCTTTCACCACAGAGTCTTGCCCGACTTTCTTCTCAACCTGTTTCAATGCAGGGGTATAATATTTATTGATTCCATCCATATCGTATCACCAAGTCGTGTTGGGCTCACGTTTTCTGTGTGAATTTGCGGGCTTGAGCGAGGCTTAAATGCCCTCCTCGGCAGACTTGTCTGCCTCCGAGGTGAGCCTGTTGAGACCACGTTGTTAGTAAGGTGTATTTTCAAGCACTGGAGAGCTTCAGCCGTACGAGGCAAACAAACAACGTACTCATCCTTGACAGCAAAGTCCTCGCTGCCCTCACTCTGCTCGGTCTTGGCCTTTTTGGCAGATATTTCTTTGACGGATGGATCGTCACTATCCTCTTCGGTCTTGGCGGCGTTCTTGCGCTTGCCGCCGCTCTTGGGTGTGCCCTTGGCACGGGGCGTCTTGGGTGTACGAGGGGTCTTGGGAGTGGCGGGAGCCACGCCAGGCTCGCCAGAGCCCACGGTACGGCGGAGCTTCTGCAGATGTTGGCTGGAAAACAGATGTGATTAGTGAGTGCTTTAACAGACAAGAGAAAACCAGAATGGATGTGATAAATGACGAGTGTAAAGATAAACAAGACGAAAGGCAATAACAAAAGTATAGAAGAAAGTACACAACTGCTTTGGGCGTGAATTCGTAGCCCATTTCGGTGGTACGCTCGACAATGGCCCGGATCTGCTCAGCACCGGGAGACAGCGTCTCATACATGGCGATGAGCAAGTCCCGGTTGCTGTCGGCGTCCCAAGTGTGTCTGTAGTGGGCCATGTTGGGCAGAAGACAGTGGATAGACAAGTAGATGGATGGTAGAGCTAGGCAAGAAAGAGGGAAGTGAAAAGTCAGGTAAAAATGAGCGTCTTATTGAAAGTCGGGAGTGTGTGGCGAGGTAGAAGTGAAGAGGACGAAGGGGGCAGCCACTGGCTCTGTGTTTGTGTTTGTTCTTGTGCTTGAGCGGGTGCTGAGTAGAAACAGGATGACTGGAGCAAGTTTGTAGGAGGCAGGTAAAGACGGTGAATAAAGAGCTAGACAGAGGGAGTAGTACTCTAGTCCGCGGAAGGTAAACTGGTATCCCAGCTTGGTCATTTCTTCGACAATCTTCTTGAGATTAGCAGCCGGTGGCTTGTACTCTTCGACCATGGCGACCAAAATGTCTCGGTAGACACCTGGAGCGTTCCAGTCTTGAGCGAAGCGCTTCTCAGCAGACATAGTGAAGAATGAGAGGACGGTGACGAGGCGATGACTACTGATGTGCTGATCTGGTGGTTTGTGAGGAACAAGGTAGTTGAAGAAAGAAGGAGATTTAGTAGAGTAGGAGAAAGGGTAAGAGAGTGTAAAGTAGGAGAGGTAGATGTTGAAGTATAGAACGTTGGAAAAATGCAAATAACGACTGCGAGTGAATAAAAGTGAAGTTAGGTGAAATGGGACGAAAAGTAGCGTGAAAGCGTGAAAAACATCCATAGTCTTACTTGAGGCCGTGAAATGTGAATTGATGTCCTTGTTGGGTGGTAATCTCCACGATCTCTTTGAGGGTGCCCTGCGACGGCTTAGTCAAGGAGATCAAAGCCAGAAGTATATCGCGATAAACGCCATGCTCATCCCAGTTTTGACTGAACCGCTTGGTCGACATTGTGCGTTGAGTAGTTGAGCTTAAGGAATAGAAAAGAGGGAGAGGAACACAAGGATGAGGGTAGAATAAAGTGCAGAGGAGCTTCGGCTCTGGCGTAATCGTAGTTGTGGTGAAAAAAGAGTGAATGTAAGAGCAGATCGATGGGAGAAATAGGTAGAAAAGGAGCGAAACGCGAGACGATGGCGAGGGGTTTAAGTATATTTTTGGGTTGGCCACAGGAGGAAGAACGAAGGAGCCACAAACTATGGGCAAAAAGCACCGATAAGAACAGAAAATCAAGCCCAAGACCAATGAAAAAAAAATAGCGAGAGGTGCAGAAGCAGCAGGTAAAGGCAAAAGGAGAAAATACCGAATAGCATCCCAGGTAATGACGTGGCCATGGGCACCAAGATAGGCGACTATCTGCTGCTTCTGTTCGGCACTGGGCGTAGAGTAGATGTAGAGCGCCATGAGCAGGTCGTCTTTTATGTTACCATCCCACTTGGACATAATGACGGTTGAAAAGTGACGTTGTGATTTGATGATGGTTTGGTGACTGTGGTGAGGATTGATGTGGAAGTGTTGGTGTGGTGGTATTGACTTGCGAGGATTGGGTAGTGTTGAGGAAGGGCAGAGTCAAGTGGTGACAAGTTGAAACGAAGGCAAGAAAACATAAACGCGATATACGAGGAAGGACAACGAGTCACGTTATAAACTATGCGAATGCTTTTGCAAAAAATCACAGAGTGGAAAGGGGGCGTGTGCGAAATACCGAATGCCATTCCAGTTCACGTCATATCCTCGGCCATGCATATCGGCGACGATTTGGTTCTTCTGCTCATCCGTCATCGAAGGCGGGCAGGCCACTGCCACCACCGACAGGAAGAGCGCAGACATGGCCCCTTCATCCCACTTGATAGGCATAATGGGTGATGGGTTGGTTGAAAATGGGATCGAGGAGCGTTCGGAGGGGCAGCAAGTTGAAGAGCTTGCAGTGAATGGAGAAGCGATATGACAAGTGTATCAAAGCAGGAGAAGAGAAGTAAAGAAGCAACAGGCCGTATGAGAGACGAAGATTCAAAAGTGAAGCAGTATCGAGTAGGAGCAGTGACGTGGTAGGGAGTAGAGTAGCGCAGGCGAGAAGACAGATGCGTCATCGAACAGTTGGGCAAGGTAAAGGAACGTAAAACTCAAACGTGGAACAGTGGGAGAAGCAAACGACTACAAAATCCGACCTCTGTAAATCGACCAGAACGCGCAAAATCAGCACAACTTTATATAAACCTACCGCACACCTTCCCAGGTAAAGGTCGCGTTGCTGGCGGCAAAGGACGCCATGATAACCTCGCTTTGCTTGGCGGCAGAGCTGTCGGCGGCGATGAGGGCCTCGTTGAGCGCGACGCAGAGCTTCATGTGGCCGTCGTTGTCCCACTAGAACGTCAGCGATGGTGCAAGCATTGCAACATTGCTATTCTAGCTGTCTTTCCGGCCCCGAGATTACCGTCGACATACCTTGTTGGTAACCTCGGCCTTGTCAACCTCGCTGGACGACATGGTGACCTGTGCTGGCTTGTAGGGTTTTCGTGATTAGGCAAGTGGACTGCTGGACACGCAGTTAGGTGGTGCTTTGTCGTAGAAGATGAGCGTTTGTAGATGTATGGGTGTAAATATGTCGGCGACGAATCGTAGAAGAGTGGCGATGTTGCAATTGTAAGCCGAAGACGTGGAGATATTGACTACGCTCGTTGCAACACCATTTCATGGGCTGTAGTGGAGTGTGGGAAAGGGGTCGCTCCTCTGTTCATAAACGATCATGAAGATCTGATGGCGGTGTGGACGACGTGAAAGCAATGCACGAGTTAAGCTTAACACGAAAGGTGTGACAAAGAATAAATCACGTAAATCATATAAATCATATCTTCATTCAGCACTCGCTAACCAAACATGGACAAATATAAAAGGATCCAATAAAGGCACAAAATGGGGAGGCCATTGGAGCACACCCATCCCTAATCGAGAAACAAATCCAACCAAGAAATCCCAAAATGTCGTCTTCCCCCTAGATATGCAAGTGAACCCAATTGTTATATCCCCTCGCAGAGTTGTCATTTAAAAATCATGTCTTTCAGTCGTAAGTGCAAGCGGAAATTTGTAAAGAAATTCGTGGAAAACAAAGTCTGTCGTAAGGCACTGTCGTCAGGCCCTTGTATCCGGTGCTGAAATTGGTTGTCGTAGATTCGTCTCAAGCTCTAAAGATCCCACCAGAGCAGGCCAGGTGTTTCCATGAGTTCGGATGCATTCTATGCTTCGCCGTAATGGAAACTGGATTGTTAGCAGGGGATAGAGCCTTTGTGGCAAGGAGAGAGGTGGACTCACTCTGTCGGAAAAGCGGCACGGTTGTGTGCAGCCAGCGCGGTCAAAACCGCTTCGTCCTCGAGCGTCGAGTCATGAGCGTCAGAGTCCAGCTTTTGTCGTTTTGCTTCGTGGTCGTCGTCGTGTTCGTCGTCGGATGCACTATCGTCCTCATGTTCACCATCCGCGTCATGCTCTGCCGGTATGCCCGGTTCACCCATGACTTGTGTGCCCATGTTCGCCATGCCCAAGCCGACACTGGCACCGACGCTGGCGCTGATGCTGGCGCTTCCGGGCACACTGACGGGACCCATTCCAGGCACGTCTTCATCTTCGCCAGCAGCGTCTTCGAGCGAATGTAGTTTGGGTTCTGTATTGTTATGTTGTTGTTGTTGCTGCTGCTGCTGCTGTTGTTGCTCAATGAATTGTTGGAGACGATGCTGGCTGAGAATCTGGTGCTGCCGTTCCTGAAATTGCCTCTGTTCGCGCAGATGCTGCTGGAGGAGCTGCTGATGAGCAAGCTTTTCTTGAGCGAAGAGCTCCGCATAGTCCGTTTGTACAGGTGCATCGTCGACACCCGGGGTTCTTTGCTTGTTGTTTGGAAGCACGTCTTGTGGTAATGGTCGGTGGCTTTGATGCTGTTGCGGTACGTGTTGGTGAATATGTTGGTGTTGATGTTGCAGGTGCTGGTGTTGCTGCTGCTGCTGTTGTTGCTGGTGGTGGTAGTGTTGTTCTTGTTCTTGTTGTTGTTGTTTTTGTTCGTGGTGGTGGTGGTGTTCCTGTACCATGTGGTGTTGTGGAACCTGATGCCCATGTAGATGCTGTTCTAGCTGATGCGGGTCGTGGTTGTGGTTGTGATGTAAAGGTGCGTCGGCAGTCGCGGCCCCAAGATTGTTGCCGACCACGCCACTGGCAGCCAGTCCAGCCACATTGTCTGCAGACGAGCCATTGCCTATTCCTCGCGGTGGGTGGACAGGAGCGTGGCCGTGTGTATGTGCCAAGAGAGGCTGCAGACCGCTCGCTGTGGCCACAGCAAGGAGATCCGAGCTCAAGTCGGCTGCAGTGCCGTTCCCCGTAGACAACGGACCGGGTGTTGCAGCAGTAATCGGGGCATCAGGGTCGATCTCACCCTCGCCGTCAGGGTCGACCTTGCTGTCGTCGGCGTCCACGTCAGCTTTCACATCGGCCAACGCGGTGACCATGGACGCCGTGTTGTCGTCCACCCGGGAGCTTAGTCTCGTGTCGGCACGGGTGTCATCACCGTTGCCCTCACAGTCCTCGGCTGCCGAGGACAGCTTCCGTGACCGCCGTCGACCAGGGCCGCCCGGCCGGCGTGTGATGGGATTCAGCGCTGGATCAATCCGATTTGCGGATGCAGCCGCGGCACTGCTGGCACCGCTACGCGGTATCGTGCCATTGGCCGGCTCGATCTTGTTTTGCGCACGCCGAAGGCCTTGAAAGTGTTGTCTGGAAGGGAAGGCATTAGTGCCATAGAAGGCATGTCGTATCTCACAAAAACCGCCAACAACTGGAGCACATACCGGCAACCTTCATTGGAGAATCCGTAGCCGAGGGTGCGCATGTGTTTCCCGATAATGGTCCATTCTGCGCCGCTAATGACGCCAATGTGTTTGACCGACAGAATGGTGAAAAAGAGGTCCTTGTCCGCTCGGTCGTTCCAGTTCTTGCTGTTCATCGTATGTAAGAAAGCAGGTCTCAGCCCGGCCAGGCGCGGCGACAGAGGCGGAAGAGTGCGGTCGGCGCCTCTCTCATACGCTGGCTCTCATAGCAAAATCGACCTTGAAGGAGCCTCGATTTCCGACGTGAAGTGGAGCGAAATGGAGTCCTAATAATAATAGGGTGTGGATGAGCGTGCGGGTGAGTACAGTGGTCTCGACTCTTGCTGGTCAACAGACTCGACGGCCTGGCGCGCTTGTGATTGCTACTACTCTCCACAGTTGTTTCAAGGTGCTCCGCAGCGAGCCACCGTTTTGTCGTTGTGTTGTGCAATGGTGTTTTGGGTGTGCAGAGAGATTGAGGTTTGAGGCATGTCAAAGTGTTTACGATTTGGCGGCGGACACACCTATCCCCTAACGCGAGGCTGGGGCTGGTACAGTGAGGGGAAGGAACATGCACTACTGGCGGGAACACGAATAGCTAGCTCAGTTGCGTCCTTCCTGGTACTCAGATGCACGTGACTCTATCCGAAAGCGCGTAAATAGGTTGCCGGCGAGTCTAGCCAGTCTACGAACATGCAGCAAGGTCTACGGCGTAAATTCGTCCTCTTGCTCGTCGTCCTCGCGCGTCTCCGAGGACTTTATCTTGGCCCACTCTCCTCAGGCCACAAGGCAACAAACTGACGCAAGGGAGACAATCCAGAAAAGTGGGGGGCCCCAGCTGCTGCCTGAATTCTCGCTGTCTCCGTTGCTCTTGCCGCCCCTCTTTGTCGAACTTGTTAAAGTGGCTGTCTCCACTTTTTTGTCAGATCATGTGCTCAGGCGTCAATATCGTGTCCATTTTGGCGCCGGTGCCTCCTTCCCACCCCAAGCCTCCCACCCCGCCCCTGCCGGACGTGACGTGTCGCACATCTTTTGTCTGGACTTTCCCATTTTTCCTCTGTTTCCCGTTTTTCGCTCCCAGTCGACGGAGCATCGCAAATTCTGCTCTCAACACTAATGCGCATCCCCCTGCATTCCTTGGGTCTCACCCCCTTTCCCTCCTCCCCCCATCCCATCCTGTTTCTGTTCGTTTCTTTTTGCAAGGCAGCCCATTGCAAATGACCGTCTCTTTCGCCGTAATTGTCCTCTCGTTTTGCGAATTGCAGTTCGCCTCGTTTTCGCACTTCAAATTTTGCCATCCTTCGTCAGCCTTGCACGTTTCCCTTTTCTCCTCTTATTTTCGTCTCCAATCGAGCAGGCTGCCGCTGCTTGGCAACTTTCCTGTTGTCCTTGCTTTTTTCTGACCTTCCAAACGTGGAGCAGGCGGATCGGAGGGGCGGTCAAGATCGCTCCGCTAACCTGAACGCGACCTGGTCTTGTGTCGTTCCTCTTGGCTCGTTTCTCTTTTAGCTTTTCTCGTCTTTTACTCGTCTGTTCCGGACTTTTGCATTTTATTTCCTGGCACCAGTGACTCACTTTGTCGTCGTTCCAACAACCCTTGCCGTCCCGCACGCCTCGTCATAGGTCACGGCCTGGACTGCCTCTGTTTCAACCATCGTTTATCATTTGTCGCCCGTCGTTTAACTAATCCTTATCCTCTCTTCGACGGTGCGTTCACATTCAACACCTCTCGCCCTCTTCTCAGTCGACTGTCACATTGGCTCCATTTTTCCGGTAACGCAACGTAGGCCACACCCTTCACCCCTGCCCTCTGCCCTGTGCTAAAAGAAAACCACTTTACGCGAACTGGTATTCCCTCGTCTTTGTACTTTTATCTCCACCCACCCTCTTTCGCTCTCGTGCTGTAGCTTCTCTTTGCACTCCCAATTCATTACTTTCACGTTCACGCCGTGCTCTTGTGTATGTACATTGCGGTTGTCACCTGAAACTGTCCAGTAATTAACCAGGCAACCGCTCAGCCTTGATTGTCATCTTGGCCGCGCTTCACATATTGGAAGCACGCGCCATTGTACATCGCATCTGCAGGGGCAGTATCCTTTCGTTCTGCCTCTCGTTGACTCTTTTTCCTTTTTATTTGTTCTCGTGCTCGTCCGCCTCGTCATCTTGTCGCAATTCTACGTAAGCTGCGACGTATATAAGCCGCGTGCCCATCCAGAATTCTCTTTTTCGTTTCTTATCGGCGCTACTTTGCCTAACGTTTTGTATTTGAATATGTTTTTCTGTGTTTGTCTCTTCGACTCTCCTAGCACACAGCTAGCCATTTCCGCTACAAGCGCACCCTCTTGCCGCTCTTTGTCTCTCTTACACCGGCCAACCTTGTGACAACTACTGCCCTCCCATCAGCATTTCTGTGTTTGTCAGTCGACATTCGCCCACTCTCGTGTTTTTTTCTCTTTCTTTTTCTCATGTCTTTTACTGTCCACACCCTACATATTCTCCTTTCCAGGTAGCGAATGACAACGTTTCCATTGTGACAATCTTCTTCCGAGCGAAGATCTTCGAAAAGGATTTATCGTGGGGAAAAAATAGCAAGAGAAAAGGTCCTGGGCATTCGTGAATATATGTAGACGCCCGTTCCTCCGCCGTTCTTCGTAGCCCCCTCCCCTGTGCACACCCCCATCCCCACCCAAGCCAACAATTTTACCTCAGCCGCATATATTCCTGGGACCTCGCCTCCCGCCCAAACACTTGATTCTTTTTTTTTCTCTCTTTCTGGTTCACGTCTGCCGTATCTTCTCTCTTCTCTCCTCCCACCACTCTAATTCTTCATTCGTGTTCTCTCTGTAGCCTTTCATCTCTCGTTCCCATCGTTCCTTTCGTCTCACCTCTACACCGGCCCTATTCAAACTGTTGAAACAACACACCGGGCATCAGGCCGAGATCGTACCGTGTCCATCCCCTCTGTGCCCTCTCCTCTCGGCCCTCTTTTCTCGGCCTTTTCTCTGTTCTGCATTTCCTATTCTCGTCCAATCACCCGTGTTTTCACCAGCCATCCTATAATACGCACCCCTTCTGGCTGCCTTTTATCTGTTTCACTTTCGTGACCTAAAATTTTCTTATATAGACGTCGTCTTTCTTCGACAGGAACAAGGCCCTCGTTTTTCTCCCTTTGCTTCTTTACTTTCAAAAACTCAGAAATCAAACTACCGCCGTCTTTCACAATGGGCTCCAGTAACAACGGCGCCAGCAGCGGCGAGAGCGGCAGCTCCGGGATAAATCCCGACAAGGCGATTGCTCGTCTGTTGTATGCAATGCTGAAGCAGAAGTCCTTGAAGGACGTAAGTGTTTCATTTCCACTGTCTTCGCAGTTACCCTATCTTCGCATCATCTGATCTAACCTTCCTTCGCAGATTGACTGGAACCAAGTAGCTGCTGACCCTGCCCTCCTCGAACGCATTTCCAATGGCCACGCTGCTCGGATGCGGTACTCCCGCTTCCGCCAATCCATTGATTCCCAGGTTGCAAAGAAGGCGGCCGCAGCCGCGGCAGCGCCCAAGAATGAAAGCAACGGCAACTTTGACGAAGACAAGGCCGGCATCGTCCAGCAAACACTCCCTCGCAGAGAATCCAAAACGAAATCCAATGACCCCAAGGGCAATAAGAGAACGGGCGCGGCGTCAGGAAGCACAAAGAGGCTACGAGACACGGAGAGCGATGACATTAAGAATGTCGTTATGAAGAAGAAAGAAGTAGCCAACCCGGATGAAAAGGAGAACAAGGACAACTTATCCCCAGACCCGGACTTTTTTTCGGATTACAACACTGGCCTCCTTCCAGACACTCCGGACAAGGATAAAGACAGCAAGGACAGCAAGCTCCTCCAAAAGCTAAAGCAGGACCCGGGATTCCTTGACACCAAGACCACGACGGAGAAGGCGGTGGACGACTTGCAGTTGTCCCAGACATCGTTCACGTCGTCTCTTCCCTCGCCTCCCACAGAGACTGTTCCGTCCATGGAATCCATTGCCAATCAAGATCGTACGAAGAAACTGAGAAAAATGTACGCGTTCTCGCCGACGATGAAGCCCGGCACCCTTCACCAGATCCCCCTCCCACGCGGTGCCATGTCCTCTTCCTCTTCTCGCATCTTGTCGCTGCCAACGCTGCCCACGGCGACGGCATCCGCCTCCTCGTCCGCAACCAGCCCTGTCAACCTCGGTGGTGTCTTGATGATGCGCCACCACTCAGCCGGATCCATGACGGACACAGCACCGAATCACCACCGTCATCATCCCCAGCCGCAAATGATGATCCGTCAGACGCGGATGATGACGCCGAGCAGCGACACAGATCTCCACCTTGGCGCGCACCATAACCACCGGCAGCACTTTGCCCACCACACGCAGATCCCCATCATGAGCGACCTGGCGTCCGTTGGTGGTCTTGATCCTACGTTTGACTTTGGCAACAACAATGGCGGTGGCAGCAACAGCACGACTGGTCATCCATCGCCGTGGATGGCTACTCCCTTCTCGTCGCCTGCTATGCCTGCCTTTGACATGTCCCCATACAGTACGACCCTCGACGTCGTGGGTGGCGGCGGCGGCGCCAACCAAGACGGCAGCATTGCCGGCGATACCCAGTCGATGCCCAGTCTCTTTCAGACGCAGTACAACAGCCAGCAGCAGCAGCAGGAGCAGGAAGCTCTACAAGCGTCTCTCATGGCCCAGGCCTTCACCAAGAACAACGGCTGGGACGTGATGCTTACGCAGGCCAACGGCTCCGACCAGAACCACAGTATCTGAGTCCTGCTGGTTTTGTTTTCTGTTGTTATGTGTCTTTCTGTTTTGCTTCTCTTACGGAATTTATGTTCTTATATTTATACTCCCTTTTTTCGTTTTTCGTTTTGCTTTCTCCGGTTTCCTATTTTTTTTCGTTTTGTCAACACGTTCGGATGGAAAGTTACAAACAAGGCAACAAACACGACGGCAAAAAAAAAGCTGCGGAATGACGAAGCGCAATATTTATGTTTTTTTTTTCTACCTTTCGGTTCGGTCTTTTTTATTGGCAATATTGCGTGGGATTCCTGTTTCGGATTGTTGTACGTTCAAGTTTTACGGCGTTCGGATGACTTTCTCTGCAGGTATTGTTGTTTTGCTGATTCTTCTACGTGCCTGTCAACATGTTGTCTGCGTTCCTTTTTTTTTTCAATGTTGATGTTCCAAACTGTTGTGCACCACTCGAAACGATGCGGTCTGTTTATTTGTTGCCAGCGTTGAGCTGCTTTTACATTTTCCTCTCGATGGCTTGTCTCGCCAAGTCGGATGTAATATAGAAAGAAAAGAAGAAAAACAAAAGAAAAATGAAAGGCCACATAATGCAAGGGGCCTTCATATTCATATTCACTCGTTATTCTACATTCACCACAACTAACATGCAAATCTCTACTTCTCATTCACATTCACTTGTCTCTTATCTTGTGTACTATGTGTCAAATATGTTGTACAGTAAACTCCTCCAGTTTATAAGGTTAGCCTTCGCAGCCATTACGCCGGGCTTTGGTTTGTTCTTTCGTCCCACGTAATAAACTAACCAACACAACTAGTCCGAGCTCAGACGAACTTGACTTTCGTCTCACATTTTATGGTCAAAATAAACAAGCTCAATTCTTCAATGAGTTTCGTTTCACTTGATTTTGAATTTGCTCGGAAATTCGTTGATAAGCTCTTTTAAACTCCCAGGATCAGTACGTCTATGTCGTCTAATGACATGGTTGCGCCAGCCATTCTCCAGTTTTTTCAACTCGTCCTCAGATCGTGACCGTGAATATTCAATCACCTTTAAGTCTCACTTGCCTTCATCCTTTCTCTCAGCTTTCCTTCACTTAACGTTGAGGCACAAGCTGACGTTCATTTTATTTTCTGCGCCCTTCAATATTTATTTTATCTATTTATTAATACATTTATTCTTTAGACTGTTGAGAATTCTTTCTCTTTTTTAAATTTATAAAATATTATCATACAGAAATCCCTTCAAATTTCCATTCACTTACTTTCAAGTTCTCCCCTTCTTTGTTCCCTCCCCGCATATCCTTCTCTTACTTCTTTCTTTCCTTTCACGACGGCCTTCTCTCTTCACTATCACAGCTCAGCTTATTGAAACCTTTAGCCCTTCCCCCCCCCTCTGCCACGACACCTCAAACACCTCACGTCCATCCATCTGTTAACACTGTCCATTGACAGCAGATGATCACCAGCTATCCACAATGGAAGATACCGCGGCTCAAGATGTTGCCACCGACACCACCAGTGCCCCAGGCTTCCCCGATCCCAGCCCTCAGGAGGCCATGTTCTTTTTCAACATGATCAAGAACATGAACAACCAGCCTGACATAGATTGGGACGGCGTCGCCACTGACTCTGGATTCAAGAACGCCGCTGTGGCCAAGGTGAGATCTTCATCCTTTCCCGATTCCAAAAAGGCATCCCTAACACTTTTAGAAACGCTTCTACCAGATCAAGCAAAAGCTTGGTCTCGACTCGCGCACCAACACAGCCGTTGTCAAGACGCCGCGCACTCCACGCACTCCACGTACGCCAAACACACCACGCAAGCCGCGCAAGACCAAGGGCACCACCGCCGTTGCTGTTTCTGCTGCAAGCGATGCCGCTGATGCCGACAATGAGGACACGGAAGCGGCTCCTCTTACACCGCCCAAGAGTGCCAAGCGCCGCAAGACCAACACGGGAAAGGCCGTCAGTATGGAGCTCTCTGAAGCCAATGTCAAGAAGCTTCGTGATGTCAAGCTCGAGGCCAATTCTGAGGCCACTCCTGAGGCCACTCCCAAAGCAAGTCCCGAACCGGCCACTGACAAGAAACAGGGCAGAAGCCCCCTCCCCTTCCACCGCGCGCAGCAGCGCACGCCTTCAGCCTCAGAGAGTGGCAGTGAGGATAAGAACTTGGCGAACGCCGAGGATAAGGGTGTAGCTGGCCATTGCGTTGATGACGTGATGCTTGACAGCATTACTGTGACTCCTCCTAGAGTCAAGTGCCATGGAGACGAATTGATCAAAGATGAGAGCGAGATTTAATTAACTCTACGGAAACACCCACTGGACTACGAGGTTGCACGCAAAGTGACGGGAATGTTAAAGGGACTATATATGCGAATGAATGAATGAATTGACGCCGGAGGCTCGCAAGGGTTACCCTAGAGGACATGTGGTCTACAGGAAAATGAGTAAGAAGAATCATTCATACGGTGGACGGACGATGTCAGAACGAAAGAAAAGACATATCTGAAACTCAAATAAAGCGATCATTCATCTATTTGTTTGGTGACTGTAAAAGGCAAAGAAAGCACAACGTAGTGTCTGTATTGACAGTCGAATTAGTAACCCCAAAACGCCATACCCTGTCTTCGCGTAATCTGAAGATCATGACTACCATAGAAAAATACAAAAACAATTCAAGGATGTCTCATCGCAACCTTTACCTCCGCGGTTTCTTTTCCGTTCCCGAAGACTCGTCATCCTTGTCGCTGCCCTTCTTCTTCACTGCCTGAGTCACGCGCAGACTCTGACCTTGACCCGCAAAGTATTGTGGCTTGCCGGCATTGGCTGCCTCCTCCTCCTTTTGCTCCTTGGTCTTCACCGGCCGGATGTGGTACCCAAAGAACAGCTTGTTCGCAGGCAACCGTAATGGTTGAGGGCCCGTTCTCCGGCGCGTATTGCCAGAGCCTTCGGCCTTGTTGCTCGACACACCGGCTACGGGTGTCGACGGCTTCTTAGGTGTTGACGCTGACGAGGCGGTGGTTGCTGCTGCGCCCTTTCCTTTCTTGGTGCCGATCCGATGACCCTCGCCTTCAAAGTTGGTGCCCACATGCGCGGCCGAGCCCGGTGCGATGGCATCGTAGTTGATCGCCTGCGCCATGCTGCCCTGGCTGTGCAGCACACCGCCCGCCGGCAGTCCACCGCTGAGACCGGTCCCTGCCACGCTGCGGGGCGTGCTGGTGCCGCTGTTCTTGGCCGCCGCTGATAGGGCGCTCCGGTCCGGCTCGACGTAGCCCACGGGCGGTGCAAAGTCCACGGACACGTCCGTCTCGATCATGCTGACGCCCATCTTGTCCGTCTCGGGCTTGACTTCTAGGACCGCCACGTCGTACACATCGCCGTTGTATTCAAAGCTGAAGACGTCGCCCTTGGTCAGCGTGGCAAAGTTGCGGAATGCGCGCTCCAGCACGGCCTTGGGATCGCTAATATCGAGAAATGCGGGCGACTGTGGCTGCAGCTTGACCATGCGAGCCAGCTCGAGTGACGTCGTCTTGATCTGAATCATGTCACCAACGTCCAGCTGCAGCGTCTGCATCATCCACTGCGGGATGTAGGCCCGGCCCTCTTCGGCCACAAACTCGAGCACGCCGCAGTGCGAGTGCTTGCCCTTTTCTGCGTTGACCATCTCCATCAACAGCGGCCACTGCACATGCAGCCGGGACACCTTATCGAGCGCCGACGGCGGCAGCAGGATCTTGGAGCCGTAGTTGAGCTCGGGACGGTCGTTGCCTGGTGCCATGGCCATTGGGTAGCAGCGGTAGTATTCGTCGAAGCGCATCGCAGCGGCACCGCGGCCGCCACGCCGGGGGTCGAAGCCATAGCCGGTGTTATACTAGACGGAGAAAGAAAGCAGAGTCAGACCGAATTCGCGAGTCCAAGAGAAGAATAGAGCACCTGGAGGTATGTTTGATGCACGCCTCACCATTTTATGTTGCTATTCTTCAAGAGTCGCTGTAAAAGGCGTCGGGTGTAGATCTCTTTTCGTGGGTCGAGAAGGTTGACTGCATGTACTGATAACGGTGCACAAAGAGAGAGGTGTCGGAAATCCGTTGGGTGGTGGAAAGTGAAGAGTCGTCGTTCACCATGTGGCAAGTTGTGTACGTCGGAGATATTGGTGCGTGCGTTGTTGCCTCTGTTGGCTGAGGCAGCTAACAATGACGATTTGCGGACCCACCCACTGGTCGGGGAAGTTGGGAGCTTCAGACAACAAGACGCCTGCCAAACGAGGGGCAAAGCTGTCGCTGGTCTGCCCAGTTACAGCGGGATAGGTGCTAAAACGGCGCCTGAACATCTCTGTAGAGTCATGTGACGCAGCCGATCTAGGCCTTATTAGGTCATTTTTGGTGTATGCTATACTGTCAAGGCTTCTGCAAAGCTCCACAGCCTTGCGAACACCACACCATTTTGCAATCATACTTTGGACAGCTCACATCTTTCGAATTGAGTTCGATATTTCATATACCCACATTCCTCAAGACATCCACACAATGTCATCCAGATATGCCGCTGCGCGGCCAAAACGCGCCGGCGAGTCCTTTGCGCGACAACATCACGGTGGCGGAGGTGGAGGAGGAGATGGAAATGGGAGCGACGATGAGGGTGCTAGTGGTCACGATCCAGGCAAGAAGGTTACTTTCGATATGCGCAACCCATCGGCGTTGGCCCCAGAAGCGCGTGAAGACGACGAGGTGCTGGAGGCAGATGTGATTGGCGTGAACGCAGGCGCAACAAAGCGCGGCGCGGTCAACATTGACGGTTACGACTCAGACTCGGACAATGAGACGTTCAACGCACGTGCGGCACAGCGGAAACGGCCAGCAAAGGCATCCGATGCCGGCGTGGGATTTAGCGTGTCAGGGAATCCAGACGTAGAGGTTAACTTGTTTGACGAGCTGGACAACTACGACAAGCGGCTCAAGGGCGAGCCAGTGGGAGATGAGAAGAACGGTGGCAAGGGCGGCGGTGACAATGCCGACGATGATGACGACGACATGTTTGGTGGCGGCGACGATGACGAAGATGAAAAGACCAGAACAAAAAAGGCGAGCAAAAACGGAGATGGCGATACCGATGAGACGGGCAAGAAAAAGTGGAAGGAAGTGCGGTTCTTGCGAAATATCGAGGGCCAGGAAGAAGACAGCAAAAGCGGCGGCCACGTTCGCCTTGACGAGGAGTCAAGCAGTGACGAGGAGGATGCCGAGCTCGCCATCCAGGAGGAGGGCGTGGACGAAGAAGTCGGTCCGGGCGGTCTCAAGAAGCACGCGCCTCGCATCGACGCCTTCAACATGCGCCAAGAACAAGAAGAAGGTGCCTTTGACGAGTCCGGCAACTACATCCGAAAAGCCGCCGACGCGGACGACCTGCACGACAGGTGGCTTGAAGGTGTGAGCAAGAAGGAGATGAAACGTGCCGCGGCTGCACACGAAAAGCGCGAGGCCGAACTGCGGCAGGTCCGCCGGGAAGAGGACGATATCATAACAGCGGATGTGTTTGGGGCGCTGATTACACGCCTGGAGCCTGGCGAAACGCCACTCGCAGCACTCGCGCGGCTGGGCAAGAACGCAAATCAGTCCAAGAAGCCAAAAAACAAGCGCATCCCAGCGTGGCGGCTCAAGCAGATGGAGAAGAAGAAGCAGGCCCAGAGCGGCGACGATGGCGACGATGCAGACCAGATGGACGTCGACAAGACGAATGCGTCTGGAGAACCCAAGGCGGCTGATGACCCAAAGCAGGCGCGGCTGAAGAAGGAGATTGACGTCATTACGGAAGCTGCCGACCGTCTACTAAACCGCGACTATGCCGAGATCTACGACATGGTCCGGGAGAAGCTCATCAAAGAATATCGCGTCGAGACTGGCGAAACGTGGGTTGACCCAGAAAAGCCGGTAGACAATGGCGTTCCAAAAGACGTTAACGCTGCCAAGCTATGGGAATATCGGTGGATTGATGGCCGAGACGGTGGAGTAAAGCAAGGGCCCTACGATGCACCGACCATGAAGGCATGGCAGGATGCTGGCTATTTCGAAGGCGTTGAGTTTCGACCAGCAGGGAGCGGCGGTGCTTGGCGCAAGGATGTCTCTTTTGCATGACCGGCAACACCTTGGGCTTAAATATGATAATATAAAATCCAACGCATGTGGGCGGAGTTTTGGTCAACGAGAGAATAGGTTTACAATAAAACCACAATTAATTTACGTCAAAGGTATGATGGTAAATATATGACAGGGAAATCGGTTTTACTAATACAATGTATTTTAATTATAATCTACCATCCCACTCCATGACGCCTTTTTTTCCGTCCCCCGAGGCAGCTATAAAAGTCGTAAACAGCAAAGAGCATAAAAGACAAAGGTAGCTAGTCTGTAAGCTTCTACAAGACCAAGTTGACTGTGTAAGGCAAAAAGAAACACAAAAAACAATAAAACAGATCGTTGTCACCTCTAGACGGTATACGTCCATTATCCACCTTAGCTCATGTCCATCTTCTCGCCGTGGCCGTTTGCCGTCAGCGAAAAGTCGACTACGCCGTCGTTGCCAATCAGCCGCTTCTCCGACTCGGACACAAACTTGACGCTGCGCACCGGGTCGTAGAACAGCTTGAAGCTCCGCTGCACGTCCTCAACCGACACTTGCTTCGCACGACGCTTCGCGCTCACTAGCTGCGACGTCGTGATCAGGTTGCTGGCATAGCGCAGGCCCGTCTCCTGGCCAATCTTGGTCAGCAGCGCCAGCGCGTCCGGCGTCAGCTCAACCTCCTCTTCCTGTGCCCGGATGCCCAGGATCTTGTTGATCTCCTCGGGTCCGTACGGCTGCGTCGAGATGATGGACACGCGGTCCAAAAAGTCCAGCGGCAGGCCGTGCGGGCTCTTGTAGTCTGTGCCCCGGATGCGCGACTGGCCGCGGTTGCTTGCCATAATGACAATGGGCGCCAGGTTCACCTCCAGCGCACGGTTGATGTACGAGAAGCACTCAATATCCAGCATATGCACCTCATCGATGAACAGCACGCCGGGCACAATCTCCGCCTTGCCCTCCTCCTTCCACTCGGCCACCTTTGTGTTGATCTGGTCACGGATCTCGCTGCGGATCTCGCCGGTGTCACCCGCGAACAGCGCCAAGAAACCCTGTGTCCGCGAGTTGATCACGTCAATTTCGTGCAGCGAAACGGTGTGGACGACCTCTTTACGCTTCTGCAGCTCACCCTCGGGGCACTGCACGAACTTGGTGTCGACACCCATGGCGTCGTAGTCCCGCGACCGCGCATACGAGCGGCCCAGCTTGGTGATCTTGCCTGACGACTTGTCGATGGAGATAATGTCGCCAGCCATCACACGCTCCTTGGTCATCGCGTCAATCATCTTGCTACCCATATCGTAGATGGCCTCCATGTCGGTGGTCTTGATTGTCAGCTTGCCCTGCTTGGCACTGCCCGTGACGCTGCGGTCGATCTGGATCTCGACCACCTCGCCCTCCATGATCTCGCTCTCCTCCTTAATGCGCACACCGATGGATTTGCGGAATGCCTGTGTAAGGGCTTCGGTCTTGCTCATCTCCAGCGAGAAGATTTCGGACGAAGCAAGGGACGTAAACGGCACGTCGGGGCCGAGGGACTGCGCCATTCCTGTTGCAATAGCTGTTTTTCCGGTGCTGTTGTCGAGAAAGAACATATCACGTCAGTCAACGCCAACATTTGCACAGCCTAGGTCAACCACCAACACATTGGTACACTTACCTAGGTGGTCCGGCAATGAGAACGGCGCGGCCGGCAATCTTGCCCTGCTTGATCATCTCCAGAATCACGGCAGCCGCCTTGCGAGCCTTCTCCTGGCCAACAAGGCCCTGAGACAACTGGCGCGGCTCGAGTGTATCAGCATCGACGCCAAGCCCACGGATGTGGGAATGGGCAGCAATGAGGTTCAGGCCCCGAATGTCCTTGCTGTCGGAGGAGGTGATCACGGTCTATACCAGAGAGGGAGAAGACACACGTTAGCCACGCTCGCCACGGCGAAGCATTGGTCAGGATTCGAAGAAACATACAGCAGCCATCTTTGCAGAAAAGAGAAACAGGTCAGTCCCGTGCGTCCACTCGTGTTGGTCGTCAATTGTCGTTAAGCGAGAGTGATGGCCGTACTATTGTGGTGATAAGTTGGCTGCGCGCGCTGTCAAATAGGTCTAAAATTTTTGGGAAAGAGGGCCGCAAGTGTAGAGGGTGGTACGAATTATTACAGGCGCGTTTCGGCGGCTGGTTGAGTGCTGAGCTCAAGGGATTGTAAGAATGTATCCAGTACAATTCCCAAAGCTAGTTTGGTTTACATTTGTGTGGATATGAGGTGTCCAAGGTACTTATCTCCTAATCTTATCAACTGCTGCCGTGACTGAAAGTCAGTGTGCCTCTTTGACAGTGTGGTAAGCCTAGCCTATTGCAGTTGGATTTGTTGCAAAACGGAGTACGCGCGACCCCAGGGAAGTGCTTCACCACTTGCGCCTTCCCAAAGTAATATTTCCAAGGCGCTCCTGCCTCATCCGATGGCATGAAGTCAACAAATGTCATGTCGTGTTTCCGTATTTGCAATATCTCAAAAAAAAAAAAACACGCCCATATGGCAGCGCCCAAATACAATCAGAGAACGAAACGAAATTCTACAGACGCAGCCCCTGCAGTTCAGCTGAAAAGCGGGAGCATACCACCAACACGAAAATAGTATCCCATCTCTGCAGCCAAAATCTCCTCGTCCCCTATTTTGTGCTTCCAGTAACCCTTAATCTCGACGACAGAACGAAACCTTCAGTCCAACATCCATCTACAGCATAATCAGATACCCTTATCGACCGTACCCACAACCCCTCGTGCTTCCTAATCGTTGGAATCCGCGCGTTCGCATAGACGTGTAACGCACGCGCTCCACACACGCCACTTCTGCACATACAGCAGTTTAGCCGTCCCAACAACGACGTCTTCTGAATAGCCGGCGTACCGTAGGGCAACGGTCGACGAATACAAGAGAGAAAGCACAGCCACTTCCCACGCCACAGACTGTCACAGTCTCGATGACAGCTTGTCATGGTGCACGATCATCGGTACCAATCCGCTGATACATGGCGGCGAGACTCGGACGATTACGATTTCCGTAGGAGCCAACCGTCTCGCTACTCGCGGGACAGCAACCGAGACAGAGAATACGACAGGAATCGAGACCGAGACCATGAAAGGGACCGCGGCAGAGAGAGAGATCGCCGATGGGGCCGGGATATTGACCGGGACCGGAGTCGGGATCGATCTTCTGGCGCTTCAAATAATACCATTTTAAGTCCGACTGGGCAAGAACGGGACCAGAGGCCAATGGAGACGGCAACAAAGGGCGCACTCGATGCCGCTCCACAGAAGAAGCCATTTGAGGGACGGCCAGGTTCGTATCTTGCGCGTCTGGACTTTGCATGCTCCGACTGGATGCAACTTTCTCTGCTCTCACACCCTCCAGTTGTACAGATGACTGACACTTTTTCTCGTGCAACAGTACCCAAAGGTCCAAAGGCCGAGCTGAGGCATGCCGTCCAATCTGCTTCGTCACACTCCGAACCCAGAACCCCGACAAGTCTCAACGACAAGATTCCTCTGGTCACAAACAGCCACCCCAAGCCAATCGAAACCAAGACTAAGGATTCTTTGGCCCACATGCTGTTGTCCATCCTCAGGAAGGCTAGAGATTTGGGGGAGCATGAGCATGCTAAGAAGTCTCTCGACGTACTGGACAAAAGGAGAGAAGAGCAAATGCGAGCACTTTCCAAAAACTCCGACTTTCCGTCCTTGCCTGAGCTCCACAGGCCAAAATCAGACGCTGAGATTAGACGGCGAGAGGTTGCCGAGCAGAATGTGGCCAAGAGCACGGGAGATCTTACCTCGGCAGTCAAAAACTTTATGCCACATTTCTTTGCGTGGAAGCAACCAGTTGCTACCTTGGAAGGAGATGTGAAAAGCCTTAACACAAGGCAGGAGGTCTTGGAGTCAAAACTTCAAGGCCGGTCTCTGGAAACCTTGGAGGAAGAGAATACGACGCTACGAGATCAAGTCAGAGTTTTGGCTGGACTCGTAGAATCTCTAACCACAAGAGTGGACAGTATGAGCTCGACGATAGACGCCGCAAGTGGTACAAGCACAGAACTTGTACCGCAGGTCGATAAACTTACCGCGGAGTCGCAAACTCACGCATCTATGATCGGAAGCATACAGGCAATTGTGGCCGACCACAGTGCAAACATTACAAAGATCGATTCTGTTGTTTTAAAGCCAATAAACGACTTCATGACAATAGAGAAGCCGCAGCTGATGGAGAAGCTGGAGAAGCAGGAAATCGCTCTTGGAAAATTGAGGACTGAAATGCTTGCAATTGAGTCTGGCTTAAAAACATCCCCGCCAGCAGACGGACAGTCGCAAGGACAGCATGATAAGGTGCATGGAACAGGTTCTAAAACTGCACCTGTTCCCGCCCCTACTGCCTCGAATGCTGGAACACCGCCCACTACAACACCGCTGGCGTTTCCTGGAGACGACTTTACGAGCTTGCGGATAGAAATCAGTAGGCTTAATGAGCGAATTGGTCCACTGGAGAAGATACCGGAGACGGTCGAAAATATACAATCGCGGCAGGCGAAGGCGGTTGCATTAAACAGCATCGAGAGAAACAAACTTCGCGACGAACTGCGGAAAGAAGTGCGTACGGGATGGGACAACTTGGCCGTGACATTTGGTGATCTCATCGACAAGGAGACCAAGGAACGATCTATGGATAGTGAACGTCTGAAGGAGCTCGAAAGGACTCTTCGGGATCTCAAAGAGCTGCCTGGCTCTACCACCGACAACGCCCGAATAGCGTCTACGACAGCCAACACCGATGTGGATATGGCAGAAACAACGCTGGAACCATTTCTCTCTCCGGTGCCAGAGCCCGTTAGCACAGTTGGCCCTGCTGAGCCTATTGAGCCTATGGAGCAACTTACGGCTATGCCGCCGGCCGTCACGCGAGTATCGAACACAGGACCGGCAACGAAATCGTCACAACCTGGTAGCAACCCCGATGTACGAGACCTCGAAAAAGAAATGCGGCTTCTTCAGCAGAGAATGCAGTATTCAGAGGATGATGTACGGGCGGTGCGGGTCGAGTTTGACGGGCAATGTGCCACTCTGAGGATGATGGTTTCGACACTGGACTCGCAATTCAACAACCTGACAACCAAGGACTTATTCCACGCTATCATCGGCCACTTGGAGAAAATGTACCCAAATGCACGGCAACTGCAGGAAGACGTGAAGAGAATTGGGCTCGATGTCAATTTAATAAAGCAAAACAACCGAATCACCGACGAGACTATCCAAAAACTGGAAGATATCATAGCTGCGCCGGTAGGCCAGAAGCGGCTTTTGGCAGGACGTGCGGACAACGGAGGTCATGTGGGTGAATCCTCGTCGATGATAAAGCGGCAAAAGACCAGCGGGACTACACCCAACGGCAATGCTTCCACGAACAGCCCGACGAACCGCCCTGTGAACGGTGCTGCCGTGGCCTCGGCGTCCGCCAGTTCGTAGCCTGCGAGGCTCAGACTATTATTGGCAGCCCCTTATTTTGGCAGCCAACCTACACTTAGTATTTTATGACCTCGGAGATTGCATCATTTTGTTACAAGGGCCATGTTGCCTTTTATTATCTATTAGGTGCGATAATATTTGGTCATTGGGACTTGACGGATAATACCTGGTATATCTGCAACTGTCAAAGCGTGGCTATGCAATGGCGACTTTTGTTGTAATGCAATAGTACTCGACGGAGAGTTAAAATACCCGACGAAGACAATCAGATCAAATTCGGAAACTACAATGGTGATAGCACAGACTGTGCCCGTTATGGTTGTTATCTTGATGTGTGTTGCCGCGGATTTGTAGTGTCTTAGATGTACCGCTTTCGGCCTCCACAAACGTTGAGCCTGCCCATTGTTGACTTCACCCTCGAACGCTTTGTTCTTTCCTCACTTTAAGCAACGCAATTGGTTGTTCCCTCAATAAATTGAGAGCTCCCCAAAACGGAAGGTATGGTGGCGTCCTCCTCAACTCTGCACTTTCGACGGATTGCTAGTGATTGGCCTGTCGTCGATATGCGCCATTGTTGGTGCTGCTTCTATTAGGCTTCATTCAGAACAAATAGAATATGGAGTAGAAATGCGTCGAAGAAAGCTGACCTCTGGCACTGAACATCTTCTTGCGCCATAATGCAGCGTCTCTGCTAGCGCTGTCTTACGATGTACTGTTCCTTCGCGCTTTCCCTGAACATTGCCTTCCTTCGGCAGCTAAGAACAAGCATGGATCAACGACAACGCAAAGTGCCGATCGTTTGCGCCTTCCGTTTCCCCAACCGCAGCTTCCTTCTGTGACGTTCTCCTGCTTTGCTCTTTCCTCGTTCTAAGATCCTGTTGTTTCAATTTCTTCTATCTTAACTTCTATCTTCTGTCCTCGTCACATTCTTCTTCTTCTCCTGTTAACTTTTAGCACTCATTTGCACATTGGGCCCATACTCGGTTCTGTCCCCGCACGGCAGTATCCTGCGCTCGGGGATTTACGACCGTTCAATCTTGGGCTTTCATTGGGCCTCTTGGCTCTGCTGTGTTTCCACGTTTTGCTCCTTCACGCGCACCAAAAACTTGCGACACAACCAACAATAGCAAGGGGACACGACCAGATAACCGCGGTCCACTTTTCACTAAACCGCCAACAACAAGCGGGACTTTGCCCAGCACGCCAGTAGTTTGTCCTCGCTAGTGGTCTTGCGTTTACCCACACCCCCTAACCCGCCAATCCAATTCTGGCCATCCCTCTCTCCATACCTCGCTCGCTCACCCGTCGCAAATCCACACTTCACTCGTCTCTCTCTCCGCCATATAACATACGAATACTACCACCACCACCAACACCACCGACACCACCGACACCACCGACACCACCACCACTCGTGTCGGCTGTCGTCCCACCTTGTCGCCAATTCCGCCACGCCCGACGGCACTCTCTCTTTCGACGACGTACCGCAGTAGAGGGCATGCTCGATCTTACTCACTCTCATCGCCGATAGCCGCGGCCCAGACACACGTCGCGCGCTCGGCGATTCGTTTCCCGCCGCTTTTCCCAACCTTGTCGCTCTTGTCCTCTTGTCATCTTGTGCTAGCAACTGTCCCAAGTTAGCTTTTGGTTTCCGAACGACAACGCCCTGTCAACGAGCGAACGGACGGCCCAGTCGCGTCGCGCCTACCAACCTAGCCTGTCACTTTTCCCGTCGCGAAGTGCCTCGACACTACCACCTCGAGTCCGTCCACGCCGGCACGTACCGAGTCGTCGTCCCGCGTGTCCGAAAGGCCGATCCCACGGCTACGATTGGACTTCCTGCCAGAAAACTGTTAGTAGAGACACGCCGGTGGAGAGAGCTTGTCACCGCCTTGCCTTTCGCGTTTGCTGTGCAGTGTTGTGACGTGGGCGGCGCATCAAATCTAGTCGACGTAACCCGATCGCCTTTTTCATCAGTCATACTAACGTTGTCTTCTAGCCAGTCTCCTGCGCGACATTTTGTCGATCACAGCAAGACCGATCTTTGCGAGCGTCCGGACTCGAAGCACTGCCGTTTTACCTGGTTCTTTGTGGTGCGCACCCAGCTAGCAATCTCGGCGGTCTCGTCAAGCGACTGGCCTTGACCAGTGTCCCATGCAGAGGCGCGTATGATAGCAACGACTACCACCCAAGCGGCGCCTCATGAACGATGATCGCCCACATTCTTTGATGTTCACGAATCTCAAATCAAACTCCCATCGCGCCTCGCGACCCACGCGGCGAATGTGTCTCTTGCCGACAGAGAGACTAACACACGGCAACGAGAGTTCATGATCAGAGCGGACCTCGGCACAGTGGACTCCAGCACATTGCTTTGGCCAGGAGGAGGGGGGCTTGCAAGAGAAGGACTCGCTGCGTTTGACGCATAATCACGAGGCTGAAATATGGATGTTGCAGCGCAGGAGATCAACAAGCTTGTTCAGCGCATCCTGCCCGATCGGCCATACCACCTCTCTGTCTCCGCCACCGGCCGCTACCCAGTGCCTCCAGGCCTGTGGCCCAATACCTCGCCACTGCAGTACACCACATTCGTGTCTGAAGCTGACCGTGGCATCCTGCTTACACGACCCTATTTTGACATTCAACTGGAAACCGAAGACGACCCGAACAACACCAAAAACAAACGCGGCAAAGCCACGTCGTCGACCAGCACAGCACTGCCCGGTGGTAGCCCTGCGGGGGCCGGCAACAAGGGCGAGACGAAGAAACCCGTAACAAAGATGTCCTTTAAAGATTATCAACAAAGCAAGAATCAGAAAAAACTACCTGGCTCACCAACAAGCACTCCCACCACAACAACCAAACCAGACACAAATCTGCGCAAAAGCGAAGGAGCTATGGCCTCCTATGTTGATCGGCAGCATCTGCCCCCGAAACCGGAATACAATGGCGACAGGTAAGTGAATTATGCAGTGGCATTATTGATAATGACCCAATGACCGCCAGTGAATGGCAAAGGCTAACATGCGCAGAAAACAACATTCACCTTCAAAATCTCCAAGGCGTGCTCGCAGCCCCAGCGCAGCTGACGGCAGAAAGCGCATAGCCGACTCTAACGACGCAGCGAACCGACCGCACAAACGCTCGAGGTCCGATACCTCCATGACCTCTAATTCACCACCGGCTGCCTCTTCTTCTAAGCCAAACCACCGTATTCACGACCCACCAAGTCCCCTCGATCTTAATAATCGACGAGACGATAGGTCAAAGCCCACCGCAAACCAGCAAACATCACAGGCTAAACAACGAGACAAGTACAGAGATAGAGACGGGGATCGAGACCGCGACAGAGACCGCGACAGAGACCGGGAGAGGGATCGGGAACGCAACAAAGATCGGGAGAAGGAAAGGGACAGGGACAGGGACCGGGATTACGATCGGTACCGTGACAAAACTCGAGACCGTGATCGCGACCGCGACCGCGACAAGGACCGGGATAGGGATCATGACCGTGAACGTGAAGGTCAGCGCGAACGGAATAGGGACCACGACCGGGATCGAGACCGTGGCCGAGAACGAGACAAGGAGAAGGAGAGAGGTCGCACCGACGCCGGCCGCCGTTCGTCACTCTCGCCACCTGTGCCCAAGACCAACGGGCATAAAGCCCACACAAATCGGAACCGCGACCGGTCGCGGTCTCCCGACGACGGAAGTGGGCCAGTATCGGCGCTGCCGCCTATCCTTTCCCCACTCCATTTTAACCCCGAACGCGGTTCTAGCTCTACGAAACAGCCCCGTTCCAGCGAGTCTAAAGGCCCTGGCATAGCAGACTCCAGCAAAAGAGATGAGTCGCCGTTACGCATACCACCTCTTCTTTCCCCCACACTGCCTGCCATAGTTGAGCAGGAACTGTCTCGTTTGAAGAATGTACCGAAGGACAGCGAGCCAAAATCAAAGTCGAGCCACGAGTCAGGCCATGCACCATCTGCAGGAAAGAAACCTTTCCGACCTGTCACGGATACAGACATGGGTGACGCCTTTCTCAAAGAGGCGTCGCACAAGGAAAGCCACCAGACAAAGGACGATTCGCACAAAGAGGCAAAGGAGTCCTCTTCACAGTCTTCGTCCTCTAAGCGGCCTCTTATCGTTGTCTTGAAATACAAGAAAAAGAACGTTAAGAGGGTGCTCCGCTTACTTGCCCTTCAACAGACACCGTTAAAGGCGCCACTGAAACAGACCGAGCGGTCTGTCAGTCTCGAAAACACACCATCGCCGGCTCAAATCACAAAGAAGCGGCCTGCGCCGTCTGACAATTCCACAAACGAGCCACTGCCACCCTTGTCAGCTACGTCGTCTTCCTTCAAACACCCAAAGACAGTCGCAGAAAAGAGTGTCTCTGCCTCGCGGACGCCTGTCGGACCCGCCACGCCCGTTAAATCCACGCCCATGGCTCGTGTGACATCCAATACCTCGCAGGTTCTCACCCCCGGTGACTCGAGCTACACGCCGCGTTCGAGCGAGCGGCCGCCGACGAGCCAGAGCGACCATACGAGCAACCTCACCGTTTCTGATTATCGCCGACGTTATGATACGTACGTCAAGCTGGGGACGAAGCTAAAGCACGACCGCGACGCCATTGTGAAGAGCAGGATGCCAAATGGGTCGACAAAGCCCGACGGCTCGTCTGCTCCAACGCTCAACTTGACGCTGGCCGAAAAGAAGCTCGTCGCTGTACTTAGTCTAGAAATGGTTATGTCGTACCTCATTGCCTTCAAGTCTCTCAACCAGGGACGGTATCTGGAGCGGAAGCCAGGCGACGTGACGGTGTGGGAGCGGCTCATGCCACACTTTGCCGAGTTGCGGAGCCATGCCCGTCATTTCCGCCCACTGGAAGCCATGACTGTACAGCTGCGCGCGATTTGCTTTGAGCAGATGATGGCGTCGTTTGTTGGCCACGACGCCGAGTCCGTTGCGTCCAAGCTGATGGTGGCCACCAAGCAACGAATCGACGCGTGGACTGATGTGGCCAACTGCGTGGATGCGGTTAACGACAGCGCCCTCAAAATAGTCGTGGGCCCGTGGCTGAGTGTCGAAGATACGGTCCGTACCATGCTGCCGACCGTTCGGCGCTGGAACGAGCGAGAAAATGCAGGCTGGGAACAGGAACTCCAGCCCCCGAAATAGGTTGCCCGGGAGCGCAAAGTTATTCCACGGCGCGCGACACGCCAGGCGACGCGCCAGGCCTTTGGCATTGATAAAACAAGGAGGAAGAGGCAAAACTTATACACTCGTGGAGTACCTACAGAAAGGGAGAGTGTGTGAAATGGGAAATAGGAAAGGAAGGCAAAGCAGGCGCATGAAATACCCCCATGTACTTCTATTTTAAAGGAACAGAGCGCGGTTTATTACTATGACTTCAGTTCATTTTACTGTCGATGAGATGTTGTCTGCTTTTCTGTCATGCTTGCTATTTTACTTTATGATTGTACCCTGGCCTTACTTGCTTTCACATGGCTTTTTTGCCAGTGAATTTCTCTAGGGATGGCATTTCCCTTTCTTTTAACTTGCATGTTTTATGTCGTTAGGGAGGAAATACCTTGCATGCAAAGGAAAACAACGAGGAAGACGGAAAGGTGTTTATAGGGTATGAACCGGTTAGTACCGGGCTAGTTAAGAAAGACAATATTAACTCGCTATGCATACTTCGGAAGAGAACAGCTTGAAAGATGGAAAAGGAGGTCCCTTTCATCCTAACGGGTGAGCCATAATGTAGATGGCGTCTCCAAATGGTTTCAATTTTTCATGATATATAAGTCCCCGGGTTTGCGTGTGAAACAAGCTTGTGGTGGGATATTTCTTAATCTTGCAAGGTGGAAAGTACCAAACAATCCTATCAGTGGCAATGAATGGCCTGCCTTCTGTCGACACGGAAAAATCGACCAAAAACCAGAAAATCAAAAAAATCTCTGAGAAGCGTTGACATGAGGCGGGGGCATTGTTGGGAATCTTTGGAACAACTCAAAAAAAGTGCCCAAAACGACCAGAGCTACCTCCAAGACATAAAATAGCAAGAAAATACCAATAAAAAGAGTATGTGGACGAAAAAGCACCCAATAGCCAATGACACTTTGCAAACCTGGCAACAGGTAAAAGATTACGGACGTGAAGAGACCTCTGTAGCCATCGGCCTAGCCCCAGACTGCTCAAGCGGCCGCACAAGGTGCGAAGGGTCAGCGAGATGGGCACAGTCGTTGCAGTACCACTCCCCACGCTTTGCCACATCCACAATGGCCGTTTGGCCTAGACACGCCGTGTGGTATTGCCGGCGGGAACACTGCTAGGAGTGTTCGTTAATATTTTAGACGTATGCTGGTTAGAGTGACAGGGGTATTAAAATGATAAACAAACATACCTTGTTCGAGCATATCACCGAATCAGCCACAGCGCAGCGGAAACCGCAGAGGGGACAGCCACCTGTACCCCGGCGTGGTGCATACACTTTCGGCACAGACGTGCTTTGAGCCGCGGTGAGGGCTTGGTCGTCACCAGCTGCTATGGACTTCTTGAGGGACCAGGCTTCATCAATGGCTTGTGTAATGTTGTCGACATCGCTATCGGTCAAGATGTCATGGGCCATCATGACGGCCATGAGCTTACCAAACTCCATGGCACGGTCCAAGTCCGAGACGAGCCAAAGGCCCTTCTCCTGGATGAACTGCACCATGGCGCGTGGGATGTAGGCGTCTGAGGCAATGCGTTTCAAGATAATAAAGCGGTCCCATTCCTGGATAAAGTCCTTCTCTGCCGGGGTCAGGTCCGTGTAGTCCTGGACAATCTCACGGTGCTTGTGGATGCGCCAGCTATCGTCGACGATGTTCGTCCTCAGCGTTGTCCCAGGTTTGAGAAGGGCCTTGCTGAGAGGATCGTATAACGGCTGCCGTGTGGAAGGTACAAGAATTTTCTTCTTTAGGTTTGGCGGCGCCGGAGTTGGCGTAGGCACACGCTGTGATGCAGCAGGTTTGATTTTTGGCTTTTTGAAAACGGTATGTTAGTATAATTTTGAACAATGCTCACAAACAAAATAAAATAGGTAAGGAAAATCTACCCGTGGCGCTTGTGCGTTCTTCACGACTTGGTCGTCGTTGAGTGGTCCGCACCTTGCGGTGACCCAGGACTCATCACCCTGCAGGAACTTTTCTATATCTAGAGCTCCAGTCGGCCTGCCGAGTTGGTAAACAATATCTTGCAGGCGAACATTGCTCGAATCGAGGTCATGCACAATTTTGAAGAAGTGGTCGCCACTACGAGCACTGGGTCGGTGCTCATATTGAAATATGTACTTGGAATGGGAGCGGAAGTGAAGACGCAGATGGTCCAAATCCAAGTTCATCGCCATACACATGCAACATTGAAAGCCGTCCACAGACGCGTAATCCTGCTGATAGTAATATGTCACTTTGACATGGCAACTCGACCCGTTGCTGTTACCATTGGTGTGGCCATTGACGTTGGCGAACAGGCCGCTGCCACGTTTTCGCGGACCCCGGTCGCCAATCTTGTGCGCTTTGTTTGTAATGTTCCGGACGTTGTATTCGGGCTGGTCTCGCCTTGCACGAAGTGAGCGGCTCGGCGTAGACGGCCACTCCAAATCGTCATTGTTGTCGTCAGCGGCTTCGGCTGAAATGACCGTTGTTGGGCCAGCCGTAACGGTCGCACCCGAGGAATTGGCGTTGATCTGAACATTGAGCTCTCTGTTCAACTGGAGGTTGATCTGAGTCTGAAGCTGCCCTGAAAAGTCGGTCGTCGCAGCGATGCCGTTCGTCACATTTGGCGTCCCATTTATCGCTCCATTTGTTGTACCGTTCGCCGTACCATTTACCGCATCGCTCACCAGCACGTTGGCGGTGCCATTCATGTGGCCATTTGCGCGTGCGTTTGCAGTTTCGTCTGATGCAGCGCTTGCGATCTTCTTGCCTAGTGTTGAAGTTGCGAATTGGGCACGGTAGGACTGCCGCCGGGGCCAAAGGTCGCACAGATCGAGCGTAGGCGGCGGCAGCGGTTCATCTGGGTGCAAAGCAACAATCGTCGGAAGAACACCCAAGTTAAGATGCCTACGCGGCCGCTCGAGAAAACCTGTCGTCCACCGGACGTCCATGTCCATGACAAATTCAGTGCGAACAGGATCGTGCTGCACACTTTCGCGGAGCCATAGCGGAATGCGCATGCGCGGGCGGCCAAAGAAATCGCTGGACTCGGCATACAGCACGCAGTCACAGGCCTTCTTGGGGCGATAGTCGCTGCCGCGGAGGCTCGCGTCTGCCAACGATAAAAGGTCGAGCGGCGGCCATGGCTCATTGCTTGCAGTGGATTCAATCTCAACACGCAGCATGTACTTGTCGGCCAACCCCAACTTGTCGCCATGGTGATGCAGGACAGCAATGTTTTCAAGCGGCACGGTGAAAGGTTCAAGCACCAGCTTCGCCAGCCCGTACGGGCCGCTGGACGCACGAAAAGCGTGAACTGCACCAATCTGGGCGGTGCAGTACATGAGTTGGGTGCGGCCATACTTCTCGCTCAAGATAGTGACCTTGAATCGAACATTGTGGCGCGTGACCTCGGAGGTCTCCTTGGCAGAGAAGCCGTTGGCGAAGCGCAGGCGTGGGGTGTCCTGGTGGAAGATGTTGAATGCATGGATCCGGAGGCCATTGGAGCGGTCGCTAGGGCATTGGGGCAGCTTGACGAGGTCTTCAATGGAGCTCGGCGCACCCTGCAGCGGCGGGGCAACACGTCGTCGTTTTAGTGGGTGCATGTAGGATTCCTCGTCGACGCCGTTTGCTGTTGGAACCGCAGATATGGGCGCGGAGCCCGTTGGCGGCGACTGGCGCTTCCGCTTAGAGGTCCACTCTTGGCACGCTGTGACACCGGCAGTCCAATTGCGGTGCAGGAACGGCAGGCGCCGGCGACCTGGTTCCTGCGGCATGGCTGGAGTTGATGCAAAGGGTGTTATGAAGTCTATAGGGAGTGGAGGAGGAGGAAAGGGTGTGGCAGACGAATATTGAGCGATGTGGGAAGAGGATAATGGGTGGCGAGTGGTGCGCATCTGGAAGAGCCAGTTTGCGGTATGAAGACACGGCATGGGACGCCGGTGGCCATGGACCGCGCGTCAAACGAGGACGGGACGAGAAAAGTGTGAAAAGTGCGAAAAGCGCAAGAAACGATGCGATGACGCGTGAGCAAGAGACGTGAAAACAACTGCTACGCGAATGAGATTCAGTGACAATGTTGGCGATGTTGATGAAAACAAGGTGTGGCGAGTGACAAGGAGCAGCCGTTGACGAAAGTTGGTGACTGGCGAATGGCGAATGGCGAGCGTGAGGTGAGCCTGGCCCTTTCGCAAACGCAGATTGTTTGCAAGGCTGGCCCCCAACTCAAGAAGTCAAAACGACACCACGCAATCGCTGTCACTGGCCCTCGTCACAGTACTTGCTGGCGGCGGAATGAGCATCGCCTTGGCCGGGCGTCGGCTCGGCTGTCTTGGGGTGTCTTGTCCCCTCCACTGCGGTAGCCGGTGATGCCGTTGATAGCGATGTTGTTGTTGTTGTGATTATAAACCACAGGGGGGGACACAGAGAAACAAAGCGAACGCGACACGCCGGTTCTGCAAGATAGCGGCGGTAAGAGCAGGGCCCAATAACGGACGGAATGCGCGCGCAAAAAGGGGTGCTCAAGAGGCTGCGGAGTGGACGTGACGACAATGTATTGTTCGGTATCGCGAAAAAGAGGTTGTTTGGTCGTTCAAAAAGTTTTGACTTGTGGCAAGCAAAATCGCAAAATAGTAGAGTCAATTAGGTTGATCGTGCCTGCCGGGCCGGGTTGGTTTGGCTTGGTGTTGCTTGCCTGTGGAAGTTCTTTCTTCGCCGGGGTAGTATTGTGCTGCGGGAAGTCGCGGTCACGCTTTTCCAATACGCTCCTTCCCCATAGTACAAAACAAAATTTGTACACAATACCAAAACGAACGAATGCGTTATTCGCAGAGTAAACGAAAGAAAGAGGCAAGGCGTTATCCCTGGCATGTAATAAGTCGTACACTAGGGACCGTTAGCGCTTGAAACCCGCACTGTCTTGCGCTTTCCTCTGGTGAGTGGACAGGTGCTGTTCAATTAGGGGCTCCTCGGTCAGGCCAGTCCCACTTTTTCCCGTCCTCAATAGTGACAACAATGGGGCATAAGTGAATCTTTTGCTATCTTCCAATATAAAATGAGCAGAGTCCAGCGAATGAAGTAACAAACGTGACGGGCTAGCATACGAAACACAACACCTAATCTGACTGAGCCAAGAACGGCCTGAGACGGACGCAACTGTTGTCTACTGACGGGTAGCAGCTGGCAACTCGTGATACGTTCACAAAAGTCACGTGCACTGAGAGCCACTATCCTGGGACTATCATCTGCCGTGGACAACATGAGAACATCTCGGTATGCCACATCGCGGCAGAAAGCTTGCCGAGCATGTGTGCAGGCAAAGGCGAAGTGCGACAGGCAAGCAATGAATTGTAGCCGTTGCCTCACCCGGCGTCTATCATGTGTCTATCCACAACCATCTGCGAAGACGACATCAACGACGAACGCTTGCTCCGATCCCCGGGTAGGTGATCCGGCGACACCATTTTCCATTACCATTCCAGTGGGCGGCTCGACCGATTACGCTGAAGAGGGCCTCGCTGGTGGTGTGTCGGGGGTGTTAGCCGGCGAATTGATTTGTCCCATAAATGCAGACGATATTAGCATACGCTGGATGAAAGCCTATGTGCCAACACCCGGTCAGAAAGTTAAGGCGTATCAGCCGTCAACAATTTCATTTCTCTACCGCTCGCTGAAGGCATATTCGGGGATGGCCTTTCATGGTAGCGGTATCCCGCCGTTTATCCACCCGGCACAGCTGAGCTCGAGCAACAATCTTATGACGCCAGCAGCGGCAAATGACGTTCGCATATCTTCAGCAGCGCTCACGACGTGCCTAGATCTGGTGCACACCTGTGACATGACGGTTGCAGGCCCAACTGAGGCTGCTGCGGGCATGATAAAGCGCGAGATGGACCGGATCTACGCGGACGCGCAGCAGCAGAACCTGGCCCGCACCGTTATCGACCACTGGGCGTCACTCGCCGCTTTCCAGGCATACCTGCTCTATGCCCTTGTGCTATTTTTTCAGCTCGATCACCAGGGCGACCCGTTTCTGAGCCAAGCAATTATGGCCCTGCAGGACATTGCATGCACCAGTTCCCAGCACGGACTCGTGTGCAAGGCCGAGCACGACGTTGCATGTCCACGCTGGGCCGCTTGGGTTGTCGCCGAGGCCAAGCGGCGGACACTCTACGTTGTATATTTGTTTGACAGCGTGCTCTCGGCGCACGACGGGCTGCCCACGTACCTTGGTACAGAATTGCGCGGTCTGCCGGCACCTAGTAGCAAGGCACTGTGGCAGGTGTCGACTGCGGCAGACTGGAACCGAGCTTATCGGCACCATCTCGACACATGGACGGACACAGGGGATACTAACATGAACTACGCTGGTTTGCGTATTGACGAGCTGTGGCCGTATACAGATCCTCAAGACGCGCCTGGGCTTGCACGTCGGCAACGACGAGTTGACCAATGGCTGGAAAGCGTTGATGAATATGGTACTATGATGTATGCAGTCACAAGCAGCACGCATGGGGGATGACTTTGAGCGACTTGAGAGTGATTTTGAATTCACAAGAGTCTCGTCTGGTAATTAAGTTGTCTTTGTTGACTTCCGGCAAAGACAAACACAATGTCTACTTATTGAAGTTTTACTCGTCAGCATCATACCAATGAGGTTCGCGGGAGAATAACTCAAAAATAGAATGTAAGGAGAGACACGACAACTCAAAAACCATAATACATTTGAATTACCAAAGACTAATTGCTTGTTGGTTTTAGGACAACAAACGTCAGCCGACTGCCCGAACCTATATCTCACATACTGGCTCTGCCTTGCTTCGCGTCAAATGGGCCTTTCGTTACAACGAGCTAACACGCACGGGGACCCCTGGCCCAGCGCCCCCAAAATCTCAGCTCCAGGGTTTTTCTCAACTCCGGCGCTCAACTCCGGCGCTCAACTCCGAGGCTAGTCATGATGGCTTACATCAATGTTTTGCCACACTATCACCGACACATATATAAGTGACTGAACACTCCGAATCCAGATCTGTGACAGAGCTTTCTAGAGCCTTGCAAACCGCTTTGGATGCGTAATTATTGTCATGGCCGGCCCTGTACGCCATGAATCGTCACCGACTGCCGCTTCGGCTCCAGATGCTGCGGCTTCGTCACCGACCGAAAGCAAACGCAGCGAAGAGCCATACAGCATCTTTGACCACCGCCAACGGACACTGATTGTGTTCCTCGTCTCTATCGCCGCAACTTGTAAGTGGCCGGCAAGTTTCTGGCTGCCCTCCATCTGCTGCGTATACTAACGTACTCCCCAGTCTCTGGCTTTGCGTCCAACATCTACTTCCCGGCGCTGCCCACCATCGCGGCCGACTTCAAAGTCTCGTCTGAGCTCATCAACTTGACCGTGACGACTTATCTCATCCTACAGGGATTGGCACCCAGTCTCTGGGGTCCCATCTCCGATGCTCGCGGACGCCGTGTCGCCTACATCGGCACCTTTTGCATCTTTCTAGCCGCCTGCATCGGCCTCGCCCTCAGCCGCACCTACGCGGCCCTCATTGTCCTGCGCGGCTTGCAGAGCGCCGGAAGCGCGAGCACAATTGCCGTGGGCTCGGGTGTGGTCGGCGATGTCAGTACGCGCGCCAACCGAGGCGGCCTGATGGCCGTGTTTCAGGCTGGAATGCTTGTGCCGGTTGCCATTGGACCCATTATCGGCGGCGTTTTGGCCGGGTCGTCGTTGGGGTGGCGGTCTATTTTTTGGTTTCTCGCCATCTACAGCGGTGTGTTTCTTCTATTCCTGATAGTTCTGCTCCCCGAGACGCTGCGAGCCCTCGTCGGAAACGGTGGACGCAACCCGCAAACACTCGGCCCCTTTGCGCGGTATCCGCTTCGGCTCTACCAAAAGTACACAAAGGTGCCGTTCACGCCCGCAGCGGCCCTGGCATCCGACGGCAGCAGCAGCAACCGCAAAAAGGTTGACGTCTTGGCCTCGCTGCGCATCCTCTTCAGCAAGCAGGCGGGCCCCGTCGTCCTCTTTTTGGCGACGTACTATGCTGGCTGGCAAATGTGCATCACGGCAATGTCCACACTCTTTGCTTCGGAGTACGATCTCTCCGAAACACAAATTGGTCTAACGTTTATTTCCAACGGTATTGGCTCGATCGTCGGCACTCTTATTGCCGGGAAGCTGTTGGACATGGACTACCGGCGCGTCAAGAACACAGCCGTCGCTGCGGAAGACGGGCCGGAGGGAGGAACCGTCGACTCTCATGTTTCCCTGGAAAAGGCCCGACTGCGCTTGCTGCCCATATTTGCCACCATCCAGTGCGGCTCCCTGCTCATGTTCGGCTGGACCATTGACCGCCACGTCCATATTGCCGCGCCCATAGTATCAACTTTTATTACCGGCTGGACCGCCATCACCACGCAGACGGCCGTCTCCACGTATCTTGTCGACGTCTTTCACGCCGGGCACCGCGCAGCAGCAGCCGGGGCCAGCATCAATCTTGCCCGCTGCCTGCTTGCGGCCGGCGGTACGACTTTTATCATGCCGCTGATCAACCGCATTGGCACGGGCTTGGCGTTTACTGTGTGTGCCAGCCTGCAGTTCGTGGCACTGGCTGGACTTGCTGTGCAGTGGCAGTATGGCGCTGCCTGGCGGGAGGAAGCAATACAGAAGCAAAAGAAGGACGAAGACGGCCAGGATCGTCAAAAGGCCCCCGCAAGGACAATCTAGTCGGGGAAGGTGAAAGGCAAAAGGGAAATCGATTTCATCACACAGCATCACATAATCCAGCAGCAATGCATTTTTGGAGCGTGCATAGCTTTATTATGGCGTTATCATTTTAGTTACTAGCAGACACCAAACAGATACACATAGACACCTGTATGTTATTTACCGTTCATAATGAACACATTAAATGGAAGCCCCTTCTAACGCATCAAAATGTGCATCTAATCTATACATGCGCAATCACCACGCGTAGTCGTTGGCCTCGGGTCCGTCTCCCGTCCACTCGTCGTCTGAATTAGAATCGTCACTGTCCAGAAAGTCCACCATGCGGTATTGAATCTCGCCGGGCTTCTGGTTGTCGATGCGGATATCGACCACATCGCACATGCCATGTACAAAGGGTCGGGTGCGCTTGAGACCGGAAGATGATCCCTCACCACCGCTGATGTCCATCTTGTCGGTTTCGTGGTCACTATTCTCACGACTAGCTTGCTCGACACCTTTACCTTTCTCATCCCAGGTATGCTTGCCAACACTTTCATCCTTGTCTTCATCGTCTTCATCGCTTGACGGAATGTCCTCGTCCGTGTCCGGCTCGCGGTATGACATTCTGCCGGTTGGTGCCATGTGGCGCAGGCCCCGTGTTGTGCTACTGGCACGCGACGACGGGTTGGACACATGAGTGGCAATCCGGTGGCTGCGCCGCGACGGCTCCGCATCGCTATGCCGTGCCTTCGCCTTGGACCGTGGCGATACATGCTTCTGCGGCTTGGTATAATACGCCAGTGAGCTGGCCGGCTCTGGCGCAGTCGTACGTCGCTTGAACACACGATCCAGTGTCGCCTCCCACCGGTCTCGCATCTCACATCGCTGTCTCCAGGGGATATCCAACATGGCCTTGATGGCAAGGACACGCAGCTGTGGTACGTGTGGTGCACTATCAACGAGCGACTGGAAGAAGACCTCGGCCGCAGCAGGTTCCCATTTCCGCAAATGCTCAAGTTCAATCACTTCAATGCTAGCCGGCCAGGCCGGTACTTCGTCAGCCGTCAGCAGGGTGTCATACATCGGATTCGAGTCGTTGTAAAATGCATGGTGACTGTAGTACGTCAGGTTCATACGCAGCGCCTGCAGCTGCGGGCATGCAGTGCCCAGAACCGACAAAAAAGACAGGCTGAGCGACTGGTTGTAGTGCAGCGTCAGCTGTCGTAGCTCCTGGCCGTGTGTCACCAGGTACTCGGCAAATTGATCCGCCGTCACGTCCCAGCAGTTGACGAGCTCGAGATGCTGCAGAGTCTTGGGAAGCAGCGGGAGGATTAAGTCGTTCGCTGCCGTCGATGACTCCACAGCAAGGTGGGTCAGGTTGGGCAGCGCATTGAGCAATCCCGCAAAGTCCACTGCCTGTTGCCGATCTGCCTCAATGACTTCCGGGTCCTCGGCATTCCTCGCATTCAGGGACGGCCGTTGGTAGTTGACGAGGCTAATCTTGCACAACCCCGCAAAAGTTGGCGACAAGTGCAGTGTCCGCACACGGTCCAAATCGAGGTCACGACCCATAAGGCGCTGGTTCCACCGCCAGCTCTTCAACCTAATAGCGGTGGGAACGGCAGCCTGGGCAAGAGGGGCCATACTCGCACTGCTGCCTTCTTCCTGTGGGTCGCCATGTCCGCTGCTATCCACAGTGGTATTGGTCATAGCAGGCTGAACTGCGCCGAGTGCCTCAAAAAGACCATCAGGGTAGGTCCAACGCAGGTTCTCTGTTTGCTCTCTATACGGAGGCATGTCTTTGTAGTGGTATAGGTCGAGGTCGACCAGGCGAGGGCAGTAGGAAACCAGGCGCGGAATGTCCAGATGGCGACCCTTGTAAACGCGGCTCGCCAACGACCCAACATCGATTTTGAGCGCCTTCACTTTTTGACGGTAGTCAAAAAGCGTCGTAGACGGGTCTTTGGCCAAATGGTCGACCAAGTTGTGCGCCATATTCATCGTGAGCATTGGTGGGCTTTCGTACAGGGCTCGCAGAGCGGGCTCTGTGAACCCTCGGCATGTACGACTAGCAGCCAAAAGCCATCGCACCGACGTAATGTTGTCGAGCGGCGCAGCGCCATAGGAAAATATGCTCGATAAAACCAAGTATGGCAGCGTGGACCATGGTGGCCTGTTGGTGCGTGGCGGCGATAAAGCCCGCATGGTTGGTGTGCGAACACCGTCACCTTTTCCACCCGCGCTCTTCTTATCATCGATATGAATCACGACCTGCTTTCCTGACTTCGTTGGTGTCGACTTTCCGCCGCGATTTTTCCTGTTGGCATCATGTGCATCTCGTCTACTTCGTCGTGGGGAGGGCGTAGACGCCGTAGGTGCTGCAGAATGTGCAGGAGCGGACGAAGATGAAGCTACCGTGCGCGGCTTCTGTCGTCTCCGCGGTGCCCCATCGGAAGACGGCGAGAGGTAGGCATCGTCTCCAACGAGAAATTCAGCTGTTGCCCTGCGCTGTGGTTGGCGTCGGCGTTTCGAGGGGCTGTTGTCGGGGGTGGACACATCGTCTAAGCGTTGACGTTTCGACGGCAGCCGGGCCGTAAAATTCCTGTCGCCAGGTTCGCCCTCGCCATCGTCACTGTCACTGTCTGCCAAGGACTCGTCAGAGTCATCGGAATCTTGTTCGCGCTCGTGTTCATGCTCGTCCTCCTCGTAGTACTCCTCCTCTTCCTCGCTCTCGCTGACTTCCGCATAAGTTCGTAGGGATGCATGTCGTGTTGCACGGTCGTTTGATGAACGCAACGGTAACCTAGAAGACGACCCCCCCGCCTCAGTCGCTGTGTTTGCGGACGAGCGTTGCCGTAGTCGGGAAGACATTGCGATCGGAGAGAGCACAAGGTCCTTCCTGGCGCAAAGCGCGCGGAGATGGCCTCGTTTTAAGTCGGTTGTCAACCGCATAGGACGGTGCTGTGGTTGTGTTGATTGGTTCTTCTCCGGGATGCTCCACAGTTGCTGCCTGGAGAACGGAACGGAAGGGAAGTCGTCGAAAGTACAAAAAAGGAAGTCTCAATCCGAGTGCAAAAAATCAAAGGGAGCAAGAGGCAAAATACTGGATAAGGCAATCCAAACTGGTGATTGCGGGGCTCAAATCACCCAGCATTACTCGCCGCCGCTTATGCAAGGCACGCACTAGTCTCGTCTGTGCTGCGACTCGAATAGCTGCACGTGATTTTTCCGCGCCAATCTGCCCCAGGCCAGAAACCCGGGCCAACCCGACACGTTGGCACCCGTCACCTCTTGGCTTTTATTGTGGACTCTAACGAGGCTGATGAAGTGCATTGGCAACCAGGCTCCAAAGGACAAAGAGGGGACAGGTTGTGGGAAGGGTGAAGTTTCATGAGCACAATTGAAGTCAGCGTTACTGTCACAAACGTCAAGAAAGTGCACGAAATTGAAGCGCTATATATTCTATATGTCCTTTTGCTGCCCAGTCATCTGCCGTATGCAGTATAATCATGTTCGTCTTGAAAAGAAGAGAAAAAGAAGAATGTGAAAGGATAAGGGTACAAGAACAAGACGTTCTACATATGAAAAAGAATGGGAAAGAAGCGAAAAACGCCTTAAAAAATCAAAGATCCCAGCCTCTCCAAAACTCCTCTATGGGGGAAAATACAGTATTGAAGGTGTTCGAACATGATGGAGTCTCACTAGCAATACCAAAATACAAACCGTCCGAATGAGTGGAACTGTGTGCACACATCCACATTCCAATTGTTCCGTGAATTTTGGCATCCAGCAAGTTCAGTCACCTAGGGACGCCGTTCACGTTCAAAGGTGTCTCATAAGTACACCGTAAAGAGACTGGTAGTAATATTAACTTGGAAACAATGGTGAAAAGCATATCATGTAGCAGTAGGCACCTGGTCGCCAACACGCCAGGTATCTTCTTGCCGCGTGCGAGGGGGCATCCAGGAAGCAGTGCCAGCACTGCTGCCGCGGAGAGTCTCACGGCCGAAATCATCAGACTTCTTGTAGTCCTCGCCCGCCGACATGGAGTAACCAGCCGTGTACGGATGAGGGCCCGCTGCGAGACTTGAGGAGCCATTTTCGAATAAGCCTCCAGTATTCTGCAAGCCAAGGCCGATGCCATTTGCCGACGGCCCCGAGTTAAGTGGCAGAAGAGGCTCGCCATCCTTGGCGCCCGTCATAGTGCGTGCACGTCGGTCGGCCTTGTTCTGATTTGTGCGGTCGTACAAGTACAGGCCAAGGAAGGTGAGGCCAATGCCAACGGCCTGCACCCAGGTGGTCGGACTGCGGAACCAGACAATGGCCACGCTGATGACGAACACGCGCTTGATAAGACTTGCCACCGAGTAGGTGACGGGAGACACCCGCGACAGCAACACAAAGGCCAGCATGTTCTGTGCAAAGTGGAAGAAGCCGTTGAAAACAAACTCAAGAAACAGCCGGCCGTGGTCAAACGAATCCGGGCCTTCGGTCAGATCTAGCGAGCCGTCGTATAGGAAGTCTCCGAGCAGGCCAATGCCCTCGGTCCAGAACCAAATGGGGCCCGTAATGACAAACGCCATGCCGGACGAGTAGCACAATAAGTTCAGCTTGTCCAGCTTGCGCGCCTGCACGCTCAAGCCTTCGGCTTCAGCACGCGACGCCTCGTTGAAGAGCTTCTTGGAGACAATGTTCTGGGTCACAAAAATGCCGGTGGCCACCAACGCGTATAAAATGCCCAGCAGCTGGCCACCGCTGAAGGAGTGGCCGCCAGAGCAGGCCAGCGCCACGCCAAGCGTCAAGGGGACGAGAGAAAGGTAAGTTGCAGTCGGGTACCGGATGTCAAGGAAGATGCGGTAGGCGAAGACGGTAAAAAGCGGTGAAAGGCCCTTAATTGTGTGCAAAAGCGAAACGGATATCTTTGTTGTTGCGGTTGAGCTCAGGAGGTGGCCAGCAATCTGGAAACCGGCCAGCGGCAGTGTCGTGCGGATAATCTCGGCATCCGGGTACCGAATGCCGTGCTTAAGTACGGGCATGGCGCGTTTCAGCGATGGAAATACACGTGCCAGCCATGATAACAGGATGCAGAGAAAGGAAACGAAGGCGAACTGGACGATCGTGAGGGTAGCGGGCTTCTCGAAAGCGTTCAAAATCGACTTTGATGAGGTGTTTGTCAGAGCAGAGGATCCGTACCAAAGGATACAGAGGAACTAGAAGCAGCCAAACATCGTCAGTTTCTCGCTCGCCATTGAGTTGGGATTGCTGATATAAAAAGGAAATAAAAATAGAAGACCACATACGATTAGCATAGGCGAAACAGGCGCTTTCAGCGCATCGGCAATCTCGTGCACGTTCTGACTGGTACTACCAGATCGCGTACGTATTGTGCGTAAGGCTTCACCAAGACTCTTCTGTCGCGAATGGCCATGGCCATGGCCGCCGCCGTAGCCGTTGGTCACGGGCGGCATGTTCCAGCGCACGCTGCTGTCTTTGCGGGCCCGCCATTGGTCCACTGGTGGCAAGGACGGCTGTGCTGTAGACGTTCCATTCGCTTTGTTCGACGAAGCGCCATAGCTGTGGTCGAGTCCGGTCGTGTCGTGAACATCGAGTTCGGGGAACTTTTCGAGGCCCTCATCTTGAGAGCCCATCGCGACGTCAAGCGTGCGTCGTGGCGCTGGCGCGTTATTTGGTGACGGCTTGCGGAGGACAGTCGTAGCTGTTGTTGTCGCATGAGGCATAGTATAGGGGAAAAGGAAGAAAGAGGGTTAAGGATGAGCCAAGAACAGAAGGATGGAGCAAGAAGCAAGCTGGATGGCGGAATCGGGCGATGCTTCAGATCGAGAGAACAGGGTTCAGTGGCACCCACAGCCAGCGCATTTCAGTAACAGTGCACTGTGGATGGACGGACAATTCGGCAAAGAAAAGCGGTCGAGGTAGTAACAGGCAACAGACGAGGTCGGAAAATTAGCTGAGATTTCACCGTCGACGACACGGCTCGCTGGGTGAAAGGGGCGGTTGCAGACATGAAAATGTGTCGCAATTCAGCGGGATACTAGAACGTACAAGCGTGTGCAACCTCGTGCAGGACTGGCGTCAATACGAAATTGAGAGCGGGTCTTCGTATCGGCCAGTGGTACGACGTTAGCTGGCGAGTACTACGACTACTCGTCGCAGTGGTGTTCTTTGTGTTTGCACAAATGAAGAAGGATGTTTATCAACGGCGCTAGCACGAATTTGGAAGATCATAATCTGGACACCAGCCACATTTTTGCGCCACATACGAATGCTCTCCAGGCGAGCTATCACCAAAATTTCGCCATGGCGCGCTGCAAAGCAATTATCAAGACGTCAAAATGCCTACAAACTGCAACTATCTTTTGTAACCACCACACGGCCAAAGTCATAAACTGGAATCACCAGACGCATTTGTTGGACGACTCCCTATTCATATCCTCCGAGAGTGCCTATTTACATTATCTCCGCTGCATAGACTGCGGTCTGGGAGGCAATCATGGCGGCCCCCAAGATGACCAAGAACCAGATGCGGCGAGCGAAGAAGAAGGAGGAGAAGAAGGCCAAGGCAGAGGTAGGTAATAGGAAGCTAGAAGTAGGCAATTGCCTTGACACACATTTCGGCCATTCCCATACTGACATGTCCAAGTCTGAGGCGGCGGATCTACAGTCCCCGGAGAAGACCGGCGCAGCCGAATCAACAACCGAAGCTAAGCCTGACACAACATCACAAGCAGTGGTAGAAAGGGAAGGGATAGACAATGCAACCGAACCGAAGAAGGAGGGTCCAAGTACCGACGAACCCAAGGTCGAGCCCGAGATGATCCTCGGGGGCTTCGACTACGACGACCCAGCATTTGCCCAGTTTAAAGACGTCTTCAGCAAATTCGGTCCCAACCCTGAAGACGACAATATTGCACGTGAAGCGAACGCCGGCAACCAGGGTGAAGTTTTCATGAACGACCACCTGGAGATGATTCCAGACGAGGAGGATGAGGACGGCGGCCGGCTCAAGCTGTCCAAGAAGAAGCGCAAGAAGCTCAACACGCTGTCGATTGCCGAGCTCAAAGCGCTTGTCCAAAACCCAGAGGTCGTCGACTGGCACGATGTCTCGTCCTCAGATCCGCGTCTTCTCGTCGTCATCAAAGCCCAGAAAAACGTCGTCCCTGTCCCCGGCCACTGGTCCCTCAAACGCGAATATCTCTCCAGCAAGCGCGGTGTCGAAAAGCCTCCCTTCCAACTGCCCCCCTTCATCGCCGAGACTGGCATCACCGAGATGCGCGATGCTGTGCTTGAGAAGCAGGCCGAACAAACACTCAAGCAGAAGCAGCGCGAGCGTGTTCAGCCAAAGATGGGAAAGCTCGACATCGACTACCAGAAGCTCTACGACGCATTCTTCCGCTTCCAGACGAAACCCTCCCTCACCCGCTTCGGTGATGTATACTACGAGGGCAAGGAGTGGGAGACGGAGTTCCGCAACTTCAAACCAGGTCCGCTCAGTGATCTTCTCAAGGAAGCTCTGAATATGCCTCCAGGTTTCCCACCACCGTGGCTGCTCCAGCAACAGCGCATCGGTCCCCCGCCATCCTACCCGAACCTCAAGATTCCTGGTCTCAACTCGACACTACCACCAGGCGCTTCCTGGGGCTTTGCTCCAGGACAGTGGGGAAAGCCTCCCGTTGACGAATACAACCGCCCCCTATACGGCGGTGATATTTTCGGTGTTCAAGGCGCCGACGATGTTTCGGCTGCCGTTGACGCCAGCCAGGCATCGGCGGCGACCGGCGAACCGATCGAACGGGAGATTTGGGGAGAGCTGCAACCACCAGGGGAGGACGAGTCTGAGGAAGAGGAAGACGACGAGGACGAGGACGAAGACGACGACGAGGAGGACGAACGTGATGTGCCTGGCGGCTTGGAGACGCCCAGCGGCTACATCAGCTCTGTGCCCACCGACCTCCCGACGGGTGTGGATGCGAACATTGGAGGCGAGTTCGACCTTCGCAAACAACGGCGCGGATACGAGACCGAGGAGTCCTCGGCGGGCCGCCCTCCACGGTCTGCATACACAGTCATCCCCGAACGGCAAGCACAGGCACATGGTTTCTTTGGCAGCGACCGGACATACGACCTCTCACGAACAGGCCGGGGTCCAGCTGTTCCTGTACTAGGCCAGGACGACGATGGTGCACGCAAGCGCAAGAAACCCGGTGATGTGGATGTAGCACTGGATCCCGACGCACTGCTAAGCAACGACGGCATCAGCAAGGACGAGTTGAAGCACCGCTTCGAAGAGGGCCGGCGGGAAGAGGGTGTTGGTGCGCAGTGGCGGCAGTACGACGACGATCTGACCGATATGATTGCACAAGAGAGCCGCAAGCGGCAGAAGGTGGTTGAGGACCGCAAGACGGAAAAGAAGAAAGAAGCCAAGTACCGCTTCTGAGAGAGCGTGCAGTTGTCGTTTCAGGCTTTGCTGTCCTTTTGATTTCTAGTTGATTACTTGGTTTTGGGATACTCTCTATTGTGCATTGTTCTACCAGGAGTTGGTCGGCGGGCATCTATCTACCAAAAATAATTTCTTCGCCTCTGTAACAAAAGAACATTCGTCTTTATTTTTCATTAAATGTCCAGTCCCCATCGATTTCCACGTTTTCAGTACGCTATGCCGTGCCATGCCATGCAGTTGTATAATTAGTCTAGTACGCCGTGCTCCAAATAAAGTCAGGAGGCCCTTAGTCGATCAGCCAGTCTTCCATCTCAATACCCATACTACGGCCCAAACTACGTACAACTTCCCATCCAACGTTCACACGCCACTTGCCGGCCCGGTCAATGGGGTCACTGGCCGCACCACTCACACGCACGATTAACCTCAAGCTCGCCAGAGTCGCAATCGCCGTGTTCCGGTCGCTATCCATGATAGCCGCGGCCGAGTTCCGGCCTGCTGCCGAAACAGGTGGCGCACGCGTCCACTCGCTGCGCACGGCCACAAAGATGGCCATCAAGCGCTCCAACGTGAAGCTGTGGGCGCCCAGCAATTTTCTTGCAATCTTGCGGTGCTTGCTCTTCGGGCCAGTGCGACCTCCACCCCCGCCCATGCCGCCACGTCGTTTCTTTTTACCGTGGTAGTATGTGGAGAAGAGCGTCATGTCGTGGCGAGTCGCGTTGTGAGAGGCCAGGTAAGCACACAAGAGAAACAAACGGGCCGTAGCCGGAAGAAGAGTGGCTAGGTTGCGGGCAGCATAGAGATTTTCGGCCGGAGAATCTGCTGCGTCCTTTGTTGCAAGTTGCGGTTGCGGTTGCGACTGTGACTGTGCTTGGGGCGCTGCGGCCACAACGAACTGCGGGTCCAACAAAGACTCGTCCTGGAAGTGAGAGCGCGCCGCAATCAGGAGCTTTGAAAACTCTCGCGGTCCGTGTGTGCCGGCCAGGATGGGTGCCGTAAACTTGGGCCACAGTGCCGTGCAGGCCTCCTGGAAAGCAGGCAGGTTCCGGCCAGCTGTGCGAGTCAGAGAGTCGTGCACCGCCGTGCAGAGTCGCGTCCACAGTTCGTTCGTCTCCTCCTGTGTGGCACTTTCCAGTGCTGGCGGTGGGGAGCGGCTGAGGATTTCGACAAACTCGGCCTTGGAGTAGTTGCCAAACTGAATGTGCGGGACAAAGCTCGTCCGCAGCATAGAAGGCGATGGAAATGTGACAATAAAAACAACAGTAAGGTTGGGAATCTACATCGGGAGGTCAGACTGGGCTGCCTTGGCATCGGCTCATGCTTTCGGTTGCCTTCTTGTAACGTACCACTTCGGACAGACGGGCCAGTCCCGGCAGGAGCGTTGCGGGCGCATCCCGCTGGCGGTCAATGGCGTCAAACACTAACACAAAGCGCCAGTTTTCGGGGTGCTCGCTGTACTGGAGCATATTGGAAAGCTCGACGGTCAGCTGCGAGAGAGTCTCGCAGCGCCGGGCCTTGGGTCCGAGGTACCGGACAGAATCCGAGACCTTGGCCACCGTCCGCTCGAAGAGATGCCGCGCCGTGACACACTTGTTAGAGTCAACAATAGCATAATCAAGAATGCTTGCAAGTCCACCATTGGCCAGGCCGGCATCTGTCGCTGCACCCGGGGCAACGGCAGATGAGAACATGTCCAGCACACCGGCTGTCACCGCACTCTTTCCGGTCGCCTCAGTGCCATGAACGACGATGTTTCCACATGGCGCGAGGGAAGGCTAACGACCAGATACATGTTAGAACGTCCACACCAACGCCCCCACGGTGAGCTGTCTCTTTCACGCAAATAGCCATGCACTTACATCAACAAGGGTCGACAAGGTCTTGATGTGCTGCTCACGGCCAGGGAAGCTTTGGAGGTGTATAATGGGCTGTGCCTCCAAGGACCCCAGCGGAGATGTCGCGTGCATCGCACAGATCCTGTCGAGGCAAAATAGTAATCCAAACCTATCTGTGGCGGATGCAGATAGTTCTGCGGTTCAGATAAGGCTATGCTCAAAGCTAGGCAATGGCGTCACGTTTCACGACACTCATAAACCGGCACCCAACTGTCAACGTTCGCATATCGGCATAGGCCGTGGACCGTTTTGCATGCGCAAGGGGTCGTTGAGCGAACCGACGCGTGAGTGACGCGCTAACAAGTTAAAGGGAGACCCACATATCGAGCTGAGTGACCGACTGTCGGTAAGTTAACACGAGGTTCGCAAGGTGCTGCCGCCTGGCGCTGTAAAATGGCCCTGTAAGCGTGCTGACGGTTCTTCAAGGCCGTCGCTGACAACTCTGCCTCACGAACCCGAGTTCAACTTAAAATTTGCTGCAACGAGCTACCAGTCGTCAGTTGGGGCTACGTAACGGCAAGAGTCACCCAGGGATGTCATAAGCACGGCATACATCTTGAAGTAGAAGAAATATAACCATACACACTACATTCAGTGCCGTATTCAGCATGGACAAGAACCGTAGCACTTACGAGAAAAGCTTGATTGCACAATCAAATACGATGTGCCAAACTTGGGCAAGCCATAGAGCCTGGCCCAGAAAGAAGAGTCAGCGCCGACGTCAAGTTTCCGACAAACATGCCCAAACAGTCCTAGACAGGGCTGGGGTAAGCGAGCTGTATGACTTGTCACAGTATGGGATACATGTACTGTACAGGACGACAGACCAGAAATGGGGAAAATGTCCAGTCCCATCGCGCATGTCAGATCACATCCCCGTCCCATGTTCTTGCCTGCTTCGTGTCAGATTGTCGGGACGTCCTCTGCTCTTTCTCTTCAAGTCTGACGCAGCTTCCAATTCGATTTTTTGCCCTCATGCTTTGTGCAGATCGCACCTTCCACATTTGCTCACAACCCTGTACCTCGTCGTCACTGGTTGATAAAATTTTAAAGCCATGACTGTATCTTACTCTCCTGCATGCCACGCAGCCCTAGCCGCCAGTTCATCCTTCTCTATCCTACTTAGGTCCATTTTCCGGTCGCATTTCCCACTTTGGCAACATATCCACTGTTTAGCCCTGCAAGTGGTTGTATCGGTACACAACCCGGACTAAGATCGGGCTGCGGGATAGTTGAGCGCCGCACGAAGCTGTTGTCAGATACACTCGGATCCTTCAGAGGGGTCATTGACACCGCAGGGCACTCCTACTCAACATATCGAAATCATAAATGTGCTTCATGCAACAGCGACAGTAACGACAGCTGTTGCGACGACAATATCAGAGCGTCATCCTCGAATATGTCGCACGCTTGCACCAGGTCCGACAACATCGAACTTCAGCAGACTCCACTTCCGACAACGTCGACATCACAATGACCTCGATACCAGAAATCAACATTGAGTTTGAGGATTTAGGCGCTGCGCCGGTATCTAGCCAGCTTACGCCGGCCAGAACCATCAACGACCGGCCGTACCACGCAAAGCGGCCTCATAAGAAATCCCGCGCCGGTTGTGTGAACTGCAAGACCCGCAAGGTCAAGTGCAACGAGGAACGACCACGATGTCGCGCATGCACATTGCGCAAAGAGACATGTGTCTACCCGTCCACACAGCACACATTCTCTGCGGCCAGCTCTGCTTCGTCTCGCAGCGCCCGCGCGGCAGCACTCTCAGCAGCAGCAGCAGCAGCAGCAGCAGCAGCAGCAGCAACAGCAGCAACAGCAGTACCAGCTGCAACAACAACAGCAGCAGCCCCCGCCTCGTCTTCCTCTGCATCAAATTCGTTACTGCCTCCTTCCTCCACCTCATCATCGTCTTCTTCTGAGGACGGGTCGTCCGCCGTTGCCTCCAGCGTCAACTCTCGGAGCGCTTCTCCGTATTTATACTCGTCAACGAGCGACTCAGCCAATGTTGAATGGGGCTGGAATGCCTCGAGTAGTGGCCCTGTGCGCAAACAAAACAGGGGTGGCTTCAACATGCTCGAGGAGCCATTCTACCTCCCACCGCAGATCGACCAGACGGACATGAAGCTTCTCTGGTTTTACACTGCAAAAGGTTTCGATGCATTCGCAGCAGAGGCCGGCCACCAGCCACAAGTCGACGAGATTCTGCGAGTTGCGATTCCACGCCATGCTTTTTCCAGCAGGTTCCTCATGGACTGCTTGCTCGCCCTGTCTGCCCTCGAGCTGCAGATACTGAACCAACCCATTGAGCCTTCTCGCATGCTCATGTACCGCGCTAGGGCTTTTGCCGGCTACCGCAAAGCAATCGAGAAAGCCACACCCGATACGTATCCTGCACTCCTGGCCTGTTCTCTCCTGCTATGCTCGCTGTCGTCGGAGATGTTTCGCGACACAGACAGCACACCCCTGTACATTCTCGACTGGATGGTCGTCTGGCGCGGAATCGGCCTTATTGTGAAGCTTATCAAGCCGGAAATGCTCTTCAAGTCGGGCATGTCCCTACTTTTTGCCCGGCCACCCATCAACCTGGATGCATCAACAAAGTACATCCCCAACCAGTTGCTCTTCATGGTGAGCTCTATCCGCCACGGCGAGCCTGACTATATGCACATCAACATGTACTATGAGACACTCAAGTATTTGGGGTCGCTGTACCGGGAACTCGAGTCGGGCATGGGCCGCATCCTCAGCCTGCGCATCATCACGTGGTTCACATTTCTACCAAAAGGCTTTGTCGATGTGGTCCGCGAACACCGGCCACGAGCCCTGGTCATTCTAGCACATTACCTTGTCTTTATCAAGCTATGCAGGTTGTGGTGGATGCAGGGAATTGCAGACAAGGAAATCAAAGACATTCGCGACGTCCTCGACGAAGACTGGTTGTTGTTCATCTCCGGACCCCTTGCGGCCCTAGAGACTGATGATGAGATCTCCATTGGCAAAATCCTCCTCAATAACAACTCTTGGCAGCCGGACTTTTTCTACGATCAAACTCGGGACAACCAGCTGAGGAGCTTGGGACTTGTTGACAACACCGGCCGCAATATCATATTTAACGGCTCCTGGATCCAAGCTGATACAGGGAAGCCAGCAGTCTGGAACATGACCGAACCTCTTGACACATCATCGGCCATCTTTCGCCCTGAAGAGATTATTGGACTCCGGCATCTAAGTCTGGATATCCCAGGCGAATCCTCCTCCGCGAAGGAGACCACCGGTGACGGCATTGACACCACCAATATAAACCCTTGAAGTAACCAAAAAACTTTGTTTACACGAAAGTATATTATCGCAGCCAGCTTGGATAGGTCGAAATGGAAATCGTATCACAACGTCCTATTTTGCCCTAAATTACAACCGCGCATACCATTCCAACATGCCTAGGACACCTGAAAACGCGACGTCTTCCCCTGCGTCATCTCTTGGTCCTATCTACATCACATCTACCCAAACCAACACTCACTCGCCGTCAGATTGGATGGCACAAAATGACCGATGCTGGTGGCATAAATGCCCTCGGCATGATCGCCATCTTCATCTATCTTGTGGTTGGACTGCCGGTAGTTCTTCCTCGTATCTGTCCGTGTTGTCAGGGCGTTGAAAACATTTGTCCTCTGCTTAATCTCTGCCTAATAGTTTCAGGGGCCCAACGTGGAGTCAGCGCTGCCGTGTCAATCTGCACGAGTGGCCACAGCCCGCTGTAGCCCTATGAGATAGGGATGGACGATTGGAAATGCTTGGGCCAAGGACATGTGGGAACTGGGTAAGGTGGTTGATTAAATACACTTCGCACCTCCTCTTTGGCAAAATAAATATCTAGCAATATATGTATGATATATTTAGTGGTGGAAGATGCGCAATGGAAGACTGGCAGGGTGGCATCATACATCAAGGAAGAGGTTGAAAACTGACACTTCAACCTTCCTCATCGCGGGTTGTTTTGATTCGTGGGGATTGTGGTGAATATCAGTCAGTCAGCGGGAACCGCTATGCCGAGTCACATCCGTAAACACCTTTGTCTTAACCGAATCTTCTTTTCACTATGCTTCTTGGTATTCTATTTTCTACTATCCCAAACATTAAAGTTATACACTTCTCGGCACGGTTTTCTGTCCAATAACAATAATTCCATTTTTCGTGTTTGTTTTCCCTTTTTACAGTTTCTTTGTAGTCTTATTCATTTTATTTTCCTTTTTATTTATTTATTCCACGTGTGAGTGTTGTATTGTTTTTAGATCTATTTTTGTCATACTACCTTAAAACCTGTCGTAACTTCATCGTATTATAACACAGCGTTTTATGCTGAAATAAGCCCTTGGAGACGACTAAGAAAAACGAAAATGAATGCTTTATAGGACATGGCTTATACGATACATGGGATGAGTAAGATTCTTTCCATGTAAAATGATAACCGACAGCTTACAAGGTTGTGTCAAGTAATTTTTTTCGTTCTTTTCCCTTGGCTATATTTTATACAAACATATGAAATAGTAGCTACGATCAATATACGATGTATTAAGGAGTAAAACACACATTCCAAAATCTACCAGAGGCAGCTATAACATCAACTACAATAGATCACTGGGAACGATATAAATTTCAAGAGAAAAAAAGAAATGCTTTATTAACAGCTCATGCTTCTACTTACAAGACATGGGCGAGGGAGACGTCCAAAACAAAAGCCAAACATAAACGACTAGACAAACACAAAAATGCTTCCGCAGTAGGCTTCGTTGAGATTTGAAGTTGTTTTGTCGCTTTCGGGATTCACGCCCCTTTTTTATATATTTTCTTGTGCTTTGAAAAATATTCTTTTTGCTGCGGTCCCCCCCTTATACAAGATTTTTTACTTATCTCGAGAAAAAAAGAAGAACAGGCAACAAAAAAAAAATGTACATCACACACCCGAGAACACGATAGTAGATTACAAAGAGGATGAAAATGATATTCCCGCAGAACCCTAACCAGACACTGAAACCGAGGGGTTACCTAGTTTAGTTCTGCTCAAGCTCAGCCAGGATCTTCTCACCCTTGGCCTGGGCAGACGCGAAGTTGCCAACCATGTAGAAGGCACCCTCGGGAAGGCTGTCACCCTCACCGCTCAGGATAGCCTTGAACGAAGCGATAGTGTCCTTCAGATCGACCAGCTGGCCTTCGATACCAGTGAAGACCTGCGCGACCGTGAACGGCTGGCTCAGGAAACGCTGGATCTTACGAGCACGCTCGACTGTAAGCTTGTCGGCCTCAGACAGCTCGTCCATACCCAGAATGGCGATGATGTCCTGCAGCGACTTGTACTCTTGGAGGATCTGCTGGACGCGAGTGGCGGTCTCGTAGTGGTCGTCACCGACAATACGGGGGTCCAGCATACGCGACTTGGAGTCGAGGGGGTCGACAGCGGGGTAGATACCCAGCTCAGAGATACCTCGGGACAGCACAGTGGTGGCGTCCAGATGGGCGAAGGTGGTGGCGGGGGCGGGATCCGTCAGATCGTCAGCGGGCACGTAGACGGCCTGGACGGAGGTAATTGAGCCCTTGCGGGTGGTGGTAATACGCTCCTGCATCAGACCCATGTCCACGGCGAGCGTGGGCTGGTAACCGACAGCGGAGGGAATACGACCCAGAAGGGCAGACACCTCAGAACCGGCCTGGGTGAAGCGGAAAATGTTGTCGATGAAGAGAAGCACTGACAAGTTAGTAATTCTTCGATTTGGAACTGTACGACAAGGAAATAATTCAAAACATACCATCCTGGCCCTCCTCGTCACGGAAGTACTCAGCGACAGTCAAACCGGTCAAGGCGACACGGGCACGAGCACCAGGGGGCTCGTTCATCTGACCGAACACCAGGGCGACCTTGGAGTCACCGTCAAGCTGAATGACAGAGGTCTCCTGCATTTCGTGGTACAGATCGTTACCCTCACGGGTACGCTCGCCGACACCGGTGAAGACGGAGTAACCACCGTGGGCCTTGGCGATGTTGTTGATGAGCTCCTGGATGAACACGGTCTTGCCAACACCGGCACCGCCAAACAGACCAATCTTACCACCACGGGCGTAGGGAGCAAGCAGATCGACGACCTTGATACCAGTCACGAGAACCTCAGCGGTGGTCGACTGGTCAACGAACTCGGGAGCCTCAGCGTGGATGGGACGGAACTTGTCGGTCTTGATGGGACCGCGCTCGTCGATCGGGTCACCGGTGACGTTCATGATGCGACCGAGGGTACCGGGGCCGACGGGGATGGTAATGGGGGAACCAGTGTCAGTGGCCTTAGCACCACGGACGAGACCCTCGGTACCGTCCATGGAAATGCAGCGCACAGTGTGCTCACCCAGATGTTGCTGCAAGAATGGTTAGCATTGCTGTTCAGCCTCGTACCCAAAACCCCCCCAAACCTCGGCAGCGGGTAGTAAACATACGGCGACCTCAAGGACCAGCTTCTGGCCATTGTTCTGGGTCTCCAAGGCGTTCAGAATGGCGGGCAGCTTGTCCGTGTCGAACTTGACTGTGAAAAGAAAAAGACGAGGTTAGTTGTTGCTCAATTCAAGAAGCACGAATAATGCGTAGTGGTTTATCGAGGCTTTCGGGATTTCCGTTTCCGAGCGTCCGGACATGAGAATCGACAGCGATCCGATGCAATCTTTCGGTGGCGCATTGGACGAAGTGCAGACGACTGCGAGGGGGGTCTCGATGTTGATAGAAAAAAGTTTTTTGGTCGGAATCTTACCATCGACGACGGCACCAATGACCTGAGGGATTTTACTGTTAGCGATGCGGCGACCGAAAATTGGATTGACGACCGGGGGAAAAAAAAGACGTCGGGTTCTGCAAAGCGTTAACCTACCTGGTGAATCTTGCCATCACCGACACTGGACGTGCTGGCGAACCGGCTGCCGTGCAGGAGGGAAGGGGTGATAAAGTTCGGGCGGACGATGCGAGGCGTCGCGAGAGACGAACGGGCTACGCGAGCCGCTCTGGCGAAGTTGGCGCTGGAGAAGGAGAAACGGACGGTCAGCGGTCAATTCAATATGCATTCTGTCGTTCGTTGAGGCCAATGCCTGTTTTCGCTCGGTCCTTACCTCTTGAACATCGTGGCGATGGTAAGGAACGCTTCGCAAAATGTATATGGAGAGGTGAATGGGAAGGAAGAGAAAGGTTGCGGAGGAGGTCGGGAAAAAAAATGCGAAGCAAAACAGGAGCTCCTAGTGCACTGTGGTTGTTTTGGTTTTTCTGCCTGGGGCGGAAATAACTGCGGCCTGAGGCAACAACAGAGCCCGTTATGGGGGGGTGTTGGCCTCTATGGCGGCCCCTACTCCTACTGTGTCCTCGCTATTTTCCCTCTTTTCACTCTGCATTTCTCCTTCCTCCCGAGGGATCCCGTGCCTTTCAATAACCGAAAGCCCCACTATAGCGAACCCACTCAAGGAGTCGAGAGAAAAAGGAGCACCCGTGAGAGTCTTTTTTCCCTGACCCACCTGATTTTCTGCAGTGCCTCCTCTTTTTGCTCTGCTTTACCCCGTTGTGCTCCTCCTCTGTGCTCCTATTCCAAGCTTCCTGTTTGCTTTAGTCCCGTCGATGGCTCGTCCACGTGATTTTCAGACCGGAACTCCATCGCCCATGCATCTTTACCGTTACTGCGAGACTGCGAAGACTGCGTAGCTGCCCGCCAATTCAGGTACGGCCAACCTTTCGCCTTTAGTCCCTTGCCACTTGTGCGCCCCTGAAAATACAGGTACAAATTCTGTGTGCAATGAATATGGCAAAAATTATCGTGATGAAGCTCCTGATAGTTTGCTACAACTTGGAAAATACCTAAATTAATGCCCATTTTATCCAACTAGCAATCTATGCCCATGGCGCAGCAGCGACCTTGCCTATGAATATTATTGCCATTATTCGCAGTTTGTCCACCATAATTTCGATCTTGTTAACATCCATTGATCTCATAGTACGTTAAGTCGTCGACTCCAGTGCCAGGACCTGGGGAAGAAACAAAGGCATTAGTAGTGGGGACACGATAATGGCGAACAGGATTCTAGGGGCCCAGCTACGGTAGCTGGAGATACTTCATACTTACAATAGCTGTTCGGCTGGGGGCGTAGACATGCGTCCAGTTGCTCCGCTCATTCCATTTCATCCTGTGTTCATGTTAGAATTCGTAGTTGAACTAGAAAGCGCCAATCTTACCCCCTTCCCCCGGAATAGCAATACTTACGGCGTCGTGAAAAATCTTGTTTCATGATTGATCCGCTTGTGGCCGCCGAACTGCTCGTCGTCTGAGCTCAGCACAATCTTGTATGTACCAGCTTGTTCGACACCCACGCGATAATCACTAAATGACGACGACGGATGGAAGTTGAAAATGAATAGCAGACCGGCTCTCTCAAACACAATAACCTTATCGGACTCGTTCTTGAGAGAGATGTAGGCTTGAGATGCGTGCAGCCAGCCATACTTGGCTTCGAGCTGGTTCATAGCGCTGTCAAAATTGTTGAGGAACTGATACCTCAACAAGTGGTCTTCGGTCAGGTTCAACTGCCGTCTGGCATACCAAAACGAGTTGTTGTTGCCCTCACGAGGAAAGTCAAGCCACTCAGGATGTCCGAACTCGTTGCCCTCGAAGTTGAGGTAGCCCTCGCCTCCAAGACCATGGGTCAAAAGCCGGATCATTTTGTGCAAAGCCATGCCCCTGTCGATGACGGGTGTCAATGGTGATAGAATAGACATGTTGGTGTACATTTCGGCATCACAAAGGTGCATCATGAGTGTCTTGTCGCCCACCAAACTATAAGGAGAAAACCAGTCAGCCAATGTCAATTGTATCATTCCATCATGCAACACCCCCACCAAATCTTTTGGTACTTACGCCTGATCGTGGCTCTCGCAGTACGCAATGGTTTTCTCACCATGGCGTCTGTTGGTCAGTGTCCAGCAGATGTTGGCCACATCCCAGTCCTCATCCTTCTTTTCCTTGAGAATCTTGATCCACATGTCGGGAATCGCCATCGCCAGGCGGTAATCGAAACCGACACCACCAAGGGCCATAGGGAGACACAGGGCCGGCATGCCTGACACGTCCTCAGCGATCGTGATGCACTCGGGGTACAGCTGATGGAGCATGTCGTTTGCGATCATAAGATAGGCCACAGCCTCCTCGTCGACATCGGCACCGAAGTACTCGTGGTAGCCACCGGAAAAGCCCCTGTCGTGAGTCAGCGATGGGGACGTACGCAAATATTTGCACCACAGACAGGATCAAATAAGTACTTACGTTCCGATACCGTGATGGAGGTAGAGCATGCTGGTAACGCCGTCAAAGCGGAAACCATCGAAGCCATACTCGTCCATCCAAAACCGCAAGTTGCTGAGCAAAAATCTCAGCACCTCGTGGTGACCGTAGTTGAACAGCCTGCTGTCCCACAGGTCGTGGCGACCCTTGGCACCGTCATGGAAGTATTGGTGATCAGTGCCGTCAAACTCATTGATGCCGTCAAGAACATTCTTGGAAGCGTGGCTGTGGACAACGTCCAGGAGAACAACAATGCCCATCCCGTGGGCGACGTCGATGAGCTCCCTCAGGTCTTCCGGGGGCCCATAGCGGCTGCTGGCCGCAAAAAAGTTGTTGATCTGGTATCCAAAGCTCGCGTAGTATGCGTGCTCCATGACAGCCATCAACTGGATCACGTTGTACCCCAAGAATTTGATCCGGGGTAGCATGTTTTTTGTGAACTCTTTGTAGGTTGCGACTCTCTGGTCTGGGGAGGAGATGCCGATATGTGCTTCGTATACCCGTGCACTAAGGGGTTTCTTCGGTCGGGGGTTCTTTGGGACGTACCGCTCCGAGGAGGGTGGGTTCCAAAAGCGGGCGTCGTATGCAGGTGACACGGAGAGGTCCTGGGTGACATATTTGATCCACGCCGGTAGGCGATCGACGCGCTCTCCGCTTGGTAGGACGAGAGAAATCTAATGACCAAAGCAGTAGAAGTCAGCAATCAGTAACATATTTGCTGAGGAGACTTGGATTGCAGGAAATGCACCTTGATCTTTGAGTTGTGAGGGATTTGTGGCTCGCCATTCTTGGACGGCAGCTTCAATTCGAAGACGCCAAAATCATTCCTGGTCATGGGGTGAGAGTCATGGTTCCAGCCATCTTGTGACCATTAGCGATTGAGCTTGACATTGTGTATTCGCTTGGCAAGGCCGGTGTCATTCGGACGTACTGAAGTCGCCAATAAGAGAGGCTTGGGTGGCATTCGGTGCCCATTCGCGGTAGGTGATGTTGTTGTCCTTGTCGACGTTCAGACCAAAAATCTCGGCGCCCTATACGTTACAAAGGTCAGCATTCTGCCACAGACGCTGTTCGAGTTCAAAGGAAGCCGATACTGACCTTTGAGAACTTGTCAAGGCCACCTTCTGTGGTGTTAATCTTCTCAATCCATTCTTTCGATTTGGAGAACCGTCTCTTCAGGGCATCCTTGAACGGCGACAGCCACGGGTCGATGACGGTAACACCTGGTGTTGAGCTGTCAATACAATATCCTCCCTCTCCCCAGCATGTTTTGCTGTGCCGACCCAGGAGTCTAGAAGCGCATGTTCGAGGAGTGGGGCATTCACCTGTGCCATCCCGAGGCAGTTCCTCGACGGTCGACGCCGCGGCGGGTTGGGTCTCGATGGTAGGCATAATGCGTGGCTGTGTATGTCAATTGCTCTGATTCTTGTCTCTGCAGAAACCATAAAACGTGGACAAAGACAACGAGTGAAATAAAAGGAAATCTGAGCAAGGTGAGCTGCAGGGTGTTGAGGAGAAGTTGGAAGCTCTGACGTCTAGACCAGTACTTATGGTGTTTTATGGGGCGATAAGAAGCTGGCCTTCACGGCGTGCGCGAAAGCTCGTTACGAGGGGGAGCGCTCCGGATTGGGGGCCGCAAGACAAGGCGAGCGACTGGAATTGAAATGGGTCTCAGAATATGGGAGGCTGCTTTGGGTTTTGTCTTGTTTCTGAAGAATTTTCACGGCCCTTCTCTGTTTTCGGGTCTTTGTTTATTTGCCATTCGATTTCGGCTTTGCACTTGGCAGAAGGGAGCCTTCACCCCCAACAGTTTTGTTTTGCTCCTTTCCATGCAGCGCTATGCCTCCTGGAATTCGACATATTGATGACGTCGTGGCAAATTTCTCGCAGGAATTTCGTAGCAGAAATGCAGCTGGCCAATCGCTAAAGGTCCGCTGTATAAACAGACCTACATTGCATGCGACCCTAGCTGGTAGCAGAAAGCATACGAGGCACGCTCTTTGCCTCGCCCCTGGCAGCTTCGAACGAGCAATTCTCCGTGATGAGCAAGGTTAAGATTAGTTAGCGCCGCTTCCATGATACCATTCTTGCTTCTGATTCTAAAATTCAGGTATTAAGAGGGCGCACCGCCTTACCCCGGCTTGGTTCTTGAACCTACATGCAATTCTCAGAACGGACAGTGCTTCCAGATCTCCTTCCGAGGCCTTATGGCCGGCCAGCCTGTGGAACAGCGTCTGCTTGGGGGTGACACCTTAGCCGTTAGTAGTAGCTAAGGAACGGTCGAGGCACACTTCGTGGGTCGCCCCAATGAGATCTTAGCCTTGGCGTGACAGACCACTCTCGCTCAGCGGGCTGTGCAGGCGAAAGCTGGCAAGGTCATGCCACTACGATAACTAAGTCAGCTCTCTCTTTGTTCTTATCGGTCGTCGCGCATCGGTCGTGTGGGGAAGTAGCCAACCACAACTGACAGCACCTCATCGTACGCTATTGCATAAACCGTATCTGACATAAGAAACTTTGGCTGAACAATGAACTGCGGCGTCCGCTGTGTCTACTAACTACGATATTCTGTCCTGTCTCCATATCTATTTCCATTCAGACGCGACATTGACCCCCATATAATCGCCATTTGCTCCATCACGACTTCCTCAGCCTCGCTGTGCCGATTTCGCTCCGGCGGAGTTATTCCGACCTAAGCCGTCGACGTGAGTCGAATGAAGTAGTGACAACGACACTTTCTCTCACCATTCGACTCATTCATGCTTCCTGCTCAACTACGTTCCGGCCAACCACATAATATATTCCTGGAGCATGTTCGGCGAGCAGTAAATCGCCCCATGTCGGTCGTTGCGAAACCGCGGTCTGCCGCGCTCCTCGGAGTTCCGTTTTCTGTGTCAAGGTCTGTCACGTCACCTGCACAGCCGCTTTTTGTCCTTGCCCACAGTAGGTGGGCTTCCATTTCACAGGCCGCTTTGACGGCACGTCGGCGGACACGGAACTTCAGTTCGGGCTTTTCTAGTAGCTATGACCCGACCGATGACGCGGGCCGTGGTCCTATGTTCAATAAAGCCAAATTCGGCGTTCCACAGTTCTACCCACGCGACCTGAAGAAGAGAGTCGACGACTACGTTATTGGCCAGGATCGAGCGAAGAAGACAATATGCGCTACAATCTTCAACCACTATCAACGGCTACGTCGCAAGCACCACCAAGACGACTCGGATCGCGTATTGCGCGAGAAGATGCAGCGGCAGCGCTTTGCCCGAGACCGGGACCTTCACGACAAGCACAATGAAAGTGGCATAGATGGTACGATGTCTCCTGATCCACATGAGCACTTTCGGTTTGCTGACTGGAAACCCACAGACGAGTTCCCCGATCGCATAGAGGAGACGGCATTCGCCGACCATCACTCGGACCCTGCTGAAAACTTCTACGCAAAGGAAGACACATCTATACCTCAGCACGTCAAGATTGACAAGAGCAACATTCTCCTTATCGGCCCTACAGGTGTGGGCAAAACGTACATCCTAGAGTATGCTAGAACCGTACTCTGGTTTATCATGGGACGCCCTTGTTACTAACATTTTGGCGCAATAGGACGCTCAGTAAGAAGCTAAACGTCCCGTTTACGATAAGTGACTGCAACAGCTTCACCCAAGCTGGCTACATTGGCCAGGATGTCGAGACATGCATCGAGCGGCTTCTTGTCGAAGCAAACTTCGACACGAAGGCTGCAGAGTATGGCATCGTTGTCCTTGATGAGTTTGACAAGATCGCTAGAAGAGAGACGACGCACGGTCGCGATGTCGGCGGAGAGGGTGTGCAGCAGGCTCTTCTGAAGCTCGTTGAAGGAACCAGAGTTACCGTCAGCGTGAAAGACAACCGCTCATCGTCCCGCTCTGCAAACCCAATCACGACCACCTACGGGTCGCCCAGCTCAACATCACCGCCGCAGGCGACACCACCATCTGCAAAAATGGATCAATACACCATCGACACAAGCAACATTTTGTTTGTCTTTACGGGCGCTTTTGTGGGGCTGGATAATCATGTTATCCGTCGAGTGGCCAAGCCGTCCATCGGATTCGGGTCCGAGATTCGAAGCACCAAGGGCTCGCCCCTGTCCGGTAGCAAAGCCGTTCTGCCGTTGGAGGCGTACGCGCATCTTCCTCACCAACCGTCGTTTGTGGACCCGACCACTGTTGGCTTTACACCCTTGGACCTCGCCAGCCCACTGGACTTGCAGGCTTTTGGGTTCATCCCGGAGCTGATTGGTCGCGTTCACAACATCTGTGCATTATCACCATTGTCACTTGACGAACTATACCGCATCTTGACGGAGCCTCGCAACAGCTTGGTGGAGCAGTACACAGCTCTGTTTGAAACGTACCCCAGCCGTCTTCGCTTTACACAACGGGCGCTCTATGCCATTGCCGAACGGGCACAGAAAAACGAGACCGGCGCCCGCGGCCTGAAAATGGAGATGGAGCGTGTCCTCGCAGAGCCCATGTTCGATGCGCCTATGGCGTATGTATTGATCACAGAGGCATGTGTCAAGGGCAAAGAAAAGCCGGGATATTGGGGCAAGGACGGGCGATTTGAGATTGAGCGGCGAATACGCGACGAGGATGAGGGCCTTAATGTAAACGGAGACACGAATGGCGGCGTTTCGTTTGGGCAGTTGAGAGAGGCCGGGCAGAGTGGTGCATAAAGGACAAATTCCTAATTGCGGCCTGTACAAATCACTTCAGAGCGTTTTAGTTAGTTTTGTCAATTGATAAAGCGGCGTATCTTTCGTACGATAACGGGCAACAATGAATATGCCGCTGTATGATTTTAAATAATAAATATGCATTTATATCTGGGATTTAAGATAGTCAGCGGTACCTCCGCAAACATCGGCTCCGTCCTCAAGACCCATTTCGGGTAGTTTTATAGTATCACGTTGTCTTTTCACCGAGGCACGTGGCTTCGAGATGCGTATAGGGCCTTCAGCTGGGAAAAAAGGCGAAATGCAACGTGTTTTGTACTTTCGTTCCTTTATGTCAGCCCTTGTCCTTCCCTTGTTTCGGAGTGCCATTACATCACTTTTCCGTTCATGAACAAAGAGACCAACACAGCAGCAGCACGCCAACGAGCAATAAACAAAGGAAATAAAATATGACGATGATTTAAATGACAGCGAGAATAGCAAGCGGCAGATGTTTACTGCTTGGGAGGCGACTGGATCTGGCTCTTGCCCTTGTAGCCCTCGGACGCGATTCCGGTAAATGGGTCGGCCTTCTGCTCCAGCAAACGCTCGTTGGAAGCCTCCTGCCACTCGCGGTTCATAGTGTGTGGCGCGGGGCCGGCGAACAGGCGCAAGCCGGCGAACAGCAGCAACGAGGCACCGACACCGAAGACGGTGTACAGGGCAACCTTCTTGCCCTCACCCGGCGGCGGCAGGGAGCGGGGACCGTGGGGACCGAAAGCGATCCAGTAAGCTGTTGATGAAGGGAAGAAGAGAGAAAAACGTTAGTTGATGTATATTTTATGGGCGTTTGATAGGGCACGTAGCATGATGACATCTGTGCAATATGCAAGCTCGACGCATGTCCAGGAGAGCACAATGGTCCGTCGCCTGAGACCGTATAAAGCTGGTATCCATAAGATCCAACGTTTCCATGCAACGGTAGATGCCAATTGATATCAATCCCGCTGCTTGGCGCGCCCTGCGAGCTCCGACGGCAATTGTGCATCTCACGAAAGGGCCTCATACGATTCGCAGCAAACCACACATCTGTATCACAAACAGGGCCTGACTCACCAGCCTTCTTCTCCTGGAGAGTGAGCTCCTTCCAGCTACCCTTCATGCGGTCGCGCAAGGCCATCCAAAGGTCGGCCTGCTCCTGGAGCGGTAGGCCCTCCCACCGCTTCTCGATGTTGGCTAGAGTCGGGTTCGAGATGGCGTGGGTGGACGCAGCGCGGCGGGCCACAGAAGCGATCTGCGGCTGCTGCACGGCGCGCTGGGCGAGGGTGGTGCCGCGCACCAGGGTAGTCGGCCGGACACGGTACATCGTGAAATTGGGCTTGGCGCAGGAAGATTTAACTCAAAATTGTGAAAATTTTTCCGGTTTCTGCGCTGATAGACGCAGAGAAAGACCGCAAGACAAGATCTAGAGGGGAGATTGGGAATCGAAAAGGTTAAGGCTGAGAGCTCAATCGATGCGAAGTCGTTGAGTGGCGGTGTTGTGGTTGGCGATGATGATAGCAATGCAGTGGTGGTAGTCGGGAGGACGAGGAAGTGAAAAGAGGAATTTCGTTTTGGTGGCATGCCCAGTTAGCTGGGTGCTCGGAATCGTATGATGGAACCTCCCAGGGCTCCACCAAAAACCCGAGGGAGCTTGTCCGGACGAAAGAAATCGCTCGCATTATGTCGTCCCCACCCTTCTTAACAATTTCCGATGGTGACTAATCCCGACAAGCCAACAATCCAATCATCGACGATGCTAAGTAGAGCGAGGGGAAGCACGACAACAGCATTTACATTTGGAAAATACTTTGCTTTTGGTCAATGAAGATCAATAAAATCTATAATAGTGAGTGCCGCAGATGCAACCCGCAATTGAACCCTTTGGCGATCTCCCCAGACTGTATATGTACAATGCTGTATATATAGCGAAGTACTGCTCGTCTGACGGTGCCTTCCTCAGGCGGGACACCTCCCAATTCGCCAATCAGAGCCCGCGAAACTCCGTTGGTTCCGCAGAACTTGCTGGGACGCCGCTAGTCCTCTGGAGAGTCCCATTTTGCGGTACGAAACGTTTTCAGATGGCAGTCGCTTGAGCCGGATATGATCAGGCTCCGTATGAAACCCGAAGGACGGCCGGCGTGCACGTAATAGTCTCTCCGTCTTGCTGCAACTCGGTCTATCGCCTGGCGGTACTCTCTGTCGCTGCTGGTTGTGCGTCCGAGTTTGGCTGCTGGGGCGGTTGTATCGCACTAGAAGGCAAGGGTGTGGCTTTGCCGACGGAGCTGCTGCAGTTAACACGTGCATGCCTCAGTAAGTTACAATATTTACCGAAAAGCAGGCCAAAAACCAAGCCGGGAAGAGCATCAGATATCGTAGGGTGGTAATATACTTACGAGTTTGGGAGGTCCAATTTCCCTACTTCATCCTGGCCCTCGAGATAGGGCTTGAATACATATATTCCTGAATTTTGGTAATCGAGTCAGTTTCTCATTGCCTTAGCTGTTCTCTTTGCATTGCGCCAGAGGAATGGTGAATTGAGCTGTGAGGTGTGTCTCGTAAGTTCTGATAAGGAGCGAGATGCGTACCGTTTGCGACACCGGCAGTGACAGCCAGACCAAGTGGAATCATTCGCTGATAAGACATGATGGTGATGAGGAATGACAGAGCTGCATCGACAGGGCTCAGTGACCACGAAACAGAAGAGGTGAATATCGTGAAGTCGCGCGCTAGATGAATTTGCATATGAGTTTGGGCTACAGTGCTTCGTAACAGTGCGATGTCGTTAAATGGGCAGTCACGCTGGGCGACCCCGATTTAGTGGGCGGCTTTAGTGGGGTTTGGCCTCCGTGCCGCCAGACGCGTCTCTGGCAGACAGATTTTCTGACAGACGCGTCCCACCTTATTTGCACTATCATATCGTCACCATTGACCTCCAAGTACATATCGACAGCAAAAGGTGCAGCCAGCCGCATTTCACGACTGTGTCTACATATTTGAACCCTTGCAGCCCCAAAAGAACCAGGCACTTACCCCAAACGCGAGAACAGACACAAACACAAATGGGTTCCGTTTTATGATGCAGCACCCGACTCAATGGGGAGACACTGGCAGCTGCTGGGAGAAGTCCCAGATTCCGACGATGAAGAACTCGGCAGCCAGGAGCCGCTGCAGGACGACCATGTCGAGGGCAATACTGCTGTAAAGACTCAAGAGAGCAGCAGGGACGCAAAAGAACCAGGGGAACCATTTTTGAAGATCGTACTTACTCCTCATCGACATAACCATTTCACGGGAGTTTCATCTTCATCGAGACATGCAGCACACGGCCCTAGAACACCTTCCCCAACACGGATCTCGACACCCCGGAGAATCTCCCCTCCACCCGAAGACTCAGCTGACGAGATCGATCTCGTCTATGACGGCGTCCAGGACAACGAGCAGGATGAAGAGCCGCGCTGCGACCTACGCTCAAGCCCGCCACAATTCAGCGTTCCCGAGGCACTGGCCAACAATATAGTACAAGCCCTGACGACGAACGACGACAACGTACTTTCAGGACAGGAAACGCCGTCACGCCAGTTACAGAAATCCCAGCAGTCTCAAGGACCTCGAACTTCCCAGGCCTCTTTGCAGCCACAACGGTCAGGGCATTCCGATATACCACACAGTTCACTAACACCCAAGAAGGGAGACCGACGACCACGATCCCACGAACCCCCGGCTTCTGCGTCTATTCCACCTGCCGATCCTTTCTCATTCTCACCCACGTCCTCCCTCTCAAGTCTTTCACGATCACCTTCACCCGTTGCTGATGGACCTGCTCGCCGAAGCTCTGGAGGTCACGAAGTGGCTCGCATGTCTTCCCCGTTTCCCGTCCTACCTGAGTCTCCTCCTGCCTTTCGACTAGGTTTCGTACGATCTCTTCGACCTCGAAAGCCGATTCAACAACATCCATATCTGCTCGAAGGTGCGCAGTATGCACTTGCCATGAAATCACATGGTGTGAAGCCTGTTCGCACCGAGTACGGCAGCGCTCCGCGGAAACAAGTCGTGGATGAGGATTCGCAAGAACAGGAGTTTCAGCAAGAAGAAGAAAAAAGTCAATTGCCAAGGAGACAGTCACAGAACGACGCTGCTCTTTTTGCCGGTAGCCTATATGATTTCCCTAGCAGCCAAGCTAGTCTCGGCGACATTGCACTGTCTTCCTTAACTCCTCGAACATCAACGCCCGCACACCGCCTCCTGCCTCCGAGCAGCGAGGATGGAGCCGACAACGGAACGGATAATACAAGCCCGCCCGATGAAGACGACTTCCCAACTCCTCAAACCGTCCTAGATCGGCAGCACAAGCGGCAGCAGGCTCGAATTTTCAAACGGCAGAGTTCGCCAAAGACTGCCTCCGCCGCAAAGCGGGCACGGCTGGTAGATGCAGCTCTTCAAGATCAGTCGGCTCGTGCCAAATGGATACCCGTCCGTATGGATTCGTCGCCGGACCAGCTTCCCCGTTCATCTGCACGGATGCATGTATCTCGGCCGCGATCTGTGTCCCCGGTTACTTTCCTTTCAAGGCAAGAAGGTGTAGCAGTTTTGGACGATGATTCTAGTGACAACAGCAATGACGAAATTGAAATCACTGACGCGAGGGAATGCACTGCGTCCCCACTGAACGACATGGCCGAAGAGAGCCATAGCGACTCGGAAGCCGTACGCAAAAACAGCAGGCGGATCAAAGGGGTTCTGCCCGCGTCTTGGCTGCGGCTTGATCAGCAAAAATCAACGCAGGTCGGCCTTGACAGGGTGACGGCCACCCAGAGGCGACCTGGGCAACATAACCACCAGGCCACCAGAAAGGGCGTTGCATTGCCGAGACAGGGCCAGGCCACCAGCTCTCTGGCAACGATCATCTCATTATTTGACGAATCAGACGATGATGTAGATAACGATAATGAGAGCGTGGTGGACATGGCCAAGCGGTCAAAAGCACCGGTAATTGAATCATGGGATTCGGATGAGGAAGGATATTCACCAATTGTTTCTCTCATTAACGACGAAGACATTGGTTCGGTGATGGAGGACAACTCCATTGATCTAATGGCACCGAGAGTGAAACGAACCAGGCTACCAGCAGCGCCTGGTCCCCGATCAAAAAGACCAAGGATGCGGACGCAGAGTGTGCCCAGTGGCACTCCAATCCAAAAGACACGACAGCCCAAAATCACGAAGATGATGCACCGATCTGCTTCTGCTTCTACAGGCAGTCACCGATTCTCCCGCAAACAATCATCGTCTACGAGGAGACGGCAAAGCAACCCGCACACAACCAGCAGCAGGAGAACGCCGAAACCACCCGCCACTCCTCCTATGCTGAGCATTCTCGATTTCGTTGAGCCCGCAGCACCAGCGTTCATCCGTGTTGCGGCTCGTACTGCAAGGCGAACGGCTAAGCTAGGAAAGACGAGCCCTTCTAGAAAGATAATCAACCTCGGAAGCCGGGGTGACAACGTGGACGCTCTATCTGTCCTGCGAGACTGGAAAGCTGGGAGAATCAGGCCCAAGATTCCAAACCCACCCAGACGGCTGAGACAGTCTGGACAACAGGCCCCGCTCCAAGAGATGTCGCCGAATCTTGCACCACACTCATCTCCCCGACCACAGCATATACAAAATTCAACCGCGGTAAAGAAAAGCCAGTCAGGAGCTTTCGTGAACCGCATCCCTCAAACCAAGCTTGCCGCACTACCACGCCCGTCCAATCTGTGGATCAGCATGGGCTCTCACATGGATCCAATGATGCGGCCAGCACAACTTGAGGTTGCGGCGAGAAGCAAGCTGGGCGCGGCTGGTTTTGTTTCAAAAAAGAAAGAGCTCGATGCCTTGTACTGCCGTCGGCGGCGGGATGCCATACCTTTACCGAGCGTGCGACTCGAGCAATTTGTCGACGACCAGGCATCTGCCTACAGTGCAATCGACGACAATATTTCTGTGGACGACCATTCTCTTAAGCCACTGGGCTTTGGACTGGAACAAGAAATTGAGCTTCAACCTTCGCGACGGCAGCATGATATCAATTCTGCTAAGCAGATGCCTGAAAGCAACAACCGGTCAAGATTTCGCAAGCGCTACAGTCCAAGGCAGATCGACACATCTGCACCGCGATTTGCCCATGCTTTGGATCACATTCCCCTGGATATTGGTCCTGCAAAGGTCGATTTCGTGGCCGATACCGTCAATCTCGATAGGGACAAACTGCATGGGCTAGGGCCTTTCGGATCGCAGTACCCACAACACTTTGATATCTTCGCTCTCGACGGTGACATCTTTTTCCATCAAAGCACCCTCATCGGCAGCGGCCGGCTGAGTTTGGCCCTTGGGATGGATTCTTCGGATAGCTCGCAGCCTCTCCATAGGCCAAACCTTACAACTTCGTTCCAACTGGGCGAGCGAACGCTCAGCTGGAGTGTGTGGGATGAGGTTTCATCGTCCGAGTATGGCATCCTCATGGACTGGTTGGCGGATAGCCTTCACTCACCTGCTTCCTCGCCTAGCCTTGCTGGGCCGAAGGTGCATACAATGATCAATTTCGTTTTAGATTTTATCCAAATCACCATGGCCAAGGCGACATCTTCGCCAAGTGTCCGAAAGGCCTTCATTGTACGAAACCTTGAGGTTATCAAAAGCCTCATTCGCCGGTTTGAAGCGTCGAACCTGCAGCATGAACAGCCCTCAAGCGACTCAAGAAAGAACAATCGCCTGGCGGCGTTGACCGGGATTCTAACAATCAACACATGGCTCCTGCAACTTTGCCGAGACACGCCAGAATGCGTTTCCTACTCGGTCCAGGTGGAAGATATTTTAAAGTCAACTGCAAAGCAGTCTGTCCAGCTTCTCATGAAGCAGGGTCTTGGCGATATACGTACCTCCTACAGCGACTTTCAACGGGGTCTTTTCCGGGACCGTGGCATTCGAAGAAATACGCAAGTATTGAGCTCATGGGTCGTTCTCATGCAAGTTTTGGAGCATGCAAGAATCCCACGAGGTGGCTTTTGGGATGTCACGTACTCGGTTATGCTTGCTGATAATGCAATTAGTACTTGCACACATGCTAGCCAGTTTGAACAGTGGTGGCAGGACATGTTTACGCTTCTTCCCCTTGGCGAATTCGACAACTCTGGCGTGGTCAGGCCCGGAATACGGCTGGCTATACCCCTTGATGGATGGGAACTTCCAAAAAAGGCCTTGGACAGGGTTTTTCAACTCTACAAAGCCAACCCGCACCAATCACCGAGCTTCAATGCGTACTGCCGAGCCATCGTGGGCCGTTGTCACTACCTCGTCCAGGAATGGGGCTGGCGTCGTTGCAAGGCCATCGTCGGCACGATCTTCGACTTTTACGGGTCACAAGGATTTGCACACTTGCGGAACGAAGAAGCACATCGGTCTCCCCACTTCCTTGAACAGCTTGCGGGCAGTCCATCACTTGCCATTGAACCAGACGACCAGTGCTTCCACATTTTCATCAAAATGCTTGGACTTGTCATCCTGCAGCTGAAGAGACTTGGTCAGTCCAAAGAGCTGACCAACCTGATTTCCCGCATCCTCCCGAACCACGACCGCCAATTACTCAAAGAAATGGACGTCCATGAGAGAGATCTCGCTGCCCTTCGAAATCACCATGACCTGCTATGCACCCTGTTCTGGGCTACACCTCCCGACATCCGACCGCCTATTCATCAGATCGAAAAACTTGTGGTGCCCGCGAACTCCCACAAGGAGGCTTGTTTGATAAACATCCGTGCCTGGAACCAGCTGGCGCGGTTTGTGATTGCCGCCGATGAAGGCTACGGTATCTTCAAGAGCTTCAATTCCTGGATGAAGAATATCTTCCAACAAATGCTAGAACAATATCTCTCTGCAGAAACGGACATGCACAGACAATTCCAGAGCTTGTCAACAGTCATGATGCAAGGCATTAGCCCTGATATGGTCAAGGCTATGGCGGCTGCCAACAAGGCAGCCGCGATGGATGTGTTGCATGCGTGCACTGTGTCTTCTCTGGACGTTCTCCGGCACGCCAAGTCTCTTGGGGTGGCAACGTATTGTTTCAATGTCGACCAGCTGAGTGCAATCTTCACAAAAATGGATCTGCCGGGGCCTAAGACGAACTGGAGCATCCTCAGCACCGCTCTCGACGTTGTGGATCATTATATGGATCGGCTCGAGAAGGCCGTGGACGAGCAGTACTCCAGTTCGGCGGATGCCACAGACCCACAAGAGGCAGACGACGCGGTGTTGATGCTTGATCACAGGCTGGCCAAAGGGTTCTTCCATCTGGTCAACACAATCACACATATGTCATGGGAGGACCTACCAAAGTCCTCCGCCGACCTACGAATTGCATGCACAGAACGAAGCGTTACCATTGCAGCTCGTCTAGCAAGCCGGTTCATACATTCGGGTCTGTACGGCTTGTCCCGGTTCTTTGGATCCGGCGACTATTGCATATTTGAAAGGTTGCCACACGCGCCGGGCCTCTTGCAGCGCAAGTTCTTGCCTCTTTTCGTATCGGCGGTGCTGCGGAGCAACGTGTTTGATTTCAAGGACCTCGGAAACAGTATCCTAGAGCTGTGGATGCTTGCCATTGTCAAGCCGCAGAAGTTCTTGGCTTACGAGAACCGGCTCGCTGACGTTCTAAAGACGCACGATATTCCTTTTGTTCGGCGAGCAAATATACCCGCAAACGATCAGACACCCAGCTACGACACCAACCGCGCGTATTTCGCCTGTTCCATGACGTCCATACGACAACAGCTGCGGGATGCAGACGGCACCACGCGACGACAACAACTGCGCAGCGATTTTGCGCGAGCCTTAAAGCTCGTGATGCAGCAAATGAAGGAGGACCTACGATATGCCAAGACGGAGCCCGTCGAGCACGAAAAGTACATTGTCTTTGTGCGAGGTGTTGTTGCTTTGATCCGGTCACACGGCAGTGACATTTGCTCGTTGGACACCTTCTTTTACGACCAAAGCCAGGAATTTTCGCCTTCGCCCGAAGACCCTCAGCTGAGGACCGCCAGTATCATAACATACGGCTTGCGACTCAGTGAAGGCGAGGCTACAGCGGCACCGCAGCTCTTCCATTACCTACATAATAACTTCAATATTGCGCTCGCCAACAACAGTCTCGACCAGGAATGCAAGATCCTGGAACGGAGCATGGAAAACGACGTCATATTCGGATTTATGCTGGAACGGATGCTACCCGCGATTCTCCGCGCAACAAGCGAGGCAGAAGAAGCATGGCCGTTGTTGGATGTGTACTACAGCGCGATGGAACGGTTTGTCACGCGATCTCCTGTGCCAAAGAACATCGGCGACGACAACGTCACGGGCGGAATGATTGGGCTGCTGGAGGATATTGTGGCATGGTTCCAGTGGGCAGCGGTATCTTTGGCAGCCGATGCGGCGCGTACTGGACTCACATTTCGTGACGCTGGTTTGGGTGATGCTACGGAAGGGGCTGGCTGTGACACACAGCCGATGGTATTTTGTGTACGGGTGCATACGATGGCCCAATTGGCAGCGCTGGCCAACCTTCTACAGCCGTACTTGATGACGTGTTCATGCCTACCCACTGCCCCATCCATACAGGCGAGGCTCGACGGTATCGTTACCGGATACTACCAGTTTATCGAGTCTGCTCTGGCCGATCTCGCACCTGTGCGTGTCGACAAACGAAGACGATACATCCATCCCGACAACACCGTTGCCGACGAACCAAACGATGGCAACAACCAACTGGGCCCAAAGACTCTGTTTTCATCATTCTTGGTAGTCGAAAACAGCACCGTGTCCTCGAGTCTGAGCAACAGTTGCACCGTCGGGGTGCGCAACGACAACAGTTCCATTGCGAACACCATGAGGAGGTACACGGGAGGCAATAACCGACCAGGTGACGGGTCACAAGTGGACCAGTTCAACAGAAGGATCGTGCAACACGTACGCGATAATTGGATTGTGGACAACGGATCCATCACAGTGCGCAAAGCTGGTGCGCGGCCTGGGATTGGGAGGGGCCCTGGCATGATGGCCGGCTCGGCGACGACGGCAGCAGCGGGCCCGGGTGTCCCATTTGGACCGTGGTCCATGGCTGAGCTTCTGGCCGAGTTACAACTGCAGCTACAGCTCTGGACATTACGGCCGGCCAGTGCTTACGGCATGGGACCGCAGTCGAGGCGTTTGTTCCCGGGTCGGTTACGGGAGAAGAGACGTCTCTAGGTGGCAAACTGCCGTTATGCAAGATACGGTCTAGGTAGGCAAGCGCTTTAACAAAGAGGCGGCAAGCCGTAGCATGCTGTATGAATTATAAACAGAGCCTGCTCGAGAAAGAAGCCGGCATACTCAAGTAGTAGTACAACTGTCTATTTCGTCATCCGTGATAAAATAATTGAAATCAGGCTGCAATGTCGCATATTCGACTTTGGGCGGCCAGCCTCGTGGTGTCTCGTCATGATGCGACCAGGTTACTGGGCAGCCGTGCATGGCGGCCATCCTATGATGACGATAATCGTTTGAAGTACGACATACAATGGCGATGCTGTATGGAGTAAATATCGAACTGTGTGATGAAGTGACTGAGCGTCTGTGAGAATAAAGTCTTTACTTGACTTGGCAGTCCGCTCGGCCCCTGCTCATGTCTGGCCAGCCGCCCTGCGGCAGCATGCAGGAGAGGCTGGCGAGTGCTGCAGGTCTCACCGTCTGTATGCCCCTTATTGGTTTTTTTATTCTGCCCTGGCCTTTGTATCGAAACAGAAAAACGACTGGTGTTCAAATTTTGACACACAGCACACATATACATGTCTGAACCCTTTCTATCTCACTCTCTTTCTCTCTGCACAGATTAATTTGTGCCGCCATTTTTTCGAGGCTTTCTTGTATCACGCCCGTGTCGTCATAGTGAACGGCCAAACAAATCGTGGCTCATTCCATGCACGCCCACGTACCCGGCAATTACAAAGGCAAGACAAACGAAGAAGAATTTCTGTCCTCCATAGGGGAGAAACAAACATTGTTGACAAAGCACCGTGGGGTGGAGACTACATTAGCCCATGCTACCCCCCTGTCTCTCGCTCTCTCGTTAACGGAAAACTGAATGCAAAAAAGGGACAAAAGACACGACCCTTTCGTCAAATCACAGGCTGTAGCTACACACCGTCTCTTTGGTTCATTTGTTCGTCCCTCTTCTGTACTCCCCGCCTCTCCTACCCTGGCTTGCCATGTGGCTCCACACGAGCCATTCTCGTACGCCGCCCGTGTCACTTGATTGTCTGGTCCTGTGCGCCGACCACCACCGGCCTCGTTGGGCTCATTGTTGGCCGTTGATCTGCACCTTTTTTGTTCTTTTCTTATTTTCTTTTTTTCATATTTTATCCTCCATCTCACCTGCTTTGTTCTTCTTTCATCCTGCATTCCGGCGTTCGCTGTAGCTCTGCCACGACGCTGAATTACAAATAAAGAGCCGGAACGACCAATTTCACTCACTATTGCGTCCCACTACTTCCTGCCGTCCACTAACACATGCCCTCAACCTCGAGGTTAAATGAAAGCCACCAACCAGCCATGTAGCAATATCGTGCTGTGTGTCTTGTATGCCGTACAGCCGGCGGGAGAAACGAAGCACGGTGTACATTGCATTGCAGTGCATGTACGACATACGGAGTAGTTTGTTCATGGTCAGGCCGCAACGGACAAGGGCCTCTCGATTCCCTTTAATTTTTATTTTTCTAGAACACTCACACTCGGCTCTTGAAGACACGGGGGCGCCCATTAGTGTACCGTGAGCCAGGCCTGGCTTAGCCGAACCACAGCGTTTGGCTGGGAGCACACGACGTGATGCTATGGAGCATTAGGTATAAACTGAATCGTGTCTGTGGCAGAGCCTGCGACGTGTACAAAATACGACTCCACTGCAGGGCCGCTAAGAGTCCAGATGCACTGCGTGAAAATAAGTCACGGAAACAGATAAAAGAGGTCCGTGGGGACCAAGGCAAGATACGATTCTACGCCCTCCTAGCCGCTCGTCTCGTTACTATGCGAGCCGGTCTGCAGCGGTTGCTTGTCGTCGATGCTCGACCGAAATGTAGATTCCCCGCCTGTGCGCGGCGAATCGGAGCCATGCATCATTGGGCTGCCATCGTGGCTCACTGGGAAATGTGCGTTGTTCAACTCTGTAGGTCGGGCCATACAGAGTTGCAGTGAGCTAGCTAGCTGTTCGTTCCTGCCCTCTTAAATTCCTCATATCCCCGCCCTCTCGTTGGCTGTTGCTTCGTTTGAAAGTCTTTTAGCACCATCCCCTCGTCTTGTTTTATTTCCCGTCTTCTGCTTGTTATTGGTGCCCTCATTTGTGGTTGGCTGGTCTCGCCTCGGCCGTATTTCTCACGTGACTGCTGGTAAAATTGTTGCTACAAAATGTGAAAAAGGCTCACAGCCCGCCCGTTTGGTGCCTCCCACGCGCCAATACAACGCCGTGTTTGGATGTGGGTTTCATTGCTATGCGCCCTTGTCTTGCCCATATTAGTTATATCGCCTTGTGCTTTACCTTTCGCCACGGCTTGCCCTGCAAATTGCAAGGGCATCCATTGCTCTTTCTCTTTTCAACCCTTGCCTCAGTGGCACCTTCCTACGTAGTCTTGAATGATATCCTGAATGACACTGCCTCTTCAGGTTGTTTCCATTTACACAAACAAGCACCAGCACACAACCACGATAGCCACTTCCACGAGAGCTATTCGCTCCTTCCTCCTTTCCTTCGTCTACTTTGGGCAGCCTTCCCCATGCGACTCCCTTCCCACGTTTTTCTAGACAGCTAACCCTGCTCTTCTGTTACCGTCTTTGGGGATTTTTTTTTCTTTTTCTTTTTCTTTTCAGGTTATCACCCTTTGACTAAACGCTCTCTCACCGTACCTTTTATCAAGGGTTTTGGGAACGTCACCGCAATTCCGGGACTCTTAATGCGACCCCGGTTGTTTGCTAGCCCTGCCTCGCGTCTTAATCTGTCCCACCCGTGCCCACTTCCACATCCGCCAGCCTCCTCTCTCGTCTCATCAGGTGTAATGGAGGATCTTTAAGGCTGTGTCCTTTGGAAGGCCATCTTCTCGCTCTCTATTTTCCAGACTCCTCTCTCCTTTCCCATTTTTGTCGGCCGTTCTCCATTCTTGGTTTGTTTCCCTTTTTAGCCAATTTATTTTGGGAACATCTGCAATTTTTTGGACGCCATCACCTCACTTCTCGCATCAAGGCCTCCGCACGTCCAGTTTTATTCGCCTGGCGCATCGCCATCCGCGTCGCAAACGCCAAACACGATACTGACTGCGCATTCTTTGCTCAGTGGTGTTTCGTGGCCTTTCGTGACGGCACGCACCATTTACGCCAATTGGCTCCTCGTCGCCATCTGCTCCCGACTTACTTGTAAATGGACAACAAGCGGTACCGGGACGCGGACTACGAGGCTGCCTCGGCATCTGGAAAGCGCGCGCGCCTCGATTCGGCTGGCCCTGCTGGCCCCGGTGACATTAAAAACATTGCACACCAAGTACTCTTCAGAGACCACAGCAGCGAGAGTAACAGCCGCAGCGGCAGTGGCTTCTTGGCCGTAAACGACTCCAGCCATGCGCAACCCCTCGTCGCATCGGCTCACGACCACCGCACCAGCAGACCCAATGGCCCGGTGTCCGGCCATGACAGCGCTGCCAATAGCACGTATGCAAGCAGGAACGGCAACGTCGCTAGCCGGACAAATTCCGCCAGCCACACTGCCATCGTCGCAAGCGACCGTGCGCCGCTTGAGACCATAACGGACGTCAGTCGGCAGTTCAAGCAGGCGGTGAGTACAGGCTGGGATCAGCGGTCTCCGACGTACGCGGGTGCCAATGTACTACTCCTTTACTGGGAACAAGACAGCCACGAGGTCAAAGAAGCCACATGGCGCCTCGACTCTGTTTTTCGGCACTCGTTTAACTATGCCACGGAGACTATCTCGATCCCCTCAGCCAACGCTGAGTGGGTGCTTAATTCTACCGTGGAGGCATTTTTTAGCAAGAACAACACGCCTGAGAATTTGGCTATTCTCCACTACGCCGGACGTTGTCTCGCGAGCGAGACACCGGGGGCGCCCCCTATCTGGATGCCGTACGTTACCACACCGCCTGCATCTGTTCTCTCGTTGGAACCTACTAGACAGTTCAAGCCCTAATTAAACTAACTTTAAAAGACGACATGATGGTGCCGACATTGCCATAGACTCGGGAGCCATTGAGTCAGCTTATAATGGCTCACTCTGTGATGTACTGTTGCTGTTGGACCACAACTGCATCCGCCATCGTCAATATCCCAAAAACCCTCTCGGTACCGCACGGCGCAAGGCCGTCGAAATCATCGATGCGCCTCCTGTTGAATCTGAGCAAGCTCATGTCAGCTTCACAAAGGCCTTGGCCGACGAGTTGTCCACCGTCGCATATGGCGACTCACTATTAGTCGAAACTCTGCATAAGCGGGTTGCGGCCCGGATGACCATACATAAGCCCCGTGGCCGCGGCCGTCCACCAAAAGAGCCCGTACCAAGACCCATCGCCGATCAACAACACTTGCCAAATCATTACTACTTGCAAGAGTTCCGCAGCATCGTTCTTGCCCCCATTCCGAACGAGCCACAAGGTAAGTGAAGCTTAATTTTACGAAGGGAGCTATGTCCTGGGCAATGACCACGAGTGGCCTCGAGTTTATTGACTCTTCTCCATAGTTGTACTGTGCATCCGTATCCTAAACGGCGCACCGGATATTAGCAAATGGGCCCAGTGGATATACGACGCAAATCCACAGGCACGGAACAGCGTTCAAATCGAGGGACTGTACTCGGGGTTCTCGACCATGATTGTGGTTCGAGTTCCTGCAGCTGATTGGGAACTCTTCGCCAGGTGTCCTGCTGGATCGTTTGTTGGTTACAGCACAATAGGAGACATCCCTTCCAACCTATTGAGAAGGATTGATGAAGACCTCTCTGCGAAACTCTGGGCTGAAGATGAACCGCCACTACCACCAAGACACCCATCAACGGCCAATAGCGCCGCCAGCTACCCACCCCTCCCTTCCGCCAACTTTTTCACTCCCCGGAAGTTGTTCGCGTCAGATAGACTCGAAACATCAACTAGCGGTGTTGACAGCGATCTCGGCCTTAAGAAGGTCAGAAAGGCATTGCCGACTGAAAGAAAACTTCTTCCTTCGGGTCCCGGACCTACTTTCTTAACAAACCGGAGAATTGAGCAGACCCCAGTGTCGACCGACCGAGCCGTGTACAGGCCTCCACAGACCAGCATTCATCAGCCGCACGAGCAACAGCGTGTATCTCAGCAAGAACTGTCTCGCCAACTTGTCGAAAGCGGCCTTTCGGAAAGAGATGCGTTGCTTGTAGCTGCCGCACAGAAGCCGTTTAAGATCTCGATTAAGTTGGCTGGCCAGAACCACATGTGCAGCGAATGTAACGCTGGGTTTAAGGATGTCGAGTCGCTGCGAAACCATGTGCGAAAACAGCACACGCGACCCTTCCACTGTGTATTCAACTGGGCCGGGTGCGAGTCAACTTTTGCCAGCAAGAACGAATGGAAGCGTCACGTCATGAGCCAGCACATTTTGCTACACTACTGGGTTTGCCAGGTGGAATTATGTAGCAAGGTGGTAAACAAAGCACCGGGTGCCGCTCACAGCAGCTTTTCTCTTCCCAACGGTGCCATATTTAACCGAAAAGACCTCTTCACACAGCATTTACGGCGGATGCACACACCATCACATGTTCGAAAGTTGACGAAGCAAGCTAAAATGGCAAATAAGACTGCCAACCATCCCGCCATTCTAGAATGGGAAAATCGCATGAAAGATCTACAGCAGGACGGTATCAAACCGCGCTGTCGGCTGCCGGACTATATGATTTGTCCGTCTCCAGGTTGTGGTGTTGAGTTCCATGGCAACGGTGCATGGGACGATCGTATGGAGCACGTAGCGCGACATCTCGAGGGTGCTGCCGCCGGCCGCGAGGCGCTGGTTTTTTTTGGCGGCAAGTCCGATCCCACATTGACCAACTGGGCCACGCGGCCCGAGGTAGGAATTGCTAAGAGGGTCGGGCCGGACGCGTGGCAGTTGGATAATCCACTCCGGCCCGAGATTCGGGAGTGGACTGAGAACGATCACGATATGGTCGGCATGTCACCTAGGCTCCTTGCTGAAGAGAGGATCCTGCCTTCAAGCGAGCCTTCTCAACAGGACGAAGGTGGCGGGGATAATGACAAAGCAGAGCATCGCGACTCTTCGTCCGACAATAGGAGTAGCCGAGAAAGATCCAAGTCGGTAATCGAGGTTGCTGGACCACAGTCGCCGATCAGAGGTGACAGCACGGATCCCGAGCCTGATCAACTAAGCGGCCCTAGTCGCACTCCCGAAGACGAAGTCACAAAGGATGATGGTGTCTCGAACCCCCAAATGGCGCCCAAGGAACAGCTACGGCAATCTATAGAAGCCAGCAGTCCATCCATTGTCGCCAGCTAGAAGGCTGATGGCAGTCCACTGGAGGGATGGCCACGGCCGTGATTGCTAGGGCCCTAGATGCGGAAGAAAGGGAAATCAATGTCAAGTGGATCAGACATTGTATGAAGTGTCGAAACCACCTCCTTATTATTAGGGTCATTTTTGCAAAACAGAAAACATTGGGGGTGGCTTCACGAGCACACAAAAATAAGAAAACACAGCCAACACTCTACGATCAACGAGGACAACAAAAGGGGTTTTACTGAAAAGCAACAAAAATTAAAATAGGGTTCCCCAAGGGCAACCATTACGTATGGCGGAAACAACCAGCGCAGCACTTTTTCGTCACGTTGTTCGTCCCTGTATATGAAACATTACGCGTCTTTGTTGACATGACGCCGAATTCGTTTTTCTTTTAGGGTATGTGGCGATAGGTACGAACTCTCGCCAAGGTTTTGGAACTCACTCGCCCATTTTCACTGTTTTGTTATCCAGTGACAAAATTACGTTTTTAAGGATGATTTTTTTTGTCATTAAGACGATATTTATTCTATGTGCTATCTATGTAGCAATACAAACAAAAACAATTGGTTTTGGACCTTAGTACGGAGAAAATAAGGCTACTTACATGATTGAAATTTACAATAACCGACGGCCCTCGTGAATCAACGCGGTCTGACTGCCATATCTTACATTGTAAGGATACAACAAAACACGCACGACACATCTTACGCCCATAATTTTGACTAGGCGGGCTGCCGCACACGGGCCTCCTCGGTTTGCGGCGGACCCTTAGCCACTTCAAAGCCCATACCCCGCTGCCGCTTGCGCCTGCGCTTGCTACTGTTGTCGCCGTAGCGCTCGTCAAACCGACGGATCGCCTGCAGGGATGCCATGTCCTCGCTGATGCTTGCGCCAATTTCTTGCAGTGCGCGGTCAAAGTGGCGGCCAGACAACACGCGCCGCTCCGGGAACACAAACGGATCGGGGCCCGTGTGTGCAGCTTGTGCCCGCACCTCCTCACGAACAGCAGCCATGGCGGCTGCCACACAGAGGTTTTTGAGATCGGAGCCGGAGTACAGCTCGGTGTCGGCAGCCAGTTTCTCGAGAGAGACGGTTTCGCTGTCGAGCACCTCGTCGCGTAGCATCACGCGAAGGATGGCAAGGCGGCTTTCGCGAAGTGGGAGGTCCACGAGGAGGCGCCGCGGGAGGCGCCGTAGCACGGCCTCGTCAAGGTCAAAGGGCCGATTCGTAGCCACCATGATGAACGCCTTCATGTTGGATGTGAGGCCGTCCCATTCGCGCAAAAACTGATTGATGGTTTCACGATGCCCACCACGGCCGGGCCGGGTTTGGCGGGCGCCGAGCAGCGCATCGGCCTCGTCGAGGAAGATGACGACGGGTGACAGCTTGCGCGCAAGGGAGAACAAACCCTGGACGTTCTTCTCGCTGTTGCCGACCCACATGTCGTTGATGCTCGCGGCACTGATCTCAAGCATGTTGGCGCCACTCTGCTTGGCAACGGCCTTGGCCATGAGCGTCTTGCCTGTACCAGGGGGTCCGTACAGAAGACAGCCGGGAATGCGTTCCGCAGCAAGTACACCATACAAGAAAGCCTCTGGACGGATAAGCGACAAGGAGGTCAGGGCCTTGAGGGACTCTTTGACCTCAGCTGGTATCACGATATCGTCAAAGGTAGTCTTGATTTCATTGGCATCGATTAGGTCGCTGAGAAACTTCTTTTCGTACTCGGTGTAGTCGCTGGACGCCACTTTTTTGAGGACGCCGCCGATGCGAACCTCATGAGTTGGCTCAGATTCAGCATCTGTTTCTTGGTTGACCGTAAGGGGCGAGTAGTAGGGTTCCTGGGCGCCGGTAGTCTCTTTCCACATTTTGTCCTGGTCCTGCGTGGATCGGAGTGCCCGTAGGAAGGAGTGCTCGTTGAGAGTGTCTTTCAACTGTGACGAGAGAGCGGGTGCGTGTGAGGAGGGCTGTGGGGAAGGCATGTATCCGCTGTTACCAATAACCTGTGCGGCAAAGCGGTACACCCAATGAATGTCAAAGATTGTAGATGAGAGGGCAGATTTAAGCTCAGCATTGACGCCGTTTGGCCATGTGAGCGCATTCTGATTCAGCTGCTGGGACGTCAGTGCCGAGATCATTGCCCGGATGTTGCTCAAATTTTCGTTGAATGTGTCCTGTGCTTCCATTTTGCGAGTCGAGGTGCCTTCAGCCACGCGGTATGGAATGACGTGGCAGTCTTCCTGGCGCAAGTCCTCCGCTCTCTCTAGAAGACTGGGGTTCGCGTTCATGTCGGCTGATGTAGAACCAACCAGAACGATTTTGCGGCCCTTTTGCCAAAGACGGTCGACGATGTTGCGTAACTTGATGAGAATCTGAGTGCCTTCGATGGTGGAGCTCAGTTCGAGAAAGTGGTGGACGTGAAGGATCAGGTTATGTGGCTTTGTGGCCGTAGGTGTCATTTTTGTTGACGGCGGTGATAATGGTGATGAAGATGGCAACGACGACGACGGCAAGGATGTAGCATCCGCAGCGCGAACCATGGCCTCGAGAACGTTGTTAATCTTGAGATCATCCCATCGGTCGTCCGGCTCAGATGTTGCGAATCCTTTCATTGGCAACCGGGACATCCCCGAAACCCTCATAATGGACACGGGTATGCGCGACAGAGACACGTCGGAGTCGTCGTCGCTGTTGGGCAAACTTCGCGAAACCGTCTGGCCATTCTTGAGCGCCGCCGAATAGCCAAGCATGGCAATATTCCCGCGAGCCCAGTAAGCTGTCTGGCCGAGATAGGGTCCTGCAATGTTTGCAATGCTGCCAGCATCGAGATGAACCACATGCGCTGACAGGGCGCGGGCCACGTCGTCAATAACATTCACAGCCTTGCTCCGGCCCTTGTAGTTCATGATAGCCAAGACAGACACAGGTCGTTTCGAGTCCTTGCTTGATTTCGCCGGTGACACGGCGCCTAACTCAGTCGCAACTGTAGAATATAGTTCCTGGAACACGAGGTACTCGCCGAAGTCGGTCCTTGTAGGAATACCATGCGCAATGGCAGAGTCTGCTGCCATTGCAATGGAGCGTGGCGAGCCCTTCTCCAGGCTCGCCTTGATCGCCTCTCTGGATGGCTTGCCAAATGGACGGTGCGGGAGGCTCAGAGCATTATCCGGGTCCAGCCGGCCAATCTGGGCCGTTTTCGTCAACTCAGATACATTTTCTAAAGGTAAAGGCAATGTCCCAGGGCCGTGATATGCGATGGATGCTACTGCATATGACGCAGCGGCAGCAATTGCAGCTCCCCGCCTTGCCACGGCTTCAATTTGCTGACCGTCACGCAGATGCGCCGCAGCCTGGGCGACCTTGTGCGCGTCCCAGGAGGCGCCATCTATCCAAGCATCAAAGTAGCGATGTAGTGTCTCCCGATCGCCAATGGAGAGCGAGGAGAGGTCGGTGCCGTCCGGCGATGAGGTCTGAGGAGGTGTGGAAAATATGAGATTGCTAGCTGCCTCGAGGTCGGAGCTGAGTGATTGTGCGGACGTAAAGGTGGTATGGTCCTCACGGTACAGACGAACTCGGTCCGTTAGGAACCAGTCGGGAAGGGTAATGGCCGGCATGCCGTCCTGGTTCCGGGTCCGTGCTGCTCGATTACGCCCACCACCAATCCCAACGGCCACCGAGAATGTCTCCTTGGGCCCATCGGCTGATTGCGTGGCCGTTGCGGGTTCCGATTCCGGTATTGGTACTGTCGGAACTGTGGGAGCTGGTGGCGTAAAAGGGGTTGTCTGGCTAGCGGCTGTATTGACCGAAGCTGACGTTGTCGGCCAAGTGTCCTGGCTTGGGCCGCTGTCCTCTGAAGCCCCCTTGCCTCCGCTAGCCGCATCCTGCGGTCGTGGTTCATCGTCTCGGCTGGGATTGGGGTCACCCGTTCGTGCGGACCGCGCTGGCGAGCCGATGAATCCACGGACAGCGCCGAGCGTCGGCCTATTTGGGATGATGCGACGGCGGTATTGTTTGGGTGCCGCCGCCACCGACTGTAGGGCCCGGGCCCCTACGGTATGCATCCGAAACACGTACTGTTGGCTGCCCGTCGCATTGGGCTGTTCTGGGAGTCGTAGCGTGTCCCTTTCTTGTCGGCGCGGGCCTGTTGCATGAGAAGGTCGGATGTTAAAACAGCGGATGAAGTTCTGATGCGAAATTCTTCTTAAAAGAGACCCTATAATACATAGTTGCGCTAATCCTGGCCAATAACAAGCCGGCATGGCTGAGCCTGTTTAAACCTCTTTCTTGTGGCCACTAAAGGCTAGCGCAATACCTTCCCCTGTAAAATGACAAGGTCGCTATAAGTGCTATTGGGTCATTAGTATTTTACTTGCTATTAAGCCATTGAAATAAAAAAAAGTGGTATTTTATTCCACCTATCCAGGTACACCGCAAGGCACATCTATCTATTTACGGCCCCAACTATGACTCGGTGCTTGGTTTGAGCCCCTCGACCGTCAGCGCTGCCTTGTACAAATTCTGGGCTGTCTCCAGACTGGTGACGGTTGGCCCAAGCAAAACATGCACTGCCTTTCGACCGCCGCCGATCATCTCCGGCCGCCACCGGATGCGCCGGCCTGTGCGACCAAACTTGACGCGAATCTCCTCCTTCTTCTCGTCGATCACTTTGTTCCGCACCTCCTCGGCCTCGTCGGCTACGGCCTCAATCCGTGCCATGGACCGCGCCAGTGATTCTACGTGGTATGCCAGTTCCTGTGCCCGATCTGGGTCCCCGGATAAAAATGCGTTCCAGAACTGCTTGAGAAACTCCGTCGTCGTCGCGTTTGTAATGTACGCTTTTTGTGCAATTTCCGCCGGGATTCCCATCGGCGTCTGCTCGTCGCTGCTGTGGCCGTAGAGTTCGGCACGTTTCTGGGCGACCGCTGCGAGAACCTGCTTCTGCGCTGCCTGCCGTGCTGCCCGCGAGCCCACGTGGTCGGGTCTTCGGGCGTTCTCCTCGTCGCTGTCGCTCTCTTCGTCAATCCCGAGCCCTGCGTGCAGGTCGATACCACCGGCGCCGTCACCTTCTAGTGTGTCAATGTCCGCTTGAACATCAAACAGTACTTCAGACGGCACCTGCTTGTCGTATTCTTCTTGGTCTTTTGCCGAGGCTGCACTGTTGTCGGAGAAAAACTGGCTCTGCTCGCGCACGCTTAATATTATGCGGCTGGTCTCAACGTCTCCCCGCAAGTCCCGCAGTGCCAGTTCCTCTTGTGTGTCAATGTCGGCTTGTGTGGTGGTGGTGGGGTCTTGGTCAGACGGCGCGACCGTCGCCATGATCTTCTCGCTCAAACTGTTCAGCGTGCGCACAATGGGGATGTTGGATCGTGGCCGCATCTCGACATCTTGGCGGTTTCCGCCCTTGAAGCCGCCCCGGTTCTCCTCGTTGGCTTCGAGGTCGATTGTATGCGGGACATGAGAAGAGAGGATAAGACTTGATACGACCGCATCATCTGCCTCGTCGAATCGGTCAAACAGCGGGTCGGCACGCTCGCTGTCCAAGACGCGCTCACCTCGTAACTTCTTGGAGAGTCTGCTCAAGAAGAAGCGCGACCAGAACTGCGCCTCGGGGATGCGCGGAACGTTTTCGTTGTAGATGCGCTGCACCAGGGGGTGCTGCTTAAGGATCATTTGCACCTGCTCAAGGCTGATGTTCAGCTTCAACTCGCCGTCCACCGTCTTGGGTTTGATGGTCGACAACACATTGTATGCGCCTTTCTTTTGGTTGGTCTCGATAGCGTGTGCTCGAAGAAGCGACGTCCTCGTCGACCAAAACTGCGCGTTGAAGGCAGCGTCCGATATTGATTCCGGTTTGGACTTTTGTGCGTCCATGTATGTCTGGTGGAGAGTTTTGTCCTTCTTCATCAAGGACTGCTGCAGCTCAATGTCCACCTTTAGCTGGCTGTCGTCGAACCAGCGCTCTGCAGCAGGCTTTGCGGCCACGGTGTTGGCAAACGACATGGCGGCGGAGAGTCCCGCACCGGCATCTGCGGCCTTGGCTCGGCCGCCGCTCGACGGAGTGCCACCATCGGGCTGAGGTGTGCCAGCGGCAGAGATTGGTTTTGGGAGGCTTGGATCATTCGCACGGCTGTCTGCTATTATTTGCGACAGCAGGTCTTTGACAACATTTGCTTGGGGTCGGGCGTCGCTGGGGTGGTTGAAGTGGAAGAGGTAGGATGTCGGTTCGCCTTCGGTGCCAGGGATCTTCTCAAAAATCTTGAGCATGACCTTGGGGACTGTGTCGGGGGTTTGCTGCAAATCTATGCTACCGTCAGTTTTTGCCAAGAGGACAGTCACACACCTGGCACATGGGGCTATACCAAGCCAGACTCACTTGTAATATTCGCTGTCGCCAGCGTCACGGCCGATCCTCCCGCCACAGGTGTCCATGTGACCCGGGTGTGGTCGTCCGACACCGCAAGGATGCCCTCTTTCTTCTTGTATACGGCATTTCCCTGAGCAGCCGCCATGCCGGGCGGTGTGTTGTGGGCTCTAAATACCTGTGCTGCTCGTCTAGTCTAGGCAGACCGGCTTAAAAATGCCGTCACGCGAGATTGCCTTCGTCGTCATTCAGACTTCGCAGCTGTCGTCCAGCAGACAGCAGGTCACGCTATATAAAGCGTCAAGGCGCCATTCACAGTCCGCTAGAGTGCTATCGCATCGGATTTTTCTCCGGTCGTTCGAAAGTGTAGTGTTAAAGAAGAACCAACGTTGGATTCGACTTACGTCGTGAGCGGTCGCAGCTCAGTAGGCAGCTATAAGTGGGTCGCCGTCGTGGTGCACGACAGTCACCATCATACTATGATCGTTTGGTCCCGTGACATCCACATTCTGACAGGCCGCGACCTCATACCACGCTGTAATAGATCAGCTTTCCATCCCAGTCCACAGTGTCTCCCCAAAAATGCACGGTACTCTTTTCTGCGTCGGACCGCTGTTCGTGGAGCGAAACAGGGCCCTGAACGCACCGGAGGATGCGCGTTGTTAGGAGCAAACCGTTACCGTGCGCTCTACTTTTGCCCTCATTGCAAGGTCTGAGAGCCGGGATTGCCGACAAGTTTTTTCTAGTTACTCTGCTGCGCTGTTCTATGGCACTTGTGCATTCCTGCTCAATGCAGCTGAAATATTCTGTAAAGACACCAGCGGAACGGAAGGTGTGGGGCTACAAATGTCTATGGGAATATTGCCCTGGGGGGGGGATTGGCCTAGTTTTCTTTTTTTTTTTTTTTTTTTTTTTTGTCATGTATTCGACTTTTGGCTTTTCTTTCCCTTTTCATTATATTATCACCACAAACTTAGAACAACTGGTTGTTTCGTCTTCTCATTACCTATAATAGGAGTTTTAAACATGTACATCAAAATAATGCCAGTTCAAATGCGTCCTCACCTCAGTCTAGTGATACCCAGCTCGAGCTTTGGATCCTTTATCTATAAATATATATTTTAATATTTATCGTACCTTTATATGTTCGATGTAATGACATGTGCGACCTCGTAAAGTTATGTCTCACGGCATACATGCCTTACAGTTATCAGACTTTCTGAATTGTAATTGCGCGAACACCTTCTTCTACGTAATAATTTCCCATGGCCGCACCACGCCGTCGTCGCCAGTTGTCACCAGCATTTCCTCCACGCCTCTTCGATCGGTGCCGGCATCAAAGCGGCGGCACCATATGATATTGTTGACCTCATACGGCCCGTGAGCGCTGGCGACCGTGCCGACAACACGCCAGTGCCTGGCCGGAGCGTTGCTGTGGTGAGTGGCATGAGAATGAGTTTGGTGCTGGCTTTGCTCGTCGTGTTCTTGAGCATGATCATGAGCGTGGTCGTGGCCGTGTGCGTGATTATGGGCATGGTTGGTGACACGTCCTAGGCTGCGACTGCGACCATTCGAAGCAGCTGGCGCGTTGCTATTGCCGTTGGTCATGTGAACATCTCCGTCAAGCATAGCGGCAGCCTCGTCCTCGGTCGTCAGGTCATCCTTGACGCTTGGTGCCGGGCCATCAAACTCGGCGTACACTACCACTGTACCATCGCTGCCCGTGCTCGCAATCAGGCCGTTGGATCCACTCCAAGACGCGGAGTAGATATCTCGTGTATGGGCGCGTGGTAGCACAGCCGTACAGGTCCATGGCTCGTGCAGGGAGCGGCGCATCGTGTTGGGGACACCACCAAGATTGCTGCGGAACAGTGGGTTCGCGCCTTGGCCGCTGCCTTTTCCGTCAGTGCCCACCTCCTCATCCTCGTCTTCCACTTCCAGCTCCCAGATACGTAGAGTCTGGTCGGCAGACCACGTCAACAAACGAGGAAAGCGCTTGCGCTCAAGGTCGGCCTCCCACTGCACCCCCCAAACGGTGCCCGCGTGACCCTCAAGAACGGCCACGCACACCCACTCGCCGTCGCCGTCCTCGCGCCAGATGCGGATTGTGTTGTCGTAACTGGTGCTGGCCAGCACGTCCAGGCTGTAATGGCGCCCACTACCGCTGCGGCGGCCGGGCACGTCGGGGCACCAGGCGACACACTTGACGTCACCCTCGTGCTCGTTGAGTACGGCCACAGTCTCCCATTCGTCGTCGTCCTCGTCGCCGCCGACGTCTTCCCAGATCCAGACGGACTTATCGCGGCTGCACGTCGCCAGGTACTGGCCCGAGGGCGAGAACGCGACGCTCTTGATTTCATGCTCCTGGCCCTCCAACACGAGCGTAAACTCCCAGCCGTCGTCCTCCTCGTCGCCCTTGTCGTTGTCGTCTTCGTCGTTCTCTTCGCCATCGTTGTCGTCACTGTCGCCGTTGCCCACCCGCCGGCGTCCGGCCGTGATCTCCGTCTCCAGGCGCGCACCGCTGCCCGACTGGTCGTTCTGTTCATAGCGCCACAGACCCGCAGTCGAGTCGAAGCTGCCCGTGACCAGGCACAGCTTATTGGGCGGTAAGCTTGGCTTCCATGTGGCCGAGCGGATGGACCTACTGTGGCCGCCGGTCAATGAACTGTGAGCAGAGAATGTGGCGAGCGAAAAGATGGTGACGGATTTGTTGTGGGCGGTAGCCAAGAGCGGGAGGGTGGGGTGTGGTATAGAAAACCAGCCGCGCTGGTAGAGGTCTGGTTGGAAGGACGGCAGTGCCCGGATCTCCTTCACAGATTGCAGGCGAAGGGACTTTTGTTGCAGCGACGTCTGCGCAGGATCTGAGGCCGTGGTGGTTGAAGATGTAACCGCTGCGACCGCGGGGGCGGTGGCGGACGCGGGATCCATTTTGTGAGCCAGATGAAGTGGATTACGGGAATCAAAGGTTCGTTGGTGATTGATGACAGGACGCAGTTATTGGCCGTCTAAAGTCAATCCGCCCTTGTATCGTTGTGTGGCTGCAGGACCGGGATCGGCGTCAAAACGACTTTGCCGTCTTGATCAGGATGGTTAGCAAGCAAATGGAGAAAAAAGGCCTATTAGCGGGATGGCACAAAATATTACGTACTCAACAATGTTTGGGTATCCCACATAGCTTAGCATATACCGCTAACTTTAGTAGTCATAGTTTACGGAGCGTGTAACGCTCAATGTAAAAATCAATGTACGGAGGACAGTAATTGCCATTACTATTTCAAAACAGGATATGGAGTATTTAGGAATGTCATAAGCGTAATACGCTTGAGGTTACGCAGACGGGAGTGATCTATACGCTGGTGAAGTAGAGCATTGGGCGCTTTATGCACTGCACTTCAGATTTTCTTTGGCCTTATGCGACTACGATAACCAGTCACGTTTGCGTCAGCCCTGCGGTCATGTTGTCGTCATGTCGTGAGATAAGAAGCAAGATCGTACTTTTAGGTTTGGGTTGACTCTATTTTATTCACAGGATATATAGGTCAAGAGACACCCACTACTCTTCAGAGAAGCAGCTGTTTGGCCAGCTCGGTACACGCCAATTCCAGCATAAACAGAAAGTCGATTCTACCGGAGGGGTGTCTACGCAGGTTCGGCCCAGATGATCCCTTGTCGCGGAAAAATGGGAAGACATAGGTGCAATAGCAATAGGAACAGGCTCGGTCGTGGCAACGTGCACTTCTCCCGATGCTCCAGGACGCGTGCACGTAGGATGTGCACTCTCTATACCCTCATCTTGCCTTTCTTGCAAAAAGCTGTAGTCACTCAGCGTCACGCGCCGCGCTGGTCTGCCGTCGCGGGCCTCCATCTCTGCCACCGTTTGTACCGATGTGATTTCTGGTATGGTATCGCTCGCGCCCCGAGGACCCGGTGTGTCAGCATTGTTGTCGGCGCCATTTTCCGAATTGAACCAAGAAAATGGCACTTGTTGCCCTCTGTTTAAGTCTGTCGGCTCTGAAGCCTGTGGTATTTCTGGTGGAGCTGGCACAGGCGGTGACGGCGACGCGGGCCTTGCAAATGGCAACGTCTCTCGCGCCCAAGGATGGTTCACAATTGTGTGCTGGCTCACCGGCGGACGCCAGACCGGCGGCAGCGGACGTGGAGGTGACGAGCTGTGAAAAGTCGAGGAGTGTCCGTGCAACGGGCTAAAACACCCACCAGTGCTAGTGCCACCGCCGATTCCCTGCCGGCGCGTGCCGTTGCCGCGTGTGCGTCTGCACCCGGAGCTGAAACCGAAACGGCTCGGTGATGCTGTCGCGGGCCTTTCTCTCCGCCGCTAAAGGGAGAGGTTCGAAAAAGGGCCGTTACTGAGACCGTTGCTGCTTGTCCGTACGGTACTAGTATTGCTAGTATTGTGCATCGGCTGGCCAGTATCGTAGCGCCGCAAAGCCAGTCGTGACTCCAACGTTCGGTTGGCGGACTCAAAAGATGGCACACCCGGTGGCGTGGGACGGCGCCTTGGAGGGGTGTATTGCGGTTGCAGGGGTGCTAGGATTGGTCCGGATGCTGTCTGGCGAGTCGGCCCTTGCTTTTCTTGCTCTTTTAGCTTCTGTTGTCGGCGGTAGACAAGAACTCGGAGAGGAGGCGAGATTATGGATGCTGAATGATCAGTATCCTCGCATTCCACTCCGGCGGTGTGTATCCCGTCGTCTTGAACCCATGGCATCACTTCTCGAAGACCTGATGGATCAGCGACGCCGGAGGCGGTTGAAGCCGGAGAGGTGGATCTCTGCGTAACGGAAATGGGTGGTGGCCCAGCACTGTTGTTGATATGAGCGTATGAACCTTCTTCTGCGAGAACTGGTATAGATCCCCGTAGCAGACTGGACGCGGGAATGGCGGGGACTATGTAGGCGGCGTCATCGTTGTCAACACTGCTGGGGGTATTTTCGGATGAATCTTTGTGTCTCCATGAGGTTCGACAGCCAGCCAGATTGGACGCGGTTTCGATACTGGGAAAGGTAGCGGGGGTGTGAGAACAGTCGGACGAGGATGGCCCTGCGGCCATTGTCTGTGTTATACTTATGTGTTGGATAAGAATATTCCATGGGTAATTAAAGTCATGTGATAGTAATGCCTGCGGGAGGATAGAGGAAACCTATGTACATTTCGTATAATTCTTATTTCGTTTAAGTCTTACAGAAAATTAAAACGCATCATGATATACCACAGAAAAACATCCAGGGAAGGTGCCGCTTATGACATATACCTGCCTAATTTGTTTGCTGACTGACAGAAGTCAAACAAGCAAGACCAAACATCGCAGAACGGCACTTACCTAGGACGGTAAATTAAACCATTATTATGACGCCTTTCAACCATCGAGGCCAAAATCCAATGTCTCCTCACCTGGCATGTCGTTTGCTTCCCCATCCATCCCTTGGCTTGCCGTCGACTACAGTTTTTGTGTATGTTGCATGCGTACACAGGATGGCTGCAAAGTACGTCGGTAAGTATAGTGTAAGGCGCCATAAGCATGTGCGTAATTTTCAATGAGCTCAGCCTATCATTGCCTCTATGCGGAGTGGATGGTGACCACGCATCTGCCGCATTTTGGCGCTCCGTTGTTCTTCAAATGGTCTGTATCAATCGTATGACAGGTGGTAACATTCCTGGACGAATATCTCACGGTGTCTTTAGGATGCGGGCTCATCTTTGGGTTTATCATGGCGGGAATACATCTTATACTCCAGGGATGACGAAAAGTCGAACTTGCCGGACTCGACCTGAGCCCGGGTGGCCGTGAGCATGGGCTGAGGGAGACCCATGGACTCCAGAAACGCGACGGCTGTTGTGTTGGTTAGTTAGTCAAGGCCAAAAAATCTAACGTTTGCAATGGGAGGGAAGCACATACTGTCTTTCCACTCGTATTCCTGTCTGCGTCGGTCCCAGTTCAGTTCCTTTGCCATAATGTCGATGACTTTGGGCAGAGCCTCCAGTGCCGCCTGGGCATTCAAGAACGCCAACCGGGTCCGCCGCGCCAAAACATCAATGGCCGTCTGCGCATACTCGTGGCGAACAGCATACCGCACCTCGCCATCGACAAAGTCGTACAGCTGTGAAATTCGCTTACCACGGACAGGGAAGCGCTTCTCTGTAGGGCCGCACAGTGAGCCAACGGTCCAGGCACGGTCACCGTAACTCTCGGTCAGATGCTTGGCCACATCAGTTTCCAAGCCGAAGTGCTGAATCAGGTGGATAAATAGCGTCCGGCTGAAGCCGTGAGCACCAATGAGGCGCACCTGATGCGTCTGGCAGGACCCGTCAAGAATGGCGCCATCATCAATCGCTTCGCTTCCGCTCACTCGGGGCACATTGACCAGCGGCTGCGGCAATAGGCGAAACTCTTTGATAGCGGCATCAACGCATTCTTCGGCCATCTGGCGGTACGTGGTCCACTTTCCACCGGCACATGTCAGCAGGCCCGACGGTGACACGTCGACCAGATGGTTGCGCACTAGTGACTCGGTGTTCTTGGCCTTGGGGTCTTTGACCAGCGGGCGGATACCGGACCAAGCAGCAAGGACATCGCCGCGCCGCACATTGATATCAGGCGAAAGGTAGTGGCGGATCTCGTTAAGAATCCACTCAATAGACTTGTCGTCGGGCAAAGGGTTTTTGGCGATAGCAGCAGGTTCATCGGTAGTGCCGGCAATGGTGTTGCCTTGCCAAGGCAAGAAGAAGATGACGCGGCCGTCCGACGTAGACGGGTCGATCAAGCCCATTTTGCCGGGGCTGTAGTAGCCTGGCAGAGTGATGTGGACACCCGAGGCTGGGGCCACAATCTCTGCACACGCCGGGTCGTCCATCCTGCGAATGCCATCGGTGAAGGGCCCCGTGCAGTTGATGACGCATTTCGCGCGCACTGTAATGTCTGTGGCGGTCTTACCGTCACGCTCCTGCACCGTGTCACGCATGGTGGCACCTGTCAGGCGACCATGTTCGTCCTTGGTCAGAGAAGTAACCTCCATGTGGTTGACCACAGTAGCACCGTACAAAGCGGCAGTCACGGCAATGCTGACATTCATGCGCGAGTCGTTGTGGGCGCCATCGTAGTACACAAGCGCGCCCACCAGCCCCGACTGCTTCAGCATGGGAAACGCATCGATGGCCTTACTCTTGGTCAAAAAGTACGAACTCTCGATACCCTCGCTTCCGGCTAAAAAGTCGTAAAACTTGGTGCCGGCCCAGTAGTAGGGGACTTTCCACAGGCGGTCGAGCGGCAGCATGATAGGCAGCCACGAGCTGAGATGCGGCGCCGTCTGCAAAAAGTACTTGCGCTCTTTCAGAGCCTCCTTGACCAGCTCGTACTGCGCATAGTCCAAGTTCCACACGGCTTTTTCGAGGTAGCGAACACCGCCGTGTACGAGCTTGGTGCTTTTGCTGCTAGTACCGCTGCTGAAGTCGTCACGCTCCACGACAGCCACCTTCAGACCGCGTGTAGCCGCATCCAGGGCCACACCTGAACCCGTAGCGCCGCAGCCAATGATAAGCATGTCATACTCAGCATCCTTGTCACCACTCGTGCTTTTCTTCAGGTCGGCAATATGCTCGTCGCGTGGCTTTGTGCGAGGAAACCGGGGCAAAGTGAATGTGCCGTCGGCGCCATAGATGGGAGGAGGGACAACGGGGGGCTCGAAGCCGGGGATGTTGCGTGGGCGATAAACATAGTAGACGAGTCCACCCGTCCCTGTGGCCGCACCGATGGCGATGACCGCCCGACGAAAGGTGCCCGGACCAAAGAAGCGACGCATTGTGGGTGTTGAAAACTGGAACTAAAGCAGCTTCAAGCTGTCGCTTGAAGTGAGCTTCAGGAATACTTACTTTGCTGTTGCTGGCCGTCGAGGAGCCAGCCCTATCGAAAAGAAAGGATGCAACGTTGTAACAGAGCTGCAATGTCGATAGAACAATGTCGATGAAACTGATGCGAATAGGATCAAATGAAGTCGACGGGGACCACGGAATAAAGGACCTCGTTAACAAACGAGCTGATAGGATTGGCTGGTGTTGAACAGCTGCAGCAACAGTCACTAGTGAGAGCGATGACGACACGGTGGAGCAAGGGAAGATCGGTTTAGGTGAGAAGCGACATTTGGTTCAAATAGCGGCTGAAAAGAGACCGCCTAGGAAACGAAATCGTCAAATTCGCAATTAAATGGTTTTTTGGGGGGGGGGGGGGGGGGGGGAGACCAAAAACCAGGGCAGGACGAGAGAAGGAAAAAAGAAAGAAAGAACGACTGCTGCCCAGCCAAAAAAGAACACACTGTAGTCTCCACGGCTACGACCGAAAGTCCGATCCTCTCATCCAGAGCACCTTTTTTGTTTGCGAGAAAAATTGATTCGTTTCCCCATTATTCGGCTGTTGTACGGCTCGATCGCAGCTTGCATCGACAAGCGAAAATCTGTGTTCTTGCGTGGCTTTCGTTTGCCGCCAGCCCGGGGTGTCTCCGATTCACGCCGGAAGTAGCTGTAACTCGCATATGGGTAAAGATCTCATAGCACAATTACCTTACTGGTCTCAGACCTCACTTCCTCTTCCGGGCAGCTTCACTGTGTACTATCGCTCAACGAGGCCGACATGCTAAAAAGCAACGGCCCTCCTGCCCATGCTGGTCAGAATATTTCCTCCAATGACATGGGTCTGGAACAGCTAAAGTGGGGGCGTCTCGTGGCTGAATAAGCGTCGTAGACACACAACAATATCACATTTGTTACTGTAATCTCTCTGCCCCAGACTCTCGCAACAGCTATAAAGGCTTAAAGATACGGAAAATGCGAGAGTCCATCGACGTACAGCATACGTAGACGACTATTTAGTATGGCCTCAGCAGTCCCTTTGTTACAGTCATAACTCAATCAAACCAGAATTCATTGTGAAAGCAATTATTGATTAATCGTTACTCGTCTGAGTAGGCCTGAACCCTCTTGACTCGTGATGTCCGTTTTTCATTAGAAGAGCAGAAGAATCACGAAATCCTTCTATATCATAACCAGAGAGCTGATTGCCCAAAAAAAAACAAGCTAAAGATCAGCTCGGTATCGTAACGCCATAAACCGTTCAACATCCCTTTTCCTATTCCAATGACTCCGAGCAATGCTAAAAACAAAACTAATAACAAAAGCAAACGATGCTCCTTGGGAATTTCCGCCGCGGAGAGTCGAGACCAGATTATGTGACAAAAAAGAGAGATAAGGGCCAAAAAGGGGGAGAAATTAAGAGAAGATGGCAGGTAGGATGATGCCTCCACGGACCAGGCAGGTTGGAAAATAAGAGTCGGTTGCTTTCGCGCACAGTGGTATAATTGCTGACCAATAACGTCAACTGTGGTTCGCTGGGGACCGATTTCGAGGTCAAAGATGCCTCCGATACCGATACCGCCCTACTGTTGAAGGACTAGCCACGGTGGGCACAGATACTGTTGAAGATGGACTTAGCAGGTCCGGCACGTGCGAATTTTTCCGCTATGATAGCCGCGACGATTGCCAGTGAACATGCGATGGAAGAAACTCCGCCGTCGTGTTTGTCCATCACATCGCCGACGTCCAATTGCTTGTCCGCGGTCTGAGCTCATGCTAACAACACTGGTGGTACTGCTGCTGCTGTTGCTGTGGTTTTTTTGTTGTTGACGCTGCGCGCCAAGTCATCAATTAATGGTGGGAGGCTAGTAGCAACAGAGCACGAGTTCGACTTCCGGTGCACAAGCTCGGCTTCCCACCTGTAAAAATCATCATCGTAGCTCAGGCTTGCCGTGGTTGCGCGGGACAGCCGCCTCAAGCCAACATCGTCTGTAATGTTACTGGACCTGCTACCAATGGTTTGGCGGATGGTGATGCTGCTCTGTCCTGCGTGACGATCGACCGTGGTGGAGCTGCTGACCGTAGTCCCAGAAAGTTGGACAAGTCCATCAATGGATGTGCTGGAACGACAACCCCGCGGACCGTGGATGCGTCGCCGTTTGACAATGCGATGGTAAGCTCGTCGCCGTAAAGACTGGTTGCAGCGATTGTTGCAGTCTCCAGCGCCGCGGGCGTCGAAGTCGCACCGTAAGAGTTGCAATCGATGTGGAAGTCCAATGACTGGCCAACATCATGGATGCCGTTGTAGTCACTGTCATCATCACTAACAACGTCAAAAGGCAACCAACAAGCAGAGGTAACTACTTCACCGTCCGTTGGCGTTAGGGGCGATACCGAAGACAAAGGCGACGAAAATGCCGCGTTCTCGGGACAAATTCCGTGATAAGACGGTGGCGCACTCCGAGACAAGTCCGTTACGCGTCGGACACTACGCTGAGCATCGGTCAATGTCGACGCGGACATAGCGACTGGCTCTGTGACCGTTACTTGACACATTCTGGTCGCTTGTGCCTTGTTACCGACGGGCTGAGAACAAAGCGTTGTCCCGGATGAGGCTCCTCCCATTCAAAGCCACTGTCAATGACCAAACTGTTACTCAACTGCGGCAATGGAGCAGCTCTTTGACGAGTCGACGCAGCAATTTGGTCATCTGAATGTTTCTGTATGGAAATCGGTATTGCCATAGTTTCGGCTGGAGTGGCATTGATATCGGTGACGCCAGTCTGACCTGGTGCAGTTGCAGGGACTGCTGCGCTGTCAGTGGACGCTGGTGTGATTGTGCTCGTGGAAGAGTTTCTCGGTTGCGACACGACCCGCCGCCTTCATAAGTTCTGGCCGGGTTGCTGCTGGTCAACGGCCATCCCGCTCGATGCATCGCCATCAGCGGATGCCGAGGAGGAGCCTTCGCAAGCGACGGTGCTGTGGTTGCTGCCGTTCGAAGTATTGTTGGGGCGGCGGCTGGAGCGTGTCATTCGGTTCAGACTACCGAGGCCCAGCTTTGCGCTCATTCTTTTCCAGCCAGCATTGTGGACGGAAATGGCACGCTGCAGGCCGTTCGGCGACGTGCTGAAGTTCCAATCCGACGTCGGTGGTGTTGTCGGCGGCGTAAGCGGTTCGCCAGCCGGAGGGGTCGAGCTACCATTGTCATCGACGAGTCCAACACGCTCCACTGAGGATGCATCCGCGGAAGAGGCCGAAGGCGAGCGGCCCCGGCCTTCGCTACGGCGAGTGAGATTCAGCTGGGGCAGAAACGACGGCTTGGGGGAACGGCTGGAATCATCGCCACGAGGGCGTGATGAGTCCTTCGGCATACGCATACGAGTGCGACCCTGGCGAGCATCATGTTGCTGGTGGTCGTCGGCATCGTTAGTCATGGGCTGGTCCTGCTCATGGGCGGCTGTGTTTACAGAATCGACGAAGGAGAGCAAGACCGAGTCGTTCATAAGATCATAGACGATGGTGACAGCCTCGTTGAGTTCTCTAGGGTGGGGAGGCAAACGGCTCTTATCCAGAGCAAGGAGGCGGTCTCGGACGGGGCCAGGAAGGTTGACTTCGCGAGGGCCTAGAGGCGTGATGTAGGTGCCAATAAGTCTGCGCCAAATAGCACAAGTGTAGTCGCGTGCGTCCTGTGACCATTGTGCGGCATCGTCCTGGCCCTCGTCTAGTTGCACTTGAGCGAACGTAGTCTGATAACGCTCGGCCTCCATGGTGAACTCGAGCGTTTCCAGGCAGTGGTTCTGGGACAGGTAAGCCATAAAGGCGCCGAGGGTCCATGGTGGTGGTGCGGAATTCGCGAGAATATCTTTGAGGGTTGGGCGGTTGGTCGCCGCGAGAAAAGCGACACTTGTGGGTCGTGAGGATGCCATGGTTGTGGTAGACTTCGGAAGAGATACGTTCAAAAGAGATGACGAAGACGATGATGGGGGCGAGCGAGTCTGTGACGTGACAACGCAATCGCCGAGGCCAACAACTCCAGGCCTCCCCGCAACTGTTGAGGGCTCAGGAGAAAGCTCTCGTGGGCTGGTGGACGGGCTAAGGTAGGGCAGTTTTGAGGTGATCCGAATCCTCCTTCGTTTCATACTTTCGACAGAGCCGAATAGGTTAACGTCGGATTTGACCATTAGTCTGTATGGAAGGATGCCCAAGACGGAGACAACGCCTCAAAAGTCGGCACAGAGAAACGCCATGCAAGTTGTTCTAATTGGGCGATGTGTGAGGGTATACCGTCGTGGAAGGCAGTCGTAAAGCAGCAGAGACGAAAAGATTGACAATGTGCAACGCGTCAATAGGAAAACGCGAGGCAGTACTAAAGTCCTTTATTCGAGACTGCTCCATACGCCGTGTGCGCTTGTCGCCGTCATAAAAAAAAAAAAAGAAACGGGGAATGGTTCCCTCTCAGTCGCCGCGGCAGGGGCCTCTGTTAGGGTAGACGAGTTAGGGAATAGTAGTTTTCCAGATTTTATGCAGCTTTCCGAAGCAGCATAGTCTGAAAATGCGGTGGTAAACGATGCGACACAAGAGAACTGAAAAAATAGGTCAGGCGATATTCAGACAGAGCCGACGAGACAGGCGACATCCGATCGTGGGGTGAAACAAAGTCGTAAAGTCGGGAACACAACAGGTCGAGTCGTGATCAAAAATCTTTCGAAAGTAATAATGACAGGGTGATGAGAAAAGAAGTAAACGTGACCGAATAGGAAGTGGGCTCGACAGTAGACCTTTGGGGGGGGGGGGGGACAATATGCAAAAAGGGAAAGGGGAGAGGAAAGGAAGGCGTGAAGGAGGACGGGCAGAAGAAGGAATGGATGATGCGAAGATCTTAAGAGAAAGCGGCCCAGGCAAGAAGGCAGGAGTGAAGGATGGCCAGCTAGTCACTGTGCCTGGTGGTGGGTACAAGAAAGTACCTTGTACCGGCGTCTCCATAGAAGGAATCTCGTGCTTGTTGGCGGGCAGCGAAGGCGCAGATTGGCTCACTTGCTTGGCATTTACGGGGCTTCGAATTGTTCTGTGGAGTAATTAGAATGTGGGCTAGGAGACTAGCTGACTAGTCAGCCAGATCCATCGGGCAGGAAGAAAAGGTGACCCATCATTGCGGAGTGCGGTACATGGCTGCGTGCACCAACAGGGGGGAAGGTACAAAGGGGGTGGGGGGTAGACGCACCCCCTTTCGATGAAGGGAGGCGATGGGAGGCATCAGAAATGCAACCCACCACCAAGGACTTTAGCGGGCTTCCAGGCTTCTGGAATGTTTTCCATTTCCATCATAAAGGCAATAAGCAGGCAAGGAGTAGCCTGGAGCAGGTGATCAGAAGGGGATTATGGATTAGCAGACCACTAGCAGATAGCGGGCTTCCCTTCTAATCAGTTGCACTTTTGTAACTCTAGGTTCGTCAACCATGGTACTGAATCCCAACCTGCCACACATTTATGCCCATCTCGGCGATTCGATGCAAGACTCAGACTGACTGAGCCATCACTTAGTAAATTTCAAAGGAGATGGAAGAAAAAGTGTTCACATAGAAAGAAATAACGATTAACAGAATAGAGAGCGAAATCATTACGAAGTACCGAGAATATGTGTAGACCAGATAAACGAACCACGTCGTGGGCAGGATCCTAGTCGTCGGTAGGGTGCTTGTCCATCCAAATCAGCTGCCGTTCACTTGCACATTGTCAACAGGTGCAATTATTACGACGTATCCTCTGCGCAAAGGCTGCTTTAGCGCGTTCTGCAATGTGCAACAAAGCAAAATCTATGTTTTGGCTTGCAGCTCACAAAGGAATGTGATGACAAGGGCACGCTGTTGTGGGTGTTCACACACTTTGCGAGGGCGCACTTGATAAGAGAGGGGGGTGCGAAGGCTGGAGTGAAAACCATAGGCCAAAAGTCCACCCCAGCACGGTGGACGATCAAAAGGAAACAAGTGCAATTCTGACGGCCAACGGCTACAGAATCAATGTCAGTTGACAATCCAGTGTTTTGTCTCAACTTTTGTGTTGTCACCATCATACCACCCGCAATACGCCCCTGACCCCAATCAATTCCATTTGAGTTTTTTCTCATTCAGTCATTTTTTAACTTAAAGTTATATTCTCTTCTAGGTGCTTCTAAAGTACCTCTGTTATGGCCTGTGTTGGTTTCGCTTACGAAGTAGCGCAGTAACACGGCGCAAAGGCGAACTGCTAGCCACGCCACCGCTGTATGTATGGTGGGGCGACTTTGAAAGTAAATACGGCAGGGCCGATGAAAAACGAGAATGTGGCCGAGGCGTTGGCAAACAGGGGCGGGGAGAAGCAACGCAGGACGTATCGTTGAAAAAGCCAAACAAGCAACTGACAACCAGAGAACGAACAGGCAGAGGGCAATACTCCGTAAAAAAGGAGGAACGCAAATGAAAGAGCCCGGGTGGGCCGCAGTTGGACTGGCTTAAAACAAGATGCCACAACCAAAGAAAAAGAAACGAAGATGGCGGCCCAAGCGCAAATGTCATGGTCGGTGTAACCTGGCCGTCCTTTCCTGCACCAAGGGTGCGCGCAGAACGAGGTAAGCAGGCACGAAAACTTCCTCGTTGCAAGATACTTGTGTGATTCTCCGTTGGTGAGGTAGAAGTATATCCTACAACTACCAGAAAGCGCCTGGTCGGCGCTGTTGCGCAATTGCGCGAGATGCTCTAGATAACGGCTGAAAATCAGACGGCAAATGGGAATGCACAGTACGACTTCGGCAATGGGCAATTGCGAAAACAAATAGCAGTTATCATACGCATAGTTTTCCTAGTGTCCTCTGTTTCCGTCGTGTCCCTTTGTTCGCGACTGGCCCCGCTTCAGGAAAAGCTTGCTCTAGAAGCACGCTAGAAGAGTTCCAGTGGCGAGCCTTGTCGCCCGACTAAGCCAGGGCCAAAAGTCTGCAAACCCAAACAAAGTGAGTCAAAGGCCGAGAGACAGATTGCAAGGAGTGGTTGCACAGCCAACCACACAGGGTGTGAAGGCGAAAAGCCTTCACAAGCGGTGCAGCAAGGCCAACAGGATGTAAACTGTCATACAGACTGAATAAGTAAAAAGATAAGCTCCAGTATTACAGGGAAGCAAACAGAGAACCAACCAGTATAGAGGAAGGGATGTGCAGACGAAGAGGTTGGCGTTGATTCAAACCTACGGCAGTGAGCATCTGAGCTTTAGCGGGAGCTCCTGCTAAAAATGGCATCGCCAACAGCAATCCTTGGTGCTCTAACGACTGTGCCCACAGGTTTAACAGATCAGACCAGTAACGGTCGTCTGCTTGTCAGACTTATGTTGCATGACTTTTCCCATGTTTGTCGATATTGATCGACGTCTTTTCGTCATTTCTTATATTTCGGCTTTCTTTCCCTCTGCTAGTAGTTTCTTTTACCCTTTCTCTTATTCCGCCGACTCGAACTCTGTCTTGCCATTTACTTTGGTCAGCAACAATTAGCGGCCAGTACCGTAGGCTAAGCACCAAAAGAGTAAGATTCCACGCCTGAGATCGCCCCTGGCCTCTTTAACTTGGCGACACCCATGAACGGGAATTCAACGGCCAATGGGAAATGGACCTTGATAAAAATATGCAGAAATGCAGAGGGGGACGTGGCATTAGCGGGCAGATAGGGCCGCTGGACTTAGCAGGTGGGTGTGAACGCCTACAAAATCATGACACGGTCGATCAGAATTCTGAACTTAGTCTCAGTTGAGGAACTGATGGCGCCAAAGACGGAAGCGGCGGACATGAATATACATAACAGTCCGGGCTCACAAAGGTACAATATAATGTATGGAACATAGCTGTCGTGTCAAATGGTACAGGAATGGAGCATGAATGGAATGTAGAAACAAAAACAGATAGAACACAGATAGAAATCGGATAGAACTCGGGTAGAACTCGGATGGAACACAGATAGAACACAAATAGAACACAGATAGAATGTAGAATGAAAGAAACGAAACAGCCCCCAAATCGCCTTCTGCCATTGGGAAAGGGACGTCGAGATCAAGCAAGCGAGGCAAGGATCAGAGGGTGGCACGCAGCGGGAAAGCTTCAGTGAGGATGGGAGGTTGCAGGTGGGCCGCAGCCCATGCAATGCAAGACGTCTATGTTGTACTTCGTAAGTGCGCGAGCGGCGCGAGGAGAACCCAACCCCAGCATTTCCGCCTCTACAGTCAGGCCGGTAGGCCTTAGAGTGGGCTCCAGTGGAGACTTCCAGCTGACAACTGTTGGATTGTTTTGCTCTGAGAAGGAAAGACCCAGAAAAGCAAGCGCCAGAGGTCTATGCCCCTTCATACCTCGAGGATCGTGGCTTTTTTCTCCTGCGCGCGCGTCCTGCCTCCCCCTGCGACACCTTGATGGCGATCGTTTGTTTTCCTCTCTATAAACCATGGAGCAAAGAGCACCGACAACAGTCTCCAAAGCTTGAAAGCAGTAATTTGCCGTCACCATTCACCCCCATATGAACCACAGTCAAATACTTTCCGGTTTCATCAACTCTCTTCACCGTTTTTGTTGTAATGCAAAGACACGTCGCATCCTGTGCACCGCACTCTGACCGCTTTACCATTTTGATCTCATGTTCTGTGCACAGCAACCACAAAATGTGGCTTAATTGCTAATATTCCCCGAGATAGCCCCTATCCTTGCACACCGTCCTCGACACCACTCCAGCCACCAGGACCGTGAGTACGACCACGACCAAAACCGACATCGCTTCGACTGCTTTCAACCTGTCTTACAGCACCTCGGGAGACGCGCTAGCTGCCGGTTTGTTCATACAAGGGCGTTTTTTTGCCGTCTCCCAGCCTTGCCAGGTTCAACATCGGAAGACGTGCGGTGTGTTTTCAAATAAAGTATCACGAGCGGGAAACGAAGCTGCACGTTGAACACTAACCGGTTGTCCGACGAGGTCCTGCAGCTACTCATATAACTCGGACAGTGGTATTTGCAGTGTATAGTGCTTGTTTTACACTCGCTGGTAAAATACTGGCAGGCCCAAACCCAGTTAGTAGCCAGGCTGCTGGGCAACATTGTGCCGTGAGGTCATGTGGTTGTCAACCACATTGTCAGTTTTGATATGATACGCTACTGTCCCTTGTTGGGGTCTACGATGTAATAACTGCTGGCGTCTTCTTTCTTACACTGGCTCGGGGTCGAGTTGTCACCTGGCTCAATCCAGTTGACGCAGATACATTTTGGTCAAGGCAGCTTCTTGGCGCTTGCATGATACCGTCATATTCTGGAGGAGCTTCCTTTGTTAGCACCGTCCTTCTTTATGTCCTTCTGAAGTTAACCGTTCCACCTGTATTTTGTAAACGTAGCCAGAAAGCTCTAGCTATGTAATTACGATGTAAAAGTAAGATAATATACGGTATGGAGAATGTATACGAATAAGCGAGTGCTCGTGGACTTCGATTATCCCACATCGTGAATACAAGTGCAGGTATTCCCCGTCTTACGTCCTTTCCTGGCAACTATTAGACCGGAACTGTCACGGCGTTAAATTTCCTGTATTTTGGAGCGCACGACCATTGTGTACCAAAGTTATTATTTCACTGGATGTCCCTCCACGGTAATCTCGTTACACTCGGTACTTGCACGATCATTGTTTGGATTCGTGATACAGAAAATAGTCGAAACAACCGGCTTCGCCATCTTTCGGTCCAGGGTGGTTCTGAAAATTAAGGCACATTGTAACTGCACTTGTGTAAGACGTGTCCCAAATATGCTTTCCCGAAACAACAGAATACGTTTGACGGATTACGTGTCCTATGGCTTCCTTAGTATATATATATGTACGTATAATTCCTTCTTCTTTCGTATTACATTAATAATATATACTAATCGTGAGATCTCTCACTATATACGCATTGTTACCGTCCCTGCGCCGCACCCTTGCACCTTCATCGCTTTGAATAGGCGGATAAATTTCTAGCTGGGTCTTTACCTGTTATTCATATAATACGTCGTACATATACGTCGTACATATACGTCGTACATTTACATGTGCATTTGTAACAGCAGGCCGTCTGTGATGTATATGTATATCATGTCATTCTTTCATCATATCGCATCCTCGTCCTGGCCCCAGCCGCATCGTCTCCTGCGTTTCCCTGTAATACGCTACTACATAATGCACCATCTTACATGTGTTACATAAGATATCGAGGATACGAACGTATTTGCACAATAGACTGGCATGGTTTACTATTACTTTCTCACCCTTACAGTACACAGCTACATTGCCTACACATATTCCGCCACCAGTGGCGTACATATGCCGTATGTATAGGATAAAGTGCGCATACTCCGGACTGGCCAGACATATCGTACGTTCTGTAGACCAACCAGATCTCGGCAAGCTGTATATTCGTTTTGCTCTGGCAAGTTCCGTCTGCTGCCCTCTCGTGTTCTAATTGGCTAAAATCGATATTACCAACCCACCTTTCCATGCGCTGTTAACTCTTCCAGTCATGTTTATTTGTCCTTGTTCATATTTTCTTGACGCACTTCCAACCTCGTTGGACCCCAGTCAACGAGTAACGACCGTGGAACGGCTGGAGCATAGTTCAGCTCGAGGAAGCCAACATGGTAAAGCAAGTAGAGTATTGCGAAGCGAAGCTGTCATATATTGACCTAACGTTTCATTTCTTAGCAACCCTACCTCCCTCACCTGCAATATTACCATTTATTTGTACTGGTATAATATGTCGCCTAGTCGTCGTTCTGCCCGGACATCTAGAGTTGGCAGGGGGATGCGTGTGAAGATTATTGATATTCTAGATATCACTCCTAACAGTCTACCTTTACTTTCAATGGTGCAACGAAGTGAAGGGTGTCATAAATCGGACGATAAACTCTTCATTTATTCGACACTGCCCCACGCGCAGTCTGGATGCCCCATACTTTGCGTCCAGGCGCTTGTCTCTTGCACTTTTTGGACAGTGAGCCTTCTATTCCTTCGTGCCAGGAAGCTGTCTTCGTTTCTCTTTTCTCTATTCGGCGTACGTCGGAGGACAACCGATAGCAGCAGCTGCCAAACAACGACTAGACCGTCTCTCTAGCCGGCAGTGGACTAGCTATTGTTGAACATCCCTATAATATACCATTGAATCGGTACGGGACAACATACGACGCAATGCGGAAATCATACAGATCTCAGAGATGGCGGCACATTCAAGGAGCCAAGGCCCTAGCGAGTCCCCGAGTCAAAGCCATGTGAGCTACCCGGTAGCGGAAAACATACGGAAAAAAGAAGGTTGAAAGCGGTTTAACCTCGCCGTCGCAAACCAGCTAACCGATGGGCGTAGCTAGGCCAGTGGCGATGGCCAGGGCCAGCAGTTCGCAATCACGGAGATTGGTACGGAAGAGGAAGGCATAAACTTTTAGTGTCTCCGTCAACAGAGAGATCCGTTCTGGCTTGGCCTTTGTTGAGGCCTCTTACCTGAAAAGGCAAGTATGGTTACGGGGTAGTCAAATGTTGGAGAGGGATACGGTTAATATCGTGATGCAGCGGCATTGGTCAAACTAGGATAGACGGAGCGAAGAAGAGAATGGGCCAAGAAGCCTGAAAAGAAAAGAACAAAGGTACTAAGAAAAAAAGGAACTACTTTCAGCCCATTTCCTGTCATACGAAATGGGGTTCTCAATCCGAGGGAAGGGATACGCAGAAAATGAGGTAAAACGATTTGAAGTGCCTGAACTGCATAATTTCTGGAAGCGCCGAGGGGTGGTGTATCTTACAATGACAGCCCTTTCGCTGCTTTTTCTTCTGTCGATTTCTCCCGAAGTGGACACGGTAGGGGTATATTGCACAAGATGACTGTTTCTAGAAGATTACCACTTTCGGAGTAGCACTCATTAAAGTGGATCTTTCGTCACGGCTTGTCCGATGGGCGGCACTCGGGACACAAACGGTGATAGGGGAGCGTGGTTTGATATCTTACATGCATTGGAAACGGCCGTTGCAAGTATTGCAAGCCTCGTTGTCACACAGAACCATGCACGGGCTGCTCCAAAGCACGACAAGTGACATCGGATTATGGAGTTCCTGTTCAAAGAGAGCCGTCGACGGAGAACTGACTAGCATTGGGCTCCGAATCGTAACAGTTGAAAAATTACGTCCCAAGAAAGGAAACGAAAGAAAACAGAATACACTCCTACAGTCAAGACCTGTCCGGCCCAAAGGGAGACGTCCAGCGACAGGAAACAATCTGAGTTCGTCGTACGAGGGAAAAACATGAGACCTGCACTGTGGTGGAATCAAAAGTGGACTCGACAAGTGCCAGGTGGAGCGTTTAATGGTTGACTTTTTGTTTTCTGTGTGTCACCGCCTGCTGTGCAAGGCCTTGAGCCGCGAAAAGCCTCTTCTGAGCGAGCGAATAACATATGGTGGATTAGGCTCGGCTGTTGGAGACGGCTGCTGCTGGTACTATGCTTCGCACTTCCGAGAGGGCGTCTCCCCCGACCTTTTCTCGAACATCGTGCCATAAAGGATCTGCCAATACAGACGGTGCAATTTAGGCTCACGGCACGCCTTTCTCGACTGGGAAAAGACAATAAACGGCGAGCCGAGACCGAGCTCCGCTGCAACACGGCTGCCCGTCATGTTGTATAGGGCGACGGTTTTATGTCGTTTTGGGCGCTGACTTTCTTAGAGCAGTGCGAATTGGGAAAGTACAAGCACCAGTGGCTATGGTACGTTTTGTGCTAGAATTCGTTCCTTCGTCTAGTGTGGGTATCCCCTTGTCCCATATCGTATCGTACTAAGAATGTATCTAAGTACACTAAAAAACAGGCCCGTATCCGATCCCCTTCCCTTGCTGGCCGGCCGGCTGTTTCCCTATGCTCTTACCATCCCTTGAGCGTAGCAAGCGTATCTATGCTCCTTGCACGTCGTGCACTGATATAAACGCGTTGAATATCCTTGTGAAACGCAAATTTGATCCTCCGATGACGCCAGTCGCAGTGTGCCATGTAGTCAATGCTGTTGGTATCCATCTCCGAAAAGCAGAAATGAAAAAGAGAGAAAGAAGAAAAGAAGCAAAAATAATTAGAACACGTAACATATTCAGAACAAAATGATGACATAAATGCAAAGTGACGTAAGTCAAGGAACTGTTTCTCACAGCCCAGTAAGGTCTAGGTCGCCAGAGAAGCCGCCATTGATGAGTGTGGCGGCAATGCGGTCGCGCTGTAGAGGCATTTCTACAGCCTTGTAATAGGACGGATCAAGGCCGAGTGACAGAAACAGTGCGTTGGTAATGGTATGTACGCCACAGTCCCAGCCATTCGTTTGGCGCGGGGAGTCGTAGTGTTGCACATGCCACTTGTCCGAGAACTTGTCCTTGAGAAGCTCCCTAACCCAGCGCATCACTGTGTCGGTAACTTCGCGTCGGCCAGCACCTTTGTTGCGCAGCGAGTCCATGTGCGTGATCGTAGTGCGGCCGGGCCGCACCACGACCAATGTCCAGTGATTGTGCTCGCAGATGGGAATGAGGATTGTGTCGATCTTAAGGAAGTTGTCCCTTGTCACACCCACACGCTTCATCCAGCGTTCGGTACCAGCAGCGCCTTTGGTGGACAGCGGCTTCCAGAAGAAGGAAGTGAATGCATGGCACTTGGGTGTTTGCATCTTCGGGTTTGTGATGCCTACCTTGCCGTTGATATAATTGGCCAGGTGAAGCAACGAGCCGTTCACAATCTCATCGTTGAGCCACTCTGACTTGCTGACAACAGTCTTAAAGTCGTTGCGTCGGAGAATGGTCCCTTCCGGCGACTTGGCAATGTCTTTGTTTGGGTCGGCGCAGACAGCAGAGTTCACACGGGAGTGCCACGAGTCCGATAGAGACGAAATAACCTGGCGTGCAGGTGGACGCAGCCCAGACCGTTTTGCAATCTCTTCTTCTTCCTTGCGACGGATTTCTGCCTCTCTCTTCAGACGTGCGGCCTCTTGCGTAGCATGCCTCTCTTTGGCAATAGTACGCAACTCGTCTGCCTTTAATTTACTTATCCGAAGTCGCGGCATGAACGTGATGTCATCATCATCGTCTTCTGGGAAGATAGAAGTCCAAGGCAAGCGGCGTTGGTCAGCGAATTCAACACCAGCCGCCGCATTTTCGACATCAGTCTCATCATCTGATGCAACCTCAGTTGTTGCAGGAGATGGCGGCAATGGCACACCAGCGGCGGCTACAGCAGCTGCGTCCGCCGCTTCTTTAGTATTTCCAAAATCGGTGCGTGCCGTCGTCTCTAAGCGGGAGCGCTTGAATTGTCGAGGATCCGGTGTAGCTGTTTTCGCTTTCCGCTTAGCGGGCATCTGATAATCTTTGATAAAGGGTAGTGCATAAAACTTTGTGCGACACGGTTGACCATGGGCACCGGCCTTGTATCTCTGGGATAGCAAAGACCGAGAGGGCGAAATGAGGAGGGGCCCACTGCCATTTGCCAGGCGGCGAGAAGCTTTGAGAGAAGCTGCAGCAGCGCTGACGATTCGCGATCTGCGAAGAGCCTCCTGTGACCGCGCACTCGATGTGCCGTTGCCATATATGCGGCAAACTGGAGGGTTGCGCCATTTGAAGAGAGAAACGCTTGTCTCGGCGCGGCTGCCGAGCCACAGGTTACGCAGCTCTTCCGCTGTGACCGATTCCACTGCTCCGTCATCGTCGTCGAAAAGGTATCCCGGAGGGTGGTTTTGCCGCTCAACTGAAACAAAACTTAGAATGGGCTGTTGGCGGTGGAAAGCTTCCAGGTCGACAAGCAACTTCATGAGGGACAGCTGGGAAATTTGCATGCCTGGGTGGCCCCATTGGTGTGATTCCAAAATGGCAAATGCCAGGAAGTCGCCCACAGCGCAGAGGCCACAACGACTGTCCCAGAACTGCTGTACCGACGTGCTGATCTCGTTGTACAGCACAATGCCTTGGGACTTCATGGTCTCAAAGTTGCCCGGCGCGTAAAGGACGGAAATCCACCGCTCTGTTGCCTCGATGGCTTTTAAAAACTCCACCGAAGCATCTTTCCAGGCCTGCTCCGAGTTTTCACCGGAACGCTGAAACATGAAATTGTGAACAACGGCCGACAAGCGTGTCTCGTGGCGGTTTTCATCGTCAAAGCGCCGCACAACGGGTCGCGGGTAAGGACAGCGGGCAACATGTCCGGCCACGAGGTCGTCTTTCCACGCGCGCAGAAGTGAGGCGATTGCTTCAAATCCGGCAGGAGATATGTGGTCGTGAGGACCGTCACGCCAGATAAGTTCGTAGTCTTGGCTGAAGGGGAGTGGGTCGGGGGCAATGTTCGTGGCAGAAGTAGGCGGTTTTATGCGGTCGACCGTGATTGCGTGGTGTGCTCGATCGGCCGCCACATATCGCGCCTCGGGGTCATCGGTCGGAGTGTTATGCTGCAGTATTCTCTCAGATATAAATGAGAAGCCGTTCCAAAACAGCTCCTTCAAAGTTTCCGGCCGCATGGCGGCCGTCATGGCGCGTAGCCAGCCAAGCAATCTCCGAGCCAAGGCGACGACGTCTCTTCGAATCTGCAACGCGTTGGCTTATCTCCCAGTTTGCGACTCGAAGGCGCGTCAACAAATCTCTTCTGGTCTTGGTATGTCCGCCAGTGCCGTCTTTCTTTGCGCTGATTGCAGGGCTTTTGGGTGTCCGTCGGTTCGGGGAGGGTGAGCTGGGGGTTGGTGATCGCGAAAAAAGCAAGTGAAGCAACTCTCGGGCGAACGTCAAAAAAGTGTCGATGGCCATGCCATAGGTGGCTGATGGTATCCGTGTTCGTGTGTTGAAGCGAGAGGAGTCGCCGCCGATTGCGGTCGAGGGTGAGTGGCGGGCGAACAACGTGCGCTTTGTGGTCGCGATTCTTGGTTGCAGACTTGCACTCCACACAGACCCGTTTCGGCGGCAGCTTCCCTAAATTTTCTTTGATACGGTGCGAAAGACCCGCTGCCAACCTCGCCCCTGCAAGGAGCTTAACGGAGGCCTAGAATAGTCGTTAATTGAGTATGATGATGACTCATCAAGGCAGTCCTCTATTCATATGGTGCACCAAGCATCTCTCTGAACTGCTATTGTTCCCACTGCACTTATACAACAGAACTGCATTGTTGTCGATGAGCCGACGATGAACATACGAATTAGTAGGACTGTTTGACCAAACCTAGCAATTGTTTATATGCCAAGCACTCTTTATAGCGCTCTCAGTCATAATTGCGACTTTCCAAGGAAATGAGAAGAGTACCGTTTGTCCAGAACGATTAAACTTATAAAATGGGATTAAATTAATTTTAAAAATAATCAAGTACATCGGACTACCACACGCTGAACTTACTGCCGAGCGTTGGCCTCAACACAGACTCTTAATCTCTATATTCCGATTTTTGAGTTTACTACATTACATATGTACTTTGGCACACTCTATGATGTGGCTATGCAATACATAAAATAGGACAGCGGATAACAAAATACAACAAGGAGAAAGTAGTTTACAGCTGCGCCGACTCTTGGCCGAGCTTCTTTGTGCAGAATGACCCGAAGTAAGCGTTGAGCGCATCCAATGTGCCGCTGCCCTCTACAAGGCTCGTAACAATACCAACATAGCCGTCAGGTCGGACCACAACAACGCCGCCATGGTCTTCGTCGAAACCCATTTTAACATGTGCCGACGCACGTGCGTCCGGCACACGGTAGCTCCGTCGATCGTCGGCGTAGACGTGATCCCGGTACCGTGTGAGAAGGCCCGGCACATCGCGCGAGATCTCGATATCTTGCCGGCGGCCAGCAAAAATGACGCAGAAAGTATAGAATAGGCTGTGGGGGTTGTGCTTCTCGTGATACGAAACCGTGTCCACGTCCGCTCGTTGGTAGGAGGCGTAGAACGAGTTGCGTTTCCGCATGCCACTCTCAAGGTCTCGGAGAGCGGCCGCCGTAGTCGATGCCTTGCCAGCAAAGATAAAAATACGGAAGGAGCCGTTCATGGGCACCTCCTGTTCAAGATGCACAACGTTGGCGTCCACAACGCGCGTCACATCTGCATTAGTCAAGAGCCGGCCAGGGCGCAGCTTGTTGGCCTCCGGGTCGACAGTTGCCAACTGTGCTGGGTGGTCAGGGGACCAGGTAATCAGACTGGGCTGGTACTTGACGCCGTAGCCGCTTGTGAACTCGCAGCTCTCCTTGAAAACCTGCACAAACGCATTGTCGTGCTGTTCCTCACTGCTCGGGTTCGAAGGAGCCTTGGACTCGGTCGCGGCTTCCACCATGCTGGCGGCTGGGGGCTTCTCAGAGAAGAGCTTGGCGTATTTGTTGTCGAAGGAGAGGAGCGTCTCGGCCACCTCCTTGCGCTCAAACTGGTACGTCTGCAGCAGGCTGCGGTTGGCAAAGCCCTTCTCGACAAGGTGGATTTTCCAGGCGAGGTTCTGGGCGTCGAGGAATGCGGTGTTCATGCCTTGACCAGCTTTCGGCTAGAGCACACTGTTAGTACCAATGAACCGGATGAACATTGTGCACCGATACAATAATAAAACACTCGAGGGATCCGTACACTGTGAGTGTGGCAAGCATCGCCCCCCAAGAAAACGCGATGATCAAGCGTGTAGTTGTCAGAAATACCCTGGCCGATAGGGTAGACCGAGTACCACTCAACCCGCTCCCACTCGATTGAGTATGGCTGCAAAATCTTCTTTGCATGTGCCTGCACTTCCTCCTCGGACGCCGTCTTCCGCGGGTTGAAATCTGAGTCCGTGGAAGAGGCAATCTGAATATACAGTCGGACCATGTTATTTTCACGCGGAATGACCATGATGGAGCCGTCCCGTGAGTGGATGGTGCACTTCATCTGTATTCGAGGAGGGCAGGATTAGCAAGGGCGTCCCATCAGTGTCCAGAACAAACCTTGCACGGAGACTCGCCTTGATGTCCGGGAAGTCGGTCTTAACAACTCCGTCCATGACGCCCCACACATAGGAAATTGGGTCCTTGTGGCGGACCTGGATGCCCAGCTTCTGGCGAATAAATGACCGTGCACCTTCGCCGCCAAACAGATACTTGGCCCGGACGGTCTCCTGCGCAGAGCCATCGACGTGCTCGAGTTGGACCTCAACGGGGTATTCGGGATTCTGTGCCTCGTCGGAGTGGAAGCCTTTGATCGTCCACGGCCGCAAGATGGAAACGTTGTGCTTCTCAAGATCCGATATGAAGACGCGCTCGATGAGTCCTTGGTGAAGAAGGGTTGTGAAAGGGTACCGGGCATCTATGAAGCTGGGGCAGCTGGCCCATGTTCCCGTGCGCTCAATGCCGTCGCCGCTCTTGGGTGGGTCCCAGAAAGCAACCTCATACACGCGAGCTGGCTGGTGAGCCATGATGGCGGGCTTCAGACCCATATTGCGCAGAAGATCGAGAGAACGTGGCTGGATACCATCGGCACGGCCCGTGGGTGTCGGCTCTGGTCGGTTATCAATGTGCCTGATCTTGTAGCCCCATCTTGCGAGAAGAGTTGACAACATCAAGCCAACAGGACCAGCACCCACGATGACTAGGCACGGGCGAGTAGCAAGTTAGCAACCCCAGACCTCAGAATCTACGGGAAGCAACTAGGCTGGCACCGCACGAGCGTGTAAACATACCAATGTCATAGTGCGGCGCAGATTGAGACGTCATATCCGCGTAAAAGTGGTAGGTAAAAGTGGATGCGAAGTTTTGGGATGCTCTGTGTGATGCCTTTCTGCGGGCCTGTACAGTCACAGAAACTTGTAGGTCTAATGGGAGCGGGCGGAAAGTGTCCGTACAGCGCAGTCGTTGGGTGGTGATTCGGTAGGAGAGTAGAGTGTGTACACGAGAAGTGTCCTAAATGTTGGCAGTAGGGTAGTCGGCGGGTGGGAAAGAAGAAACGGGGGATGGGAAACGAGAAATATGTCCCCGTTTATATCATGCGCGCCGCAATACGCTCGTACGGCTTTACAAAAGAAATATCGGACTGGTCAGCTACCGGAAGGGAAAGCTACCCATGCAACCGTCGCAACTTGAACCCGCGATTAAAGCATTGTAAAACAGCGCGAGATATTTGGACAGCGAGAGCCATGGCGAGAGACGATTGTGGAGGAAGCCCCCTTGCTACAGATAGCTAGCCAGTACACGGCAATATCGATCGGTAGTGTATTAACCACTGGGCTGTGATATGACGACGATGTTCTGGCTATGCGGGACCAAACCGACGGATAGTTGGACAATTTCCTTGTGGGGGCTACGACAGGACGGATCGTAGTGGCGCTTCGGGAGATACAGACGGGAGTTGGGTGAGGATAACTGTCTAGACGGTGCAAATAATCACAGAAACTGACTTTGCACGGTGGCGAAGAACAGGGGTTGGGGGGAATTGGGGATATGTGGGGCATATTCTTGAAGAACGCGAGAGCGCCGAAGATTAATACGACCTACGTACTTTCTTCTTAGCGCAGTCTGGTACACAGACAAGAGTCGCTTTTATCGCACGTGTGGCCCCCTTTTCGACAAAATCAACACTATGCGCGTATGACAGCAACCTCAGTTCGGAGAAGATTACGGCAAAGCCACGGCGAAAAAATAGGCACCTAGTGGGTCTGTCCCAAGCCTTATCTACGACACTTTGATGATACCCTTCCGACAGCAGTAGCCGAGCAGAAGCGCATCATGGTTTCCACAGTAGGCTCTGTCCACCGGTCGCCAAGATGCCCACCGCGGGAACCGAGAGCGGCACTGCATCGCAGTCAGCCGCTTAGGAGAACGGCTCACATTTGCAATGCGAGCCGACCTGAAAAGTTGTAGCGTCGTGTCGTATAGTTGGACTCAGGTATCCCCTACTCTTCCGTCTGCGCAGCCATGCCGGAGCATCAAATGGATCGGGGCCAGACTCGGGCCACTTCCGGGACGGCGGTATCTCGAGGTACAGGTCGTGCGTTGTGTGCAGGTCACCTGTTGACGATGAGGATAGTAGAAGCGTAGAAGCCATTGAGACCCCGGACGTGAACATTGTTTTAAGAGACTGTCAAGTGGCGAGGCCCGCAAACAAGTACAGCTGTACTGCCCGCATCGCTCTTTCCACATTTGGAAGGCAATCGCATCTTTTCGCTGTCCTTAGATTTTTGGCATGGCAACAGAACGGCCGACAACAAATAATACAAACGGGAAGTGTAGAAATCCGTCGAGGCCTTGTTCTTGCGCTCTACAATGGACTGCCTTCAAAAATCTTCATTGGCGAAGGAGGTCAGAGAGGATACCTTCGAGGACAGCATCTCAGTCCCCAAGGCAGTCCCATTGAGAAACCTTCTAGAATAGCACATCAATGACTTGTGGTCACGGGGTCACACCACTTGGCTGCTCCTTCCTCGTTGCTGTTCTTGAGAAGCCGAGGCAACCGCGTCTTTATTTTATTCTGCCTTCCCATAAATCAACTCACGACCACAACAGCACTAGGTCTGGATGTCTACATGCAATCTCGCTCAATAATGGCATCCCCTGACACAGAGCCGATGATGGGAAATTTCATCCCGCTGCAGTCGTCAGAGGGCCTCTTCCTTATCCCGCCCAGACGCACGCGCAGCCCTCGCCGTCTGCGTTCGCGATCACCCCGCCGGCACCGACAGGAGCCTGGTGTACACCTACATTTGAGCCTGACAGACTCGCAGATGGACAAATTGACCTCGACGTACGCTCTACCGGACGGTAACTGAATGCGTTGTGGTGGATCTTGTTCGCTAATTTGTATCGCAGCATAGCAGTGGATGACGGGCCCAGGCCGAAAACCCACCGTCGCTCGGATACAACAGACGGCGGTGATATCGGACTCGCTGCCACCCGGCGCCATCAGTCCACCGCGGACGACTTACACCCGCCAGCAGCACCTGTCCCTCTCCCCATTCTTCCAGGCCGCGAAAAGACAACATCGGCTACCTCAGCCGCATTGGAAGAACAGCACCCGGGCATCTCCTTTATCCATCGTACACGTGGCCGGGGCCATAACGACAACCGCCAGGATACTTATGGCTACACAGACTCCATGCTGTATTCGTCACCAACCCATAGCAATGTTAAGGCATCATCCCCCTGTAAGCATTCACCAGCCCAGGACAGCATGTCGACTCCTGGAACCAGCACACACGCAACGATAGAAAGCAGTGGGAAGGCGCGCAGCTTTGAGCTCGGCCCTGCAGCTTACTATCGTGGCGAAAGTGGTACCAACCTCCAGGCTGCGCCCCAGAATCAGCGGCAGATTCCGGAAGAGCCCGATATGACAGACGCCTCGTCGTCCATCTACTCCATGGACGACCTAATCAAAGCCATCCCGCATATCCACCCTCTCTATGTCAAACGAATCGCCGAGATGGGGCCCCCTAACAGGTCACCTGGACTGTCGCCCCAGCATCCGTCCAACACGCTTCAGGAGTATACTGCCTAGGCAGCAGTGTCTCCGATGTCCGTGTCTGAGCAGTTTGTAGGTGGAGATGGTGTGATTAGCACACCGATTGCTACGGGGGTTGGTACTGGTGAGAAAGCTGAGGTTATCGGGCATCGTACAGCGGATGCAAAGCCGAGCGGCGAATATGCTTCTATTCTTGCTGATACCCCTTTGCAAGCAGATGAGGCTGGTGTTGCGTCACGTGGAATGTATTCACCTTTAACGAGTCTCTGCAACGAGCCTCGGTTCGCGACAATGCGAAGGGGACACAAGGTCATGGTTGGCCAGAACGGGTGGCTTGAACGCCCAGGCAGCATCGCTAAGAAGCCGGAGCAACCTAAAAAAGCAGGCTTTTTTGACTCACTGAAGCGCATTGCGAAAGAAGTTGTACGTTGCGAGATTAAAACGCGCTGGTGCGATAGAATCAATGCTAATATCGTCCAAATAGGCCGATGCAACAGAAATGAAGTCTTCCCGCAGGGTGAAAGGTGGCGAGCGCGGACGTGCCTCTTCTCGTGTACGGATTTCCCTTGACCCACGTGAACAGAGCCTCTTATACTGTGAGCTCGAGTTCCTTTTGACGTCAGCACTGGACTGCTATATCAACAGCCAGTTCAACGCTGGGCGACTAGACGCCGATAAGTACAAAAAGGTTGTCGATGCCTGGCACCAAAAGGGCCGCCCAAAGGTCGTAGGCTTTCGCTACGATCTTGAGACTCAATTGGATCTTGTGTTTCTTCATATGAAGGACTTCCGGTTTTATGGCGACCGCGCTAGCGTACCGGCAGCGATCTCGGGAATCCTAGAGGCCATGCGAGTGAATGCGCGCGCATTGAGAGTTCGCACGTTTTGTCAGCCAGACTCGGTCATGGCCAAGCAACTGCTAGACTCGCAAAGCCTTCTGAATCTTCTCGGCAGCGCTGAGCAGCGCCAGATTCAGCTTGCTGAGGTCGTGCAATTTTTCAAAATTGTCCTTGAGCGTGAACACAAATTGCAGCGCACCGAAGAGGTTCGTGGGTTACCCCAGTAATTCACAGCCAAGACCCTTCCACTGGTACCAGAGGGCCACGGGGCCGCTCAAGTCACACTCGAGGCCGCTGATCTTCGTCGTGCCGTGGTTTTGATTTTGAATTTGGCCGTAGGGAGCCGATCGTTCACTTGAGTCGGTATTCCTACATATGAGCGAAGGAAAGAATGGGGAATTGCCAACAAATGGCCGGGTGTATGGAGTACTGATGTTACGCGAATATAATATGTGCTTGGTGATACCAGGCCAGGGGCGGGAGAGGTAGGCTCGCGATACTTCGGAGAATTTGCAATAGTTTACGGCGGTGGAGATGCCGGAGTTCGTAACTTTGTTTTCAATGTTCGGTGGTTGTCGGCACTACGTCTCTTGTACTTTTTTGTTATTGTTTACGAGGTGAAATTTACTTGACTTCCCCTCACCCCCAACAAAAGAAAATATGATTAAATGAACGAGACGCAAAATAAGACGTGAAATTGTTTTCATAAACGCGAACTGAAAGCCGGAACAGTTAAAATAGGCATCGAAATCATAATCGTCAAAGCAGCTTCCGCAACACAAAGGAATAAACATGAGCTAATCATAAGCCCTGAACACGGCCATGTTGGTTTCCGCATCACCGACGGTCGTCCCTGTCATCATAGGACCTCGACGAGTTGTAATAGGAATCAGCGGTTCCGCCGTGTTGGGGACGCTGAACGCGAGTGCGGCTATTGCTGCGACTGCGGCTTAGGCTGGCACTCGGACTGCGGCTGATGACAAGGTTGCGCTCGCGGTTATTGCGCCGTCCACGTCGACCGCCGCTCTCGTAGTCATCATCGCTGTCATCATCGCCCCGGCTGCTACGGGCGTGGCTGTGGGGACGGTCACTGATACCTCTGCTGGTGCCACCGCCGTGATATCCGAACTCCTGCGGTCTGTGGTCGCGGTCCCAGTCATGGTCATCCTTGTCGCGCTCTTGCCGGCGGTGTTCGACACGCTTCTCAATCGCATTGGCGCCGAGGCCGCCAACGGCCGCACCCACAATGGTCGAAATCAGCGTGGCCTTCTGGTGGTCACGCGAGCTGTGGTGACGGTGGTCACGTTTGTCGCGTGCACGCGATGCGGCCTCGGAGGCTTCGTGGGCGGCAAACCCGCCGACGATGGCACCAAGGACGCCGACACCAATGCCAGACTTGGAAGTGCTAAACGTTTTGTCGGCGGCATGCTTCACTTTCTCAAGTGGGCTGTGCGAGCCTTCGCGGAATCGGTCTGGCGACGGTGAGCGGTCACTACGATCGCTGCCGCGCCGCGAGAGCTCAGAGCGCCCAGTCGACAAAACTGGGGGTTGCGACCGGGGACGATGCCGTGTTGGTGGCACTTGGAGGGAGCCGTGGCGGCCAAAGTCTGAATCCGACGCATTGGGAGGAGGAGGAAACACGGGCACATTTGGGTCGTACGGCAGGCGGCCACCACCTGGGGCATTGGTCAAGTACATAGGCGGAAGCCCGGCTGAGTCAGAGTAGTCATCTTCCGGCGGCAGGTCATGGTGATGGCGCCCACGGCCGTGAGAAGAGCTAGGGCGTCTTCGGAAACCGTCGTCGTCGTCGTAGTAGCGTGACATGATAGTGGTAAGAAGACCCGAGGATGTAGCCCCAGGATTCAACACTCGCACTGTGGTGGGGCTGAGGGGACGAAATGGGTACTAAGAGGGGTGTGTTTTGGGCCGTCTGGAGATATTTGGGGTTGGTGATGTATCGGGGATAATACAAGAGAGAAAGGGAATGGGAAGAAAACAGGCTGGTCATTAGGTTGGCAGAGGCACGAGGCTGACCTGTTAAATATGAAAACCAAAGCCAGTTGTTGATCAGGCGGCTCTTTAGGATTTGGAAAAGGGAGCTTATGCAGAGGCACCAGCTTCGGGCAATAAAATGTTGCTGTGCCTCGTGGCGCAAGGGAAGACAGGAGCGTTTCTTCTGAAAGCTAGAGGCGGAGGACCAATAACAGAGGAGCCAGGGACGTGGGCCGCACGAAATGGAAGCGTTGTTTGTTGCACGGGGCTGTGAAATGCATATCCTAACCTCCCAATAAACGACCCGAGTAGCATGGTCTAGAAAGTTTTCATGTAATCTCACATAGAGACGGGATGGTGGTTACGAAGTACAGGTGGGGAAAAAAGAGTGTCCCAGAGGATTCAAAAGAGGCGGCTGACGGGATCCCCGGACGAAGGAAGTGATGTGTTTTCGACTGCACAAGAAAACAAACCTAAATGAGGCTGGGCAAGGGATACGGAGTTTGCGAATTACACGTCAAGAGGAGGGCTTGAGGGACTATGAAGGCAACGTGGGGAAGACGAGCCTAGAAGAATAGAAGCTTATTGACGCTCGAGATCCAGGGTGTTTCCAGTGGCCAACCGCTGACAGCGGTATGGGGGTTGGCGCGACCAGATGCCGTGTATTGTACTATGAAAGTTGTTGTATGCGAAGGGGGAGGAAGATATTACGACGCATGCGAAAGCCGTCTCTGACAGGGCCTCGGACTGTGTGCTCCCAGACCACTTCGTAGTCAAGACAGTAGACAATAGGGCGGGGCCAGAAAGTGATGTTACATTACTTACAGGCCGCTGTCAGCAGGCCTGCATGTGTTGCCAAGGCGGCTGTGCAGTGCAGCCCAGCACTTTGAGTCAGGAAGCACAAAAAATAGTTGCCCACTTGCTGCTAAGCTTGAGTAGGCCACATGACATTTGCCTGCACGTTTCGTTTGTCAAAGGCATTGAATCCGTTGAGCTTTACTTAGTGCCGATAACGGAAAAATAATGCCGTCCCAAAGCGGCAGCATAATAAGGTGTCACCTCGAGGTTTTCCTTAATGCGGTCTGGATGCGATGCGCCTCCGGTTGTCATCCGCTGTTGATGCGTCGGCAGGCGGCGACGGTCAGAGGTCGTTATTCCGTGAATCCGCGTCCGGCGTGGCGGTAAAGCATCGGCTGCGGCCACTTGCCGAGACTTAGCCGCGTACTAAAAGCACAACATCAACACGTAGTGTGGACGCGTACCGATCTGTGCTCCAGCAATTGGCCGACATAGGTCATCACGGGATTTTTCACGTGAAACTCTTCGTATCCGCACACGTCACGCCATTGCATCAACGGACGGCCGCGCCGGCGGTAGAACCTCGGAAAATGATCTTCTTTGGCGATGCTCTTAGTATCTCCACTAGACCAGTTGTGACCTAATTTGGCACCTCCGCCTCGCGCAGCATGACACTCGCAGAGATTTTACGCGAATGTAAGCTGCATGTTGCCCAGATTGCCACGCACACACAAATTTGACGCCTTGCTGCTCCAAACCAATGCATTTATTTTCAACATACCGGCAACGCCAAACCACGACAATGCGGATGCAGACGTCAATGCATGGACATCGTGGAACCATTAGAGGGCCGTCACCAAGCAGCTCGCCGAATCTTATCCGTTTATCGGACTTTACACACACATACATATACGTCCGGCGTCAGTCCTTCATCTAAAGAGAAGCCTCCTGTGGTTCAGTCGAGATACTGTTTACTGCAAATGACTCTGCTGTTTGCTTTTGAACCCATGCTTCGGACATCTCAAAGAACACCGACTACACCACGGACGGCAGACAAAGTAAGCGATGACAACCGCCCCCGAACTTGCGGCAACTGCAGGACAGAAGCAGTTGGCTAGGGCACTGCATTCGGAGGTCGACGAAAAGCACGGCGTCGAATTTGATCCGTCAGGATCGCGGCTACCTTCACCACCACCATCGCATCGTTTGACACCACAGGCGGATGCTCTTGAAGAAGCTACGGTGGCGGCGGCCTCACCGGCTTCGCTAGCCTCTCCTCCCCCGGAGCCCTTGCAGAGATGGAACGAGTCGAGGACAACAATTTTACGATATTGTTTCACCCTCTATGCGTTTACGGTCATGGGCATGAACGACGGCGCTGTCGGCGTAAGCAACCACATTCCTCTCTGACAAACCAGGTTGCTCCTCTGGCCAACCAGACTCAGGACTGCAGTACTCCGTACTAATCTAATACTCTGTTGATCAGGCACTGCTTCCTTATGTATGTTCTCATTACACACCAGCCCAGCGAATCTGGCGCCTGTTTGCCCGGCCTCTTATTGAAACCACATGTAATACCTTCTAGGCACGTTCCCTTATACTAACTTGCACCCCTCCCCACTAGATTGAATCGTATTACGATGTGTCCTACACAGTCATATCATGTGTTTTCCTGGCCTCTTTCGCAGGATATCTCTTTGCAGCCCTGGCCAACAACCACATCCATCACCGTTTCGGCCAGTTTGGTGTCGCCATTCTTGGCTCTTTCGGCCGTCTGGCCGGCTACCTCCCCATGATGTTCCACCCGCCATTCCCTGTTTTACCCGTCATCATGATCTTTCCAGGGCTCGGGAACGGAGTCGAAGACAGCGGCTGGAATGCGTGGGTCGGTAACATGGAAAATGCCAACGAGCTTCTCGGCTTTCTGCACGGCGCCTACGGCCTTGGTGCCACCATATCGCCTCTCATCGCGACCGCCATGGTAACCAAGGCCAGTCTGCCGTGGTACACGTTCTACTACCTCATGGTAGGTTTGTCAGGTCTTGGAATTGCCCTTGGCGCTATGGCATTTTGGGGTGCAACGGGCCAAATTCATCGCGAATCCCACAAATCAACGACAGGACAGCAACGCACTACAACGAGGCGCGTGTTGCGCGAGCCCATCACCTGGCTCATGGCCATATTCTTACTTGGTTATGTCGGCGTAGAGGTCAGCTTGGGAGGTTGGATCACCACCTTTATGCTCAACGATCGCCACGCTGAAAATTTTGCTGCCGGTCTATCGGTGACGGGCTTTTGGCTCGGCATCACTGTTGGGCGGCTGGTCCTTGGTTTCGTCACAGGTCGCATTGGCGAAAAACTGGCTATCACCGTATACCTGCTTTCATCGATTGGTTTGCAGCTACTCTACTGGCTCGTGCCGTCGTTCATTGCGTCGGCCATCTTTGTCAGTTTCCTTGGGGTTTTCCTTGGGCCACTATTTCCTGCCGCTGTTGTGGCTGCCACCAAACTTTTGCCACACGATTTCCATGTTTCGGCAATTGGTTTCGCCGCTGCATTTGGAAGCGGCGGTGGCGCTCTCTTCCCATTCGCAGTCGGTGCCATCGCACAAAGCAAAGGTGTCGAGGTTCTCCAGCCCATTGTTGTCGCCATCCTTGGGTTCATCCTTATCACTTGGTGCTTCCTTCCGGGTGGGTACAAGCGAGGTGGACTGGAGAATGCTAAAGAAAATCACGAGAGCATCGGAAATGATGTCGTCGTGGCCTACCGGTGGGTGACGAGCAAGCGCACAGCAGTGAAAACCCCACTGTCGCTGCCAACTTCTGTCAATACGGCCTCGCCAGCTGAGATGGCAACCATCAGCTCCTAAGCACTATTCCGGGAGTGCTATTCGGTTGCAATTTGCAGCAATTCGTCGGCAAGACGTTGCAAATAAAATCGTTTTGTGTCACGTGGAAGGTCTCTGAAAGTACCCGACATCCGGCAAATATCCTGTCGAGCCTTTTCATAGGCAGCAAGATCTCGATTTCCATACACATCTCTTCCTGACGAGTATCCTTTGTCGAGATCTCGAAAGAAAACATTAACGGCGACGCTGCTGGTGGAAATAGGCGTTGCCGTATGCAACCACAGCTGAGGGAGAAACAGGACGTCTCCGGGTTTTAAAATGGCTTCATGAATGCTGCACTGGGGCATGGAGGATGAAGCCAGCGCCAAAAACACGTCAATACTAGAGCTTGATGAGCCGGGTGCAAAGCCAAGTCGTGTGACATCGGAAGGCGGGAATAGGTAAAATCGCTTGGTGCCTTGAACCTGGCAGTAAATATTTGCCAGTACCTATTTTTTGTAATGTTAATAACAGAGCAGTACAGTAGCGACATCAACCAGAATTAGTATATTGAGTCTCATCCCCGTCATTTTGTCATGTATACTCCCCATACATGCTCAACCGGCTGCCAGAATAGATGCCTTTGAGGCCAGGCGAAGGAGAAAGCTTACATCATAATGTAGCCACATATTGACTTGGCCAGAGATCCGTAAGACTGAGCTGAAGAGCCGTTTTTCGACGAAGCCCAACTGTGGAGGAAGAACGAAATCTTTTGCAATCGTAGGGAAATCAGTGTCGAGTTTTGACGGGGTGCCAAAAGGCTTATCCGCTGACAGAGCTCGCAAATACCACTTTTTTCCATCTTGCACACCATGAGCAAACTCCTTGAATGTTTGCGTTTTGTACTGAAAATTCTTGGATAAAAAGTCCATGGATTGATCCGTCGATTCATGAACGACGACCTATAAAAAAAAAATTAAGGTAAAGCATATTAGCCATGGGTCTTCGGAGACTAGGTTTCATGAGTATAAGGAATATATCTTACCTTTCGTTTGGGGCCCACTCGTTCAGCCAGGTAGCTCAGGCTCCATTCAGTGAGACACCGCCCGAGATCGAGACGCTCAAAGACTACCGGCCGACCACCTTGAAGTATATTACTAAATTGCTCCGCTGAATTTAGTTCTATTCGAGGGATGCTGGAGATCGACGAGGTGTCCGTATAATGCACCGGTGACTCGCCGCAAATTGTTGATATCTCGTTTGTGATCGTCAGCGTCTTGAAAAACCTCCACACAGGTCGTTCACAGGTCGAACCGTTAAACGAAGAGGGCGTGCGTATATCAAAAGTGTACACCCCACGAGGCCACCTAGGCTCCGTATTGAAGCAAGACGTGCCGCCTGTAATGATAGTGATCTGTGAGCCATCGACTGCGACGATAGAGGCTCCCACAAAGAAAGGTCTGGGGCTCTCCGGACCAAGTCCATGTGCAATGTTCAGGCATTCGTAAGTCTCGTCTTCCTCTCCGCAGGAACGGAATCGTACAATTTCTTCTTTTGGTGGTATTGCTCCTGTCGTGCCTACACCACCGACAATGAAAACCCAGTCACCAACACGAGTGCTTAAGGCAGCATATCTGGCAAGAAGCTGTGTCTGCCAGCGGCTGGCTATAGGCTCAAATTTAATTGTGGATTCTGTAACTTTCGATACATCCAATAACCACTTAAATGCTTCACTGGAGACGACTCCGTCGCTGGCCATTCCTCCGGCCAGAATGCCCCGAAACAAGGAGAGATTCGTGCCCAGTGCACCAGTGCACGATAGAATGCAGCAGGAAACAGCTGGGGGTTGCAGGGTCCCCTTCACTGAACAGCGCACCCAACCTACGGTTGGGTGGTACACGAGGAGGTCAGAGTTGCCTGTCGTGGAGTCGAGCTTTCCGCCGGCTATCAGCACCAGTTTCGAATTCCCCAAGCGTTCAGCTGTGTGTCGAAACAGAGGAAATGGGAGGCAGTGCGTCTCGATCCACCGATTTGCGTCCTTCTTGAACACCCAGCAATCGTGAAATGGTGTAGCTGACGAGCCTTTACCGCCAACAAGAAGATAGCCGTAATCTCCGAGGTCTGTAAGGGTAAAATGGGATCGGCCCGCAGGTCCTCCTTGGGGTAAAGTAATGCGTGGCGACCTATCCAAGTTGGCGCTTTTGCTGTATAGGTCGCACGATCGGAGTTGACCTTCTTTTGCATAGCCAAACATATTGACTAAAACCTGTTCGCCCATAATGGTTTGGAGTATCATCGAGGCACCGAATCGTCTGGGAGACACGTCTCTTGTGTCGAGAGTATAGGAGACTGTGGCGTCGAAGGAAGACTTGATAAACTGCTCTCTGCAAATATCCGTGGCCTGGCTTTGTTGCAAGAACGTGTCTGGGCATAGAGTAGCGACATGTGCGTGAAGAACACAATAGTGGCTCGTAAGATAAACAAATTCTTCCCAGTTATCAAAAGCCTCGACCGTGTCAAGTTCTCGCCTTTGCAAGGGGGGCATGTACAGAGGATCCGACCATGCACACCACCAGGATCGGGCCTTGGCGTAGGCCCAACCGAGAGCTTTGAAGCGCCCCTGTTGACTGTTGGTAGTTGGATAACGTTCCACGCTCTTGGCTATTTTGTCTTTGGCCAAATTCTGAAGTATCGCCTGAGCGAACGGAGACGAGGGTCCGTCTGGGAAAATATGTTCAAGGAGGCAAAACTCGGCGTCACCAATGGCACCCGTCCAGCGTATGAGTGCATCAACAGCGTCAACCTCCATATGGACCATGGGCACCTCTGCAACAAAAAGAAATTCACTTCCATCGATATCAAGGACTCGTGAAAGGGCTTGGCCAATCTCAGACAAATCGTTCAAGTCGGAGGCAATTTGGCAGTATTGGTCGCTCTTAAGTAGAATGTGGGAGTCCTGAGGGAACTCCAGGGACGTCAGGGGCGCTAACAGCTCTGGGGTCTGCTTCACAATATCGCATTTTGACACCATTGTCTCTAGAGAGTCGATATCGACAAATGTGACGAATGAGCAGTGTCCAGAATGGCGGGCTAAGGAGCGCCATGGAAGGGGGTCACTGGATTTAGGTTAGCAAAAGCAGCAAGGTATGATGTATGGGCGTTTTGATGGAAGAATGGACGTAGAACAATATCTAACTTTCCACAACCAAGATTCACAATGACTTTTGGTTTCCGCAATGGCCGTGCCAGAAACCGACTGATCGTGGTATCGACCAGGCGCATCCGCAGATAATAGAGGCGGTTTATCAACGTAGAGCGTCTTTGGAACCTCTTCACAAAGAAGCGGAAGTATTGAATTTCGTTAGGGAAGTATAGGCGCTCAACATTCCGCTTAGAAACAAGGTCGAACGCATTTTTCTTAAGGACAGTATGCCAATACGATGTCAGCAAGGCAGGCTCTGGTTTAGGTAGAAAAAGAAAGAAAAAGGAAGGACATGACAGCGTTTCTTACATCCATTGTGCTAACTTGCCTTTTAAGACAAGGTTTCTGATAGTTTCTAGTAGTCTGTTGTTTTTAGAATTGTGACTGCAAAGGTGGTAGTTTCTTCTTCCGTCTTTTTTTGACTAAATTGTGCGTATACAGTTTCTGCTGTCTCTGTTCCAGTTTCTTGTTTGAGAATACTTCAGACGATATTTGGTCCTGACGGGTGGCCTTGCCGATGGAGGAGGTGGTCTCCTCACGTGCGCCTTCTATTTCGGCCAGTTAACTGGCACAGCGTATATACGGTCTTCCGCTAAGTCCCACCTGTAGCTCATTTATGAGCCCCGCAGCCAGCCTTCCCAATTCTAATGGTGCATTACATCCATAGCATCGCCCTGAAGTTCGTTTTCTCGACAATACTAAGCTCTGGCACATCTTCCGTCTTCACCGCGGGCAACCTTGTGATATTGTTATCAACCAAAACCCCATACAGCTCCGGTCCCCTTTATTGTGCCACTCTTCGTTTATTGCGGCGTCTTTGCCGTCGCAAACAGGCATCGCCCCTTTCGGCCAAAATGTCCGTCCCCGCGCTCAACTTTGTGACGTTCAACCAGGACCACAGCTGCCTGGCCGTGGGCACATCCAAGGGCTTCCGCATCTACCACACCGATCCCTTCTCGAAAATATTCAGCAGTGATGACGGTAGTGTGTCCATCATCGAAATGCTCTTTTCGACGTCACTCGTGGCCATGGTTCTGTCACCTCGGCATTTGGTGATTCAGAACACTAAAGTGAGTTATCTAACCTTTGGAGAAAAGATTATATAGCTGGTCCGTCTCTGACATGACACAGCGCGCCTCCGTCATATGCGAGCTTACATTTCCGTCTGCCGTTCTCGCCGTGCGGCTTAATCGGAAACGTCTCGCCGTCGTTCTTGAAGACGAGATTTACCTCTACGACATAGCGAACATGAGCCTCTTGTACACCATCGCAACATCTCCAAACCCCAGTGCCATATGTTGCCTTTCTCCATCCTCTGACAACTGCTATATCGCATACCCTCTACCCAATCCCCGCGAGGACCGCGACGAGAAACGTCCTTCTCATGCTCCGCCACTGTCGTCTTATATTGCTCCGACATCTGGCGAGGTCCTCATCTTCGACGCAATCACGCTTAAGGCCGTCAATGTCATTGAGGCTCATCGTTCACCCTTGTCCTGCATTGCAATCAACGGCGACGGCACATTGTTGGCGACAGCGTCTGAGACTGGTACCATCATCCGCGTATTCAGCGTCCCCAAGGGCCAGAAACTCTACCAGTTTCGCCGTGGCACATACCCGTCCACGATATACAGCATGTCCTTTAACCAGGACTCTTCCCTGTTGTGTGTTTCCTCAACGTCGGACACCGTTCATATTTTCCGCCTTGGGGGCCCACAAGGTGCCCTAGGCGACGGCCTAGGAGGCGCACCCACCGGCGCAGCGGCTTATGCTGGTGTCACGGATTTTGGCTCATCACAACAAGGCCTCTGGGGCCGTCCGCGCAGCCACGACAGTTTTAACGAATCTCCCAGCAGTACTGCCGGCTCGCCGCAGAACGAGTCCTCCGATGTAGCTGGCAGCAGTGCCAACCGAGATGGAACCGTATCCGGACAAAGACGACAAAGCGGCTCGTTTGGAAGCATGTTACGAAGATCGTCCCAAATCATGGGCCGTAGCGTTGCGGGAGTCGTCGGTTCCTACCTTCCACAGACAGTAACTGAAATTTGGGAGCCACTACGAGACTTTGCGTTTATCAAAATCCCACGGTCTGGTGCAATAGCCACTCCATCCAAGGCGACTCCGTCAGGAACTTCTTCCAACACCGGCGCTGGGAGCTTGAACTATTCTGGTGGGCCACTACGAAGCGTGGTGGCGATGAGCAGCAACAGCCCCCAGGTTATGGTTGTCACAAGCGACGGGGGATTCAATGTTTTCAATATCAATATGGAAACCGGCGGTGAAGGATATTTAGCTGACCATTTCTCGTAAGTGAACTGGACACACACGAAACAACGTGCCCAAGTTGACGTGCTAACTATCTACCGTTAGAATTTTGGACCGGGACGATAAGCTTGAGGCATCTGCCTATAGCGCATAACTTTTGGATGGAGTGCTTCCTCGTCCTGGAATTACGAATGCATATTCAGTTGGAGTTCGTTTGCTTGTTAAAGTAACTGCTTTTCATTTTCATCCTTTTTATACGCCTTTTCACCTTGCTTCTCTTTATTTCTCTCCCGTCCCAGGCATTTCTGTTATTTTACCCCCAGTTACTCTGTCGCTCAACAAGCACGATAGTAGAGAACTGGGCTGCCCATCTTTCTTGCATTTTACCGGTGTTACCTCAAAATGTGCTTTTTGGGATTGGCTTTGATTTGATGCCAGTTTTACGTTTTAAAGATTGGTTCCTTACGAGCCGTTGGGTCTCCTTTTCGGTGAACATTGACATTTAATTTTAATAATCCTCGAAATCGGACAACGCGTTTTTCCTATTTCAACAAACAATACCGATTTCCATCCCATAGTAAGTATCCGTTGGGCGCCTTACTATTATCCATAAGCGATATGTACCAGAAAGAGGGAAATCATAAATCAAAACACACTCTCAAGCAAAAGCAAACCGAGAAACTCGTCATAACACATAAACCGTAATAATTTTGAAATCAAAACGCTGGACAGCACCGCACCAATCATGTCTTCTTCTGCCACAATATTCTTGGCATGCTCCTTGCCCATATCTTGCATAAAATAGTAGTGGAAAGCATGTTTCATCGAACGTAAGGCTGGTTCATCAGTGCCACCTCGCGTGCGATTTCGCCCCATTCGAGCTCTCTCCTGATACCAGCTTTGCAACTGTTGGCAGTGGAGTCACCTATCATCTGGTTCTGCCGAAGCATTTCCTCCCATTTGAGAAGCTCGTAGGCAAACCGGAGATGCGGCTGGATTATGACGTTCAAGCGTCGTGCACGCACAAAACAATATGCTCTAGGCAAGGACAGCTTCATTGACCGCATGACTTCTGCGATACAAATCGTTGCACTTCTCGATACGCCAACGCGGCAGTGAACAAGCGTTGCGGTGCCCTTTCTGTGCCCTTGTTCTAAATTGGTGTAAAGTTTCAGTATAAAAGTTCAATGGAGGTTGAATCATTCTGGATCTGTATATCCAGAGAAAACAAGAAAGACTCACGTATAAATTCGAGGCAGCGATCGAACTCATCAGTTAGTGGATCGATTCCGTTGTCCTGCACACCTTGTACAACACAAACATTCTCTTCGCCCCAGGCTTCCAGGACGTCATCCCGCCACATGGCCATCTCCCCGACGCTCAAGATTTGAGTTATGCCCAATGCCTTGAGGAGATCGGGGTTGTTTGCATGGTTAAGGTTTCCGAGGTACATGTAGTCTAGCACTCTGCTGGGAAACGATCCATCTAGTGCTGAGAACCATTTTGGTTGGTTTTGAAGTGAGGCTGTAATGGAATCAAGGTCTGTTTCTGCGCATAGGGGTGACTCGCATAATAACCGTGACGAAAGTGCAGTCAGAAGAGCCACATCCGTTGGATAAGCGAAAAAATTTCGTTTCTTCGTTGTGTGGAGATTGAGCCAGGCATCGTGGATCGGGCGGCCAGTGCTATAACTGAAATAGGCAAGGCCAAGCATACTTGATTCCGTGTAGCCATCTGCACAGTGAATAAGAATCTTTTTCGGTTGAGACGCAGCTATAGCTGGTAACTCCTCTGCTTCGTCTGCCAGAGTGATATCGTGGCCGTCGTCAACGGGAGCGTTTGAAACATCCGTAAGAGCTACAAACAGGGATGGGTTTGCTGTTCCATGAGCCAAGTGGTATATCCACTTGCAAGACTCGAGGATTGCATCCGCTTCGATTTGTGACCATGTTGGGGGCAAGATGGTTCCCGATGATGGGAAGTCGAGATGTATCCTCTTTCCTGATGGGATGCCTGTTTCTGCCAAAGCACGCAGTGCACGAGGATTCAAGTGTCCCAGGTCGCTGCACTCGATCAAAACGTCGTACGAGGTTTCCTCTTCCGAATTCGGTTCGGGTGTCGGTCCGAGCCAGACATTCTGTGAAATTTCGGAAGCTACCGTCATGGCATACATTTCCGAACGCTCCTGGTGGAAGAAGTCAATGACGTTGCCAGTGATGTGTCCTTCCGAATCGGCGGACACTATGTGAGGATAAAATTCCTCAAAGACGGAAAAGTCGCCTGTACAGGCAAATGTGTTGTATCTGGGGAGAGCAATTCCCTCGATGTCATGTTTGTCTCGCCAGGTTTTCTGGGCAGCAGCAATTCTCCAAGCCAATTTCCGAACAGCAGCGCTGTCGTCGCCATACACAATGATATCTGAGGTCATGGCGGTCTTGGCTGCCTGGATCTGGAAGTTCCGCACAGAGAAACCTTCTTTAGGGTCGGGGTCAAGAAACTCGGCAGCGGTACCCGGCTGTAGAAACTCGCCGGGTGCAATGGCGCCTTTTAGGCGAGCGACTTGGAGTTGACCATCGGCCTTGACAATTGTCAGCCCGCGCAGACAGCAGGGCGTTTTTCGCATCACACGGCGGCGTTGGGAGAAAAACGCTTGTTGCATGTGGTTAACTGGATGGAGGCCGTGAAACCAAGGGAAGACAAGCGAAGGGTCTGGTAGCGGCTGGCGTGCAATATAGTCCACAGCTGCAGCAACGCCGGCCGGATCAATGTCGTGTATCGCTAACCCGTCATCCTCAAAGCGAGGGTAATGGTCTGGGGGGAAGAGAAGGGACTGCTGGGAGGGACTGGACTCGTCTGGCGGTGGAGACGGCGACGGTGTCGTTGAAACAACCGGTGGACCCGGCGGGCAGACGGGTATGTGCTTGTTCGGCACTGGGCCTGCTGGCAGCGGATTGGGCTGGGCTGCTTGCCCATTCAGTGTATCGACGTCAATGTTGATAGACGAGCTCAAGGGTGGCATGCTGGAAGAGGCGCGGTGCGGCGGCATCGGCCGGGTTAGAGCGATAGTAGCCATGCGGGGCTTGTCAGAGAAGGGTATATTAAGACGAGACAATGGGCGCAGAGAGAAGCAGAGACGAAAAGGCACCAAATGAAGACAACGGTCGAGGTCGTCCACGAGGAGTAGGGGAGGGTGCAGCGAAATAGTAATGATAGGCAAGGTGATAAAAGCGCAGAGAGTTGGAAAGGGAAGGCGGAAAGTGTATTTGGACAGCTTGGCAGGTTGGAAGGAGGACACAAGACTGATAAAACGGAAAGGGCGTGACAACGGTCGCCGTTCCTACAAAAAAAGTAAGCGTGTATTCAACGACGGCGCATTTATTGAGACGTATTATGAAGAAGTCATGAGGTCCGCGCGCATGTTCAGTCCGATGTCTTCGAAACACGACTAAGATGGATGTTCGAAGGCTGATGATAAGGGACGAGTAAACACGATTTACACATATGATGTTCAAGGCAGCAAACGGCGATATGGAGAAAAAGCAATGAATGGTGCATGGGAATGAAGAACATACTCAACCGGTTTCCTGAAAGTCGGGAGGGAATGTCTCAACGCACATCCCTCTTCTGGGCGGGGGCGATAATATTGAGACGAAAGACGGTAAATGGTAGCAAGAATCCAATTGGCAGCGACCGGTTGCGGCTACAATGCTCAGAGGTGTCGAGTATGTATAAAAGTGGTGTAGAAGTTCAAGTATGAGCAGGAGACCAAAAAAAAGAAGCCGGGTCGTGGGAAACGACAAAGGTGAGGATCAGGTCTAGCTTGGGCGGCTGCGGCACGAGACAGGGAGGAGAGTGAAACAAGAAAGAGAAGGAGAACGAGAGGAGCCGATACAACACCAGTAGAGGCGTATCAATGCTACACGAGCGAGAAGATGGGTGGCCGGGGAGCACTGGGGCACCGCTGTGGAACAGACGACGATGGCGACGAGGGCGATAGCGATGAACACAATGGACCGACAAATGGGAACTGTGCCCGCATGGTTTGGAGTGATAATCTTGTGATTGAAATGAATGGAGTACGACGGCAAAAATAGGAAACAGCAAGAAAGAAGGATTAGCGAGAATCTGGCGGGTTGTTCAAAGACTTGAAAAGATAGAGCATAGAAGAGCGCAAAGCAAAAGGCAATGCAAGCTAGACGCGGCGGCGTGGGCGAGCGATGGTGACACGATACAGGATAGTAAACGGATGTACACACAGCACGATAAGGCTGAGATGGACCCAACTCGAGCGGCCTGGTGGCTGTCGATGGATGGGGTGACATAAAGTGGATGGCAAGCCAGGGCACGAGAAGGTGTTAGGATGATAACAACGCGCGTCGAGTGATAGTATTGTGAATGATGCGAACGATACGAATGTTGTGAGGCGTAAGTACAACAGACGACAGTGGCGTGGATGAAAATGCAAGACAACGGGGCACTCGATCAGCTGGACCGGCCAATTCAGTAATTCTTGAACGGCGACCAAGGTTGAGAATGCAATGAGAGAGACACCAACACCAGAAACGCTCAGCTGGTTGCAAGGGAGGCTCAAGCAACGACCAGAACAAATGGAGGCCTGGCCACCCCTGATAAGAGCACCAGTCAGTGTTGGCGAATCACAACTGTGGGTGCGTGGCGGTTGGCTGCACCAGCCTGCAGCGAGCGGGGATTTTGTGCAGATCAGCCAATAGTTCGCCGCCACTGAGATCCACTGCAAAACGCCCCGCTTCTGCGGCGGTTAAGGTCTTGGGGAAGGGCTGGATGGCGTATCTTGGCCGAGCCTCGCACACAGATGAGACCATCGGTCGCGTTTGTCACTCGAGTTTGGAATATGCATCTGCTCTTTCGGCAAGTGTTATGCGGTGCAACGATTACTCTAGAGAGTAGACAGGATGGCAACAGTATTATTCGAAGGGCGTTTTGATTTACTTCCAGGAGTTTATACCCGTAAGAATTGCCAGTATCTTTTGAACCCTACCGTCGTTTGTTGTTTAGCATGATAATCAAGTAGCCACATATATGGAGCGCGTCGCTTTTAAAAGGGTACGCTCAGTCAAGGAATATATGCGTCATAAGATACAACCAGTGCAGGCGGAATGAAAATGAATCTTGAGGCAAGAACCAAAACACCTGGCGCGGATACCACGCCCTGTCGGGCTACATCCAAACAGAGTAAGATGCACCTGCTTTTAGCTGCTCGGCGCTGTAGCAGAAGCAGATGGGACATTTTTAAGTTACGGCTAGCCCCCGCGAGCAGGGGGATTTTGGGTCAAACAATTCATGGAATTCATTGCGTGTGAGCTTCTTTATTACTACATCGTACGAATGTACACATCTTATGGGGCACAAAGCCCAGGACCGCCCTGTCAAACAGTAGTCACGACCTGGCCAGGTGGAGAGAGGTCAGGCCAGGCCCACCTTCCCCATACCAGGTTTGATAACGCCGCTATCTTTGCGCATCTGTTGAACCTATTTTCGGAAGGCTGTCATTGTCATCAGCGGCTCCACCCCGAACCCAGAACCTTAGGCAGCGATTGAAAACCCGTGCTAGAAGCTTACAATTACAAAGTACTGGCTCCTGCCTGTTCAGGGCCTGCCCAGCAAACGTCACGGCCTTTCCTGACCCCAACTGCGACCGGCATACCCCCTTCTGTCCCTCCCCGCCCTCGCCGTCACCGAAACCATGCGGCCATCCACGGACTTTCAGGGCGTGCCGCCGTCTTCTTCAGATGTGCGGCACCTCTCACTGCGCGGCCTCGCGGTCGGCCTTGGCGTCGGCCTTGTTATATGTTGCTCGAACATGTACTTTGGGCTGCAGACGGGATTCGTGAGCACCATGTCGCTGCCGTCGAGTTTGCTCGGGTTTGGTATTTTCAAGGCGCTCTCGCGACACCTATCCTACCCATTTTCGCCCGTCGAAAATGTTCTAGTTCAGACGGTGGCTGGCAGCATGGCAATTGCTCCGCTTGGCTCCGGCTTTGTTGGCGTGCTGCCGGCTATGAATTACCTCATGAACGCAGATGAGATGGGGCCGATCAAGCTGTCACTGTTCAAAATGATAATGTGGTCGCTTGGACTCTGTTACTTCGGTGTACTGTTCGCCGTTCCACTGTATGGCCGTGTCTACACTCCCTTCGCTCAGCCACTTTTGACCCAATACTAATCCGTCAAACCGATGTGATTTTGCCTCCAGTCGGCGCCAGGTCATTATACGTGAGAAGCTGAAGTTTCCCAGTGGCTTTGGTGCCGCCGTCCTGATTGGTGTTCTACATGGGCGTAAACCGAACCTCGACGGAAGCAAAATTCCCTCGGAATTTGCAAGCCTTGCTGGTGAAGACAATGTCCCGGCCCCGGCCCCGGCCCCGGCCCCAACGCCAGCCATTTCTTCACCTATCGTGGCTGGCTCTAGAGCTGACGATATTACGATTGGCAACAACCCTGTCTCCGAACTCGAGATACGCCGTCGTGAGGAGTGGCGGGCCAACCTGCGCCTCCTCCTCGTATGCTTTCTTATTTCCGGACTTTTTACCCTTGCCACATACTTCTTTCCTGCTATCCGGGACGTGCCCATATTTGGGTCGACAGCCGCTGCCACGTGGCTCTGGACTTTCAACCCGAGCCTTGCCTACATTGGCCAGGGCGTTATCATGGGTCCGGCAACCACTATGCATATGCTTTTAGGGGCTATAATGGGCTGGGCGGTCTTGTCTCCTCTGGCAAAGTACCGCGGCTGGGCACCTGGTCCCACAGAGGATTGGGAGACGGGCAGCAAGGGATGGATTGTATGGATTTCCATTGCCATTATGCTGGCCGACGGCATTGTCAGTCTCGGTCATGTTGCCATTCGTTCTGCTTTTCAGTTTCAACCTGAGATACATGCAGCCATTGCAAGTCGACTGCCCTCGAGTATTTCCCAGTGGCCTTTTCAGAAGAAACTTACCTCTGGCTACACGGCCATTCGAGGCTCAGATACTGTACCGGAGGAGGTGTCGATACCGACAAGTCCCCTCTCTGAATTCACAACGTCTGTAGCAGGCCCAAGTGACGAAAACGAAGACGAACACCAAGGAAGTATCGACGGACAGCCCGACGATGACATCCTAGAAAGGGACGCCCCACCAGATCAACATATTGGTGTGAAGACAGTTGCGATTGGCCTGGTTCTGTCTATTGTCTTCTGTGTTGCTTGTATTCGCATTACTTTTGGCACACTTGTGCCTTTCTATGCGACTATAATTTCTATTACGATGGCACTCGTTCTCAGTGTCATGGGCGTCAGGGCCCTCGGCGAGGTGAGATAGGCCACATCACGACTTCATTTCCTTCTTCATCTGCTCAATCTGGTCTTTTTTTTCTAACATAATTTAGACGGATTTAAATCCTGTTTCTGGCATTTCCAAACTCACTCAGCTTTTCTTCGCGTTGATCATTCCAAGGTCACACAAAAGCAGTGTTCTTATTAACCTAGTCGCAGGTGCCGTGTCCGAAGCTGTAAGCTAAATTATTGATAATCCTCAAACAGCATTATTACTTGCCGCACAACTTACAGCAGACACTTCTCTGACATTGTACAGGGTGCTCTACAAGCCGGTGAGCTCATGCAAGACCTTAAAACCGGTCATCTCATTGGTGCCGCACCGACGGCACAATTTTGGGGCCAGGTTATTGGAACAAGTGTCGGCGCAGTTGTCAGTGCTTGCTTGTATAAGCTTTACACATCGTCAGTTTATTAACCACCAGTCATTATTCCCATTGCCTCCCCTCAAGCCGTGTTTTTGTAATACCCTCTGGGCTGTTCTATGGACATCCACTAACAATTTTCGCAGAGTGTATGAGATTCCCTCCAATCTTTTTCAGATACCGACCGGTTATGTGTGGATCTTTACCGCACGCCTTGTGACAGGCAAGGGCCTTCCTGCGCTGGCCGGCGAGTGGGCTATTGGCTCTGCTCTTTTTTTCGCGGCGATTACATTCTTGAGAATACGGACTGCCGAAAAATCATGGCATGCCTACATCCCTGGCGGAATCGCTGTCGCTGTCGGTACGAAACTGCTGTGTGGTGGCGCACGTTTATCTCTCCGAACCCCCCGCCCCTCCTGTTTCCCCTTGTATATATTTGTGCATGAAAGTGTCAAGTTCTAACGCATTTGATAGGCATGTACAACGTGCCATCGTTCACACTGGCCCGTAGCGTGGGAGGGTTGATCGCTCTGTATTGGAGAATTTCTAGCCGCAACGAAACAAGAGCCATTGTGCTTGCGTCGGTAGGTCCTTTTACACGCTATATTGGTTAGCGGTTGGCTTTTCATGACGACGTGTACATTCTAATGACCAACCTTTAGGGATTCATCCTTGGCGAAGGCGTCTTCAGCGTTGTGAATCTGTTCTTACAAACGGCAGGTGTTCCTCATCGATGAGGATAGCGTGTTTAGGCTTCGTCGAATTGTACAATCCGAGCGTGAATTCCAGGACATGTTGAAGCTCTTACTCAGAAAGAATCCTCAGGCCCCTATTCAATGACAACTCCCCCTTGCGAGGCCAGTATTAATACCTAATCCAGGATAAGAGTTATAGTACAGCGAATGATATGGGAGCTTGATTTGTAAATTTGCTTTTCTTTATATACAAATGTTTTATATCGTTTGTTAGACAAAATCGAAGGTTCAGGCTTTTTACAAAATCCGTTACATCATTATTTTGTCCACTTGTCAGGACCGTAGTCAACGTGTGCTAGAAACGCAGTCCCAAGATGATTCGTTATCTCAATGACCACGATTGCTGCTGCTGTTTCGCATCCCGCGTCCACATAACACGCAACGTTAAGGCACGTGGGTTGTCGTCCGCCGTAAGAAATGAGAGCTCACCATTTATGGCGCGGCCGTCTGCCGCTGTTAAAAGCTTGGAGTGTGCCTTGTTCAAAAGCAAACACTGCATCCAGTGGGTCGCTTTACCAAAAGGTCCCGTTGTGAAGGCGACGCGTTGTTTCCCTCCACCGATCCATTTCTGGGAACTGGCGTCGACAGGCTCTATCTGCACCGTGCGAGATGTGCCAAAGTAGATGTCAAACCAAACCAAGAATCCGTCCAGGGACTCGGCGTCTTTGAAAAGCTCCGATTTCCAGCTCGCGGTGAAGACGAGGTCCTCAACCTGGATGGTATGGAGGTCAAGATGCTTAAACATACTCGTCGTGCCTGCGATGGTCTTTTCCGGCATAACCAGCATCCGGGCATCGTTATAAATGCCTGCCTGCATGGCCTTCATATCAAAGCCGTACACGTCTCTCCAAAACGTGATGTTGTCGCAAATGTACTCCGAGTCGCTGACTGGGGCCAAAAATAAAGAGGCGTGACTCGGCACCAGCAAGCCGTCCGGTTTCAAATACTTGTCGCGGGCGTAGAGGACACTCGGCAGCATAGCCTCGTACAGCAAAGCATAGCCCATCCACTCACTGACGATGACATCCACCTTGTCGACGGGCAACGTCACCTCCTCGATAAGGCCCTTGAGGCAAGTAACCTGGTTAGCCAGGCCGTTGTGGAAGATGTTCTCTCGCGCCTTGTCGATAATTTCCGACCTATCCACTGCGACGACGAGTTTCGCACCAGCCTTGGCACAAAACATGCTCAAAATACCTGACGCAGGGCAGAAAGGTCAGAAAACAGAAATGAGAGAGCAACTCGGAATGGAGGAAAGTCATGAGAAACAGCCCAAAGGATATCATAATCCATACATGGGCCGCCTTTGCATACCTGTACCGCAGCCGATATCAAGGACTGTTTTTCCGGCGAATAAATCCTTGTTTGCATATATGAAATCGCGGTACGCGTCCGTCCTGATCGTATCCTTGAGCATGGTTTCATGAATGTCTACAAATTCGTACAGTGCGGTCAGCAGGGGCACACATTGGCAGAATGTTGTGCGCGCCGTCCCGTGAAGGGAAGTGGTTTTTACCGCTGTGGGAGTAGGACTCGAAGTAATAGTCCGTGCCTCCCGAGGAGGGCACTTCGCCTTCACACCTCTTCTGTGACTCCGAGGTCGCCTTCGCGTTGTCAGGTGTGTTAAGTAGCTTCGCGACATTGGCACCCTTTTGCGTATCCTCGTCCATGCCCCAGCGCTGGTCAAGAGTCTTCTGGACGGCCAACCGGTAGTTCTCGAACTGTTTGGCCAAGCTTTCTAACTCGGACTGAAGTTGGTCATTTTTTTTCTGAAGATTGGTCGCCGCCGTTGTCTCAGAGTCGGCGGCGTTTTGTTTTTCACCAGCGACAGGTTGATCCTGGGATTTGGGTAGACTGTCCAGGGCTAGGATAAGGGCATCATCCTCAAGAACGGGCCGGAGATACACGTCGCTGGAAAAGTCTTCCTCTGAAATCTCGGCTGGGAGAGCAGCTTTTTCGTACACCCGCTGGCGAACTATAAACAAAGTTAGGATATCTCCTTAACGAACCCTCGTCATTTTTGATGGGCCTTGACCAGACTCACTGTAATTGATGAGTTTCACACTGCCGTAAAAGTCAAGACCCAGCCGATTGCGGATGGCTAGAAAGTCAAAGTTGTGCTCTTCCTTGCAGTGGGCGATCATGGAAGCAGCATCTTGGAACACACGGTCATCTAGTAATGAGATAACTAACTGAGGTTCCTCGTCATCCTCGGGGTTGGCGTCGAGCCATCCTTCTTCGTCCGAAGACTCGGAGCTGCTCTGGAATTCACGCTCCGACATTGTGCGTATATGAATTTATGAGAAATAGCCTGAAGCAAGAATTTATAGGAAAGGTAATATGTGGGCAACTACAACTGGTTTGCCTGACTTTATCGCAGTTTGCAAATTTACTTTATGTACTTTTTGAGCTCTTTGTGGGGAAAGGCTTGAATTTTCTTTCCTGTGAGCGAAGTAGCCAAACAGCATGCAGCCCGCCACTAGCGTCTCGACCTTCATGTATTCTGCTGCAACTTATTCCCCGCCAATCTCTCCGCGTCCCTCACTGTTTTTTTTTTAAAAAAATAAAATAAAAATAAAATAAAAGCTTACCAAGGTACACCGGTCTACCCAGGCTTATATTCTGAAGTTTTATGTGTGATCTCCATGTAGCGTCTAGTGATCACGTCACTTCCTATCAATTATTATTAAAGCGCATGGTACTTGGAATACAAGTATCTCAAATTATCTCAGTCAACGTCATCGTCCTTGAGGTCGTCATCTTCGCCCTCACCCTCATCCTCGTCCTCGTCGTCTTCCTCGTCCTCATAGCCATCCTCATCATCGGATAATGACTCGCCATGTTGGCGTAAACGAGCCTGCAGTGAACAAGAAATAATGTCAGCGGTCAGCAGTCTATCATGGACTTGACTGCAAACAGCAAAAAGGCAGAGCGATTCTTTGCAAGTCATCACAATAATAGTTAACGCACCTTGTAGCCTGCCGACTTTTCTTCGAGGTCAGCAAATACCATTAATAAGTCATCCAACTCGGTTTGCGTCGCCTTCTTTTCTTCACGGGTTGCTTGTAGTGCGTCTTCCGCCTAAAATTTCATTAGACATGTACAGTTGGAGTGTTAAAAAGCGGAAGCCGCGCCCAAATGTTTGGGGATGGTGGGAACGTACTTCTTTAAGCCTTTTCTCGGCGGCTTGCAGCTTCTCGCGGGTCTGAACAACGTCCTTTTCAGCGGCCTGCAGCTTCTCACGAGTGTTCATGTTATCCTCTTCGGCGGCCTCAATCATTTCCCGAAGCTCGGCTTCTTGTATGCTCGCTGCGGCCAGTTTGGCCTCGAGGTCTTTGACTTTCCTCCTTAACTCGGCGGCTACAGTCTCCATGTCGTTTTTCTGCACGTTGAACTTATCGTGAGCAGCCTGAAGCTCTTGTGATTTGCTCTTGTTTGCCTAACCAAATTGTCAGTTTCCAGGTTGTTGTAGATAACACATCTACCACCTTGCCAAATATTGGCAATACAGTGACAAACCTTTAACAAATCCACTTCCAACCGGCTCCCCGTTGCTCGAAGATCTGCCAATTGCGCCTCAAGCCGACGTTGCACGCGTGCCATCTCGGCCTGTGAAGCCTTTTGCGCTTCCTCCATTTGACGCACCAGGTCAGCCCGGCTTGTCTGGTGCTCTATGCGGGCTTGTCTGCAAGATGGAAGTTGACGAAAATAGTTAGCTTCTGCAACCTCGTTCCAAGAAATCTTTCGAGGCAGCTATCGCCAGCACTTACCGTAAGATTTCCTCATGCTTACGAACAGCCATATCATGTGCCGCTTTGGCTTTGCCAAGGTCAGAGAACGCTTCATCCTTCGATTTCTTGTGTTCTGCCCTCTCTTGGCCGAGAGCATTTTCCAGGGCGGATATTCTGTCTTGAGCTTCGCGCAGTGTTCGGTCCTTATCGCCAAGTTCAGCACGCAGAGAGTCAACCAACTCACGAGAGATGCCCTGTTGAACTCCGTTCGACACAAACGAAATTTCCATGTTTGGGTCTTTATCAATGGCGCGCAGCAGCCTACTGTAATTGTCTTTGAAAAAGTCGACAAAAGCGCCATCAAAAAACACACTGGGAAGCTTCTCGTCTGTCTGCGGATCCAGCCTTTGGGGTATTACCTCGAAATCACGAAGTTGTGAGTACGCTCGGAGAGTATTGAGCTTGTTGATGTACCGATCGCGGCCCATTCTCGACATCAAAATCTCGTGCAGCTTTTTCCTCGGAATAGACGAGTCCTTGGTGGAAAACTCATAGAGAACGCCCAAGAGTAGAGCCGCAAGCCCTTGAATAGCAATTTCGTTGCTGGTGTTTTTGACCACCACTTGGATCAATCCTTGTAGATTGCTCCCTTCCCCTAGAAAGTCATTGACACCCTCCAAGTCCTCGAAGAGCCATGAAAGCAGCAGCATAAAGTAGCCAATCACAACACGCTCATCGTCTCCCCTGTTCACACTGCTTAAAAGGTGTGCCGCAGTAGTCTGTATGCTAGTGACGACTTCCTCGCCACTTGCCTCATCTCCCTCTGTCACAGCCATCACAAGAGCCTTGGCTCTTGGATTTTCGTTAACCAGGTGAAACATAATCACTGACGCAAACCAGTTGCGATAGGGATCGCTGGACGAAGAATGTGCAGGGGATCGCAGTAGTGTCGTTAATACATTGGCTGTTTCGTCAGCACCTGAATTGTGCCCGTCAATAGCTCGCTGCAAAAAGTGCAGTCGAGCAACCTCATGATTAAAGAAGTATGCTTTAAGACATTCACAAGCAGCCATTCGGACATCGAAAAACTGCGGCGAGGGCACACCCAAAGTTAAGTCAAGAAGACCGTCGATCACATACACCTCAGTGTGAGTGCCATTTGCATGTGCTTTTTCGTCGCTTGCTTTAGAGGCTGCGTGGTTGTTGTTTGTTGTTGGCGATGGGACACGGAGTTGCGCAAAATTCTCTTGAAGAGTAGCATTTCCTCGAATAACTGCCGCGCATGTCGACAATGCCTAAACACAATTTAAACTGTCAGCTGGGCTTGGCCGTGGACATCGACCAGCAGGGATGCTCTTAACGCCTGTGCATGGGTGAACTCACCTCTGCACGAATTTGGTTCTCGAAGTAATCGTTGAAAGACAGCTGTAAGGCATGGTATAGAACCCCGTGCCGCCAAAACTCTGCCTGGTTCTGCACGATTCCAGAAGCACCTTGAACGAGGAATAGCCGGATCACGGCCAGTAAAGCGTATATATTTCGGTTCCGTTGTGCCAATGTCCAGTCTGCTAGTTCGCCGTCCTGGTCATTGGGAGACCCAACATCTTTCAGAAGTCGCGCAAGCTGGGCTGTGCATAGAGATTCTCGAAACAGCGTTTGGTTGTGTGCGTTGAGCCGGAGAAGGTTGGCTAGCAGAATAAGACAGTCTTCGACAGCCCTGCCGCCATCCAAGACGGCTCCTTCTTCCTCGATGATTTTGAAGAGTCGCTCAAATGCATTCTCGAATGCAACAAGTTTTTGAATCTCCGTCGAAGTTGGCGTCAGATATGTCAGCAACGCGATTGCTTCGTTGCGAATCACATCGCGCTGGTCGTCTAGAATGGCAACGAGTCGCGAGATTCCGAGAGGAGCAGTGAAAATACACTCTTCCGTTCGGTCGGTTCGGGCGGCTAGGATAGCCGAAAGAAGCTGCAAGCAGTAAAGTCGCGAGTAGAAATCGCTAGTCTCGAGGAAGTCTAGGAGCAACGTGATGTTTTCGAGCCTCTGGGTGAATTCGTCTGCAAGCCAAAGAGCAATATCGTCTGATGCTTCTAGGCTGGTTTCATTCGGGTTGAAAAGCATCAGCAAGGTCTCAAGGACCACCTTGACCGTATCTACATCCTCGCCATCTTTTGAAAGACTTCCGATCAAGCTGCGCAAGGCTCCAGAAGCTACTGATGCCGGATACTCTTTCGCAAAGCTCCGAAGGCCTAGAATCGCAGCTCGTCGGTCTTCCAAAAGAGTCGCCGAACTTAATCGGCCGCTTAAAACAGATATTGTTTCACCGACCGATTGCTTGGCCGGAGCAGTGGCAATAGAGAACATGGCGGTAGCGACAATGACAGCGAAGCGAGGCGTCCAAGACGCGGTTGCCTTGTCAAGGTTGGTTTGTTGCACGCTTCAGCCAGATCACGGCTGTACTTCCATTCCAGTGTTTTTTTTTGTCTGCTAAAATCTGCCAATTTCATTCCCATTTGGGGAGGATTATTGTCGGAGCTCGAATAGCCTTGCCGCAGTTGTTGTGGCTGTGGATGAGTCTTGTGATTGCTAGCTTCGTGGTGTTTGCTGCTTAGAGTCAACATCCATCATTTAGTTTAGATATTTGGCATGTGTATTGCGGAGTATTGCTCGTAGGACATACTTAACGAACGAAACATTCATTTTGCGGTAGAGCTATGTAGTGCCCCGATAAAACGATTCTTATCGTAGAAAATCGGGTTTTATCATCATATTATACTAGCCAGTAGCTTAGTCAGTACAATATAACGGTGCGCGACCCGAAAATTCAAAGGCAGTCAACGACGCGACACTGGATGCCTTCGAAAGCCTAAAGTTTTTTAGGCATTTTATCAAACCCAGAACATCACGACAACAGGACGTGGCTTTCAGTTTCATGCAACTCATTTCGTTGCCATCGCTTTCCGTCACGGAGGCCCCATAAAAGTTACGAGGACAAATAAAAAGACGGCAGTTGCGATATCTTTCACTTTCTTTCGACACATCTTTGGACAAAGCCGTGACCGCACAACGCAACCTTTCCGCGCAGCCTGCAACTTCCCTTAACTAAGAAAATCTATTCGAACTACGATCCCTATAATACACTAGCCCCCAATTGTTAGGAAGCAACGACATAATCACCAATGATCCAAACCAGCGATTCATCAAAACAATACCTTGTGTTAACACGCCACGTACAGTATTGCGGTGTGCGGTACAACAATATTAGTTCCAATCCCTCTTTTATATTACCGAAAACCCCACCCCAGCCCATATCTAAGAATGGGTATCCCGGCTGCGTTCCGATGGCTCTCGAGCAAATACCCGAAGATCATCTCCCCGGTGGTAGAAGAAACACCGAAAGAAATGGACGACGGTGTCGTCATACCCGTCGATACAACGGGGCCGAACCCGAACGGGGATGAATTCGACAACCTGTATTTGGACATGAACGGCATCGTGCACCCTTGCTCTCATCCGGAAGACCGCCCCCCGCCAGCAGATGAAGAGGAGATGATGTTGGAAATTTTCAAATACACAGACCGGGTCGTCAATATGGTCCGGCCCCGCAAGTTGTTGATGATTGCCGTCGGTACGTTTAATTTACAGGCCCACATGTTCCTTTTACTTTGATATAGAGATCTAACTTATGTGTTTCATCCAGACGGTGTTGCACCTCGCGCCAAGATGAATCAGCAGCGCTCGCGTCGTTTTCGGTCCGCCCAGGAGGCAAAGGAAAAGGAAGAGGACAAGGAGGAGCTTTTGAAACTACTGAAACAGCAAAACGGTGGTAGCCTGTCTGAAGCGTCTCTCGAAGTCGTGTCAAAAAAGGCGTTCGACTCGAACTCTATCACACCGGGTACCCCTTTCATGGACATTTTGGCTGCCAGCCTACGATACTGGTGCGCCTACAAGCTGAACACAGATCCGGGTTGGTCCAAGATGAAAATCATCATCTCGGATGCAAGCGTGCCAGGTGAGGGTGAGCACAAAATTATGGACTTTGTTCGCGCTCAACGGGCGTCACCCAACCACGATCCAAATACTCGTCATGTCATCTATGGGTTGGATGCGGATCTCATCATGCTAAGTCTCGCCACACATGAGCCGTACTTTCGAGTTTTACGGGAGGACGTATTTTTCCAGGACAGCAAGGCGCGTCTTTGCAAACTTTGTGGACAAAAGGGCCATGAAGCAAGCGCATGCAGGGGCCAGGCGAAGGAAAAAGATGGCGAGTTTGACGAAAAAGACACCTCACACACTCAGAAGCCATTCATCTGGCTTCATGTATCTGTTTTGCGAGAATATCTCGCTGTCGAACTTGATGTTCCCAATCTTCCTTTCCGATGGGATTTGGAGCGTGCCATTGACGACTGGATTTTCTTGTGCTGTTTCGTGGGCAATGATTTCCTTCCTCATCTTCCTGCGCTTGAAATCCGCGAGAACGGCATTAATACACTGACGGCGCTTTGGAAAGAGAACTTACCGCTCATGAACGGCTATATTACAAAAGACGGGCATGTCGATTTGAGACGCGCTCAAGTCATCATGAGCGGACTTGCCAAACAGGAGGACAGTATTTTCCGGCGCAGAAAACAACAAGAAGATCGAAGAGAAGAAAACAACAAACGACGCAAACTTCACCAAGAACAAGGGAAGAACCGCAACGACACTCGTAACACTGCCCGAAGCTTGGGGGGTGATAGTGTCTTTGCAGAGGGCACCGCCGGCTTGAATTTGCGCCCTATTGCTACTTTCACACCCGAAACCTCAAAGACTATTACTCACGACGTGGTCGTGAACGGTAGACCAGCAACCGATGCGAACGTAGCGAACAAAAGCGCCGCCAGCGTTCTGAAGAGCCGCATGCAAAATCGTACCGCGCAAACTACGACCAATACAAACGATACCGCCGCATCTACAAATGAGAAAGACGCAGATCAACGGACCGCCCTTGGTAAACGCAAGGCCGATGACATTGAAGATAGCGTCAAGAGCACTCCACAATCCAGTGAGACGAGTACGCCGGCCACGAAGCTGCCTGTGGAAGGGTCTGTGGATACTGTTCGGATGTGGGAAGAAGGATATGCAGACCGTTACTACGAACAGAAGTTTCAGGTCGACCCAAAAGACATCGAGTTCCGCCACGGTGTTGCTCGCGCCTATGTGGAAGGCCTAGCCTGGGTTCTTTTGTACTATTTCCAGGGATGCCCGTCTTGGGAATGGTACTATCCCTATCATTACGCACCATTCGCTGCCGACTTTGTGGATCTGTCCAGGCTGGAGCTTCACTTCGAGAAGGGCCGCATCTCGAAACCATTCGAGCAACTCATGAGCGTTCTTCCAGCAGCCTCTCGCCATGCCATCCCTGAAGTTTTTCACGACCTCATGCTGAACGAAGACAGCGAAATCATCGATTTCTATCCAGAAGAATTCGACCTCGATCTCAATGGCAAAAAGTTTGCATGGCAGGGGGTAGCACTACTACCTTTCATTGACATGGCACGTTTACTTGCTGCCATAGAAAAACGGTACCCGCTTCTAAGTCCTGCAGACAAAATCCGTAACGGTATTGGCAAGATTGTTATGCTGCTGTCTGACGCAGACACGGCGTTATACGACGAGGTGACTTCAAATTTCTACTCGAAACGACAAGGACCACTCAAGTACAAGCTGGATCCTCTGGTATCTGGCGGAATCGCCGGAAACATCGAGAAAATAGATGATTATATCCCACACGGCTCATTGACCTACCCGTTGGAGCGAAAGGCCCTTCCCGACATTGAATATGACAGATCTTTAAGGTATGTCACTGCTTTCCATATTAAGCCCGTTTGTTGTATCGACTAACATTATAGTGTCAACTTTGAACTGCTGTCCACGCCACACGAGCACAAGTCCATGCTCCTACGCGGGGTTAAGCTTCCAACGCCCGTTATCAACCGCGGCGACAAGGAGGCATTGCTCAACAATAGGTCTGGCCGTAATCATGGAGGCGGGCCGCACAATAGCTACCATAGCAATAGCAACAATGGCCGGCCGTGGCATGATTCGGGCGGAAGACACCAGCACAACAATTATGGCGGCCACCAGAACGGTCGTGATCACCCACCGTATCACCCGGGGAACGGCCAGAGCGGACGAGGCTCATATCATGGAGCGTCATATCAATCTTGGGCCCCCCCAGTACCCGGCCAAGCCGGGTTTGGTTCTGGTCGGCCCCCTCCACCGCCTTCATCAACCCCTATGAACTTTGGGAGGTACAATGACGGTGATTACAATAATGGTGGCTACAGTGGTCGTGGAGGCAGATATGTGGGTGGTTACGACAATGGAGGTTACGGCGGCGGTAGTTACGGTAACGACAGCCACAACCAAGGTTACCAAAATCGCTACGACTTACCCCCACCACCTGGAAGCTACAATCAGCAGTCCTATGGGCAGCAGTCATATCGCCCTCCTCCTGGCCGGGGCCAACGGCCAAGGGCGAGTGACAACCGCTCCGAGGGTTACAGCAACTCTCGCGGCGGCTACCGTAGGTGAACAACTACGGTGGATTTACGAGGATTCCGTACCAGATCGGCTTTCCCAGCACGACACCGGCTATAGAAGCTGGCGTTCTCGGAAGTTCAGGGCCAGTCGTGGTTTATTCGATGCATTTAGTGAGTTATTTTAATGTTATTTCTTTTTCCTTTTTTAGTTCGCGTTTGTCTGCCAAAAATAAAATCGGTCGTGTTTTACAAAACCTTGTTCCCCGCTATAGTGAATCGCCAGGTTGTATTGACCAACTTTACTGCTTCGGGTTTTATTTTGTTGGTGGTACTTGACCGAGATGTGGACGCGATTACTTTCTTCAGCTTGAGGGTACAAGCGACCTACAGGACAGAAATAGAGAGTTAGTCAGTACAGAATAAGCTCTTCCCTGGTTTACAGAAAGAGACGAATGATAGCCCGCACTGCGATAAGAAGTGCGGGGGTCCAAGCGCCCCGCGCCGCTCTTGGGTGGTCTGATACAGCATATCGCTATAAACCATATTAAAACCCCTTACTTCAAAGGGATAATTAAAGTAGTTACCGCCAGGGGCAGCCAGGCCTTGTGGAGAGCCCAGCGAATTTACATCATGAGCATCCGTATCATCGAAAGGCTGTATTCAGATCATCGCCACGTCAAGAGCAATCGCACCCACCTGTGGCAGCCAAGTTGTTTTTAAGAAAGTACCCTAGGAACCCCGAAATCCACGATTGCAACCGGTATCTTTTTTGTGCCTCCAGTTCCAGTATGCTCCCCGGCCAACTCTTTCCAGATCCACAGCCTGCAATGTTCGTGGCAACGAGCATCGCGGATTAATTACCTCGGCCCTTTCTGTAGCCTTTGCTAATTCGTCGTCTCATTTCACATACAGGGCTAATCACCTCTCTTGGACCGCACACACTCTGTGATAGACCCCTTTGCCATGGTCGGCTCCGAATGCTAGTAACACTGGTCGCTGTTTTAGCTGTGCTGCTTTGCGGCCACAGTACACCGGTCCTGCTATTATCTGCAAGATGAACGGCGACGCTGGCTTGGTTGGCTGTCTCGTTGAGCGGCTCACTACCCGCTTACCCCACCGAACCGGAACCCACGGCGATGGTCTCTTTCACGATGAGATTGTTGCAATCACACGTACGACCCTTGTGAAAGTCAGTGCTTCCTCCATAGTTATCGTCCTCGACACCCTGCTATCGCTGCTCGAAGATGTCGCACGCCCTTACAACAAAATAGCCGCCTCTCACCCGCCCCATGTGCTTTTATCTGAGCTGTACGTACTTGCTCTGCTCGCCGACTGCTGCTCAAGCCACTGGGGCGCATCGGTGGTTGCTACAGACGCGGAGTCAGATGAGGGCGTCTCAACGAAGTGGCGCCGGGCCAAATCACCCCCACCCATTACTCTTGAAACCGCCCTGGTCCGGCGTATCTTCGAAGTGATCAAGATGTTCATGAACCCCATGCCAGATGGTCAACTACTATCGGCAAAGACCATTCTTGACGACTACACGGCTGAGAACTTGTCAGTGTCCGGTACCTCAAGCGAGGCCCCAAAAACGCCAGTGTCTTCACGATCCGATGATGTGGTCGGAACTACACAGATGATGGACTCTCGTGTCTCGGAAATTGAGCGCCATGTCAAGACGATTGTGGAATATGTGACGGCGTCCGCCTGGAAACCATCACTGGAATACCTGAAGAGCGTTTTCCACAAAGTCAGAACTGTTCTATCGGCTCAGGCCCCACCTCCTCAAAGTCTTGTCAATTCCGATGACGAGAGATCGTCCCTGGTCATTCTACGACTCCTTTCCGACTTTTGGGTTGACCGCCAGAGATTAGGCCACGTCCTACAGGAAGTTTGTTCGAGCTTTCTCCATTTCCGCAAACAATACCAGAACTGTATCGCCATCTCGACACCCTTATTGATCGTTCGATGGATTGAAAGATTTCCCGATGAGTTTGTCGAGTTGCATGTCATGCACCTCCGAGTTGATGGTACTCCGGAAACACTATTCGACATGGCTCAAACAGTAGGAGACAACGCCCGCCGCAAAGCGCTTTTGTACCCTTTACAAACGAGCCTTCTCTTTTTGCTTCCAGACGTATTCGAGGTAGCAAGCAACATGCGAGAGGCAAAGGGCGGCGGTGTGGCCAAAAAGGTGGCATACTTGGAGGGTTTGCGCAAAATGCTACGAAACAAAAACGAACAGGCGGCCTACTGTCTAGTATCTCTCCTCCGTGTAGCACGCCACTTTGATGCAGAGAGCGATTCGGCTCTCATGAGTTACGCCATGGATTTCCAGGATGAGGTTCACGAAGCTCTTTTTCGTCGGGCACCAATTACTTCCGAGATCACTCTTTTTGATCAAGATCTGCTTACAGCCGCTTTTGTCAGTTTGACGCACCTGAACTTTGAGAAGTGCGTAGAGTCTCTTGCCATTAATTGCCTTGTAGCATCTGCGCCACCATCCTTCAAGGTCGCAGTTATTCAGGCATGTTCGCACTTTGCCAGACTTGACAACTCCGAAAAATACGAGCGACTCTTCAGATCGGTGTCTGCCTTTGTGCAGTCCCAAATGAGGGTGAGTTTGCTAGGTTTCCTAACGTCCATATTATGAATCAGATCGTGCGGTGTTGAAAATTTATCAAAGCTCGTGGGCTAATGGAGTTCCAGACTATGTCATCCCAATTGACCAGCACCTACCCTACCGCTTCAGTTTCGAAACACAAGTCTGCCGATTATGGTGTTCCTGTCCCAATGATGTGCAGTATCCTCGAGTTTATAAACGCATCACCAATGACGTTGTTTCAAGGAGAGCCTAGCGACCCTGACGAAGGAGACCTCTTCTTCCAAAACAACTTCGAGTCGTTTATGGCCTGTATGGTCGTATCGGAGGAATCCATCAGGCGTCTGTCAATGAGTGTTGCTTCCCATCTGTTTACGGAAGAGACCGTTTCCCGTTATGGAGAAACGTCAAGATTGGCAACACAAAGATTCAAGGCGAATTTTTGGAAGGTCACGTATGCTTTTCCCCGAGATACTGAGTGATTTGTTGTGCATACGGCTAGCTCTCTTCTCTGGTACTTTTGTTTGCTAACCGTTTCTATTTTGGGTTTGAAATCAGGTCGATCGTTTTGACATCGATGTGCGACAAAATCAGCCCGTTTAGATTAGATGTAGGCCTAAAGACCATCCATGGCTATTTGGAGTCTCGCCTCCTACTTCTCAGATCCATAACTGTATGTCACCGGAATGACAGTGTCCTTTTGCATGGTTTTTGATTCTGACTAGATCCAGGAGTTGTCAGAATTGTCCGAGGAGGTCCCTGAACGAACGGCCTGCTCAACAAAACTCGAGACTCTGTTTTTAGTCTCGCTCTGCTCTTCAGACATTGAGACATGCCAGCTTGTGACCTCATGCATTGCGCAGTTCCTTGAGGAGTGCCGTATTATAGATACCGCATCCAAGAGTGCAAAGTCATCCTCGACTCTCCTAAGAAATGGAGATGTCTTCCGTGAAATTGGGTCGAAAGAGTTTCGCTTCACAGGGCTGGTTGCCTTTCAAAGACGAGTGAACGGCCTCTTGAAGAAAATGCAGTACCCAAGTAGCGGCATCATCAATGCATGGGAAATTGCTTTCGATAAATGGCTTCATCTTTCCAAAGAAGTTTCAACGACGCAGGCAGATGCACTTCCCGAAAAAACACTTGTTGAATGGCGAAACTACTCTGGGTTTCTTGCATCCCTCGGTGGCATCTGCACGCCTGACCAAGCGTCCATGCTCGAAGAGCCAACTATCAGCGGCCTACGATGGATAAACAGAACGTCCTCCGAAAATTCAGATGAAGCTCTATTGAGTCGATTTCTGAGACTGGGCATAAAGCTCTTGGCGACTGTGAACGTTCGGGTCCGTGAGACTATGCGGGAGGTTTTGTCGTCCGAGATTTCGCCAACGCTGTACCAAGCTCTGTTCAAAACCCTGGAATCCGAGCTCGATATTCTTTTTACAGGTGTCCTGGAGCAAACATCAAGGAGTCTAGAAGGCGAGGTTGCTTTTGCAGAGCAGTCTGTGTCACTTCTTCGAGCGTTGATCGAGCGGCTAGACTCACCGTCGGATCTCGGCGCCGCTTCGTCTGTTCATCTCGGGGCACTGACTCTCAACTTCGCCAAGTTCCTGGATACGACACCGGACTCGCCGAACAATTTGCGTGTGAAGATCAAAACCTGTCAGCTATGCGAGGCCGTGACGAAGAGAAAAGAACATCTGAACTTGCGCGATGATGTACGCATTCGAAATCAGCTTCTGGAAATCATTTTTGGCTGGATTGCACGGCCGCATTCCCCATCTGGCCATGTCCACGGCAGCAACGTGGCGAGCCGACAAGATGAAGCTACTCGTGTCCAAAAAGATCTTGATAAGGCCTGTCTGAAATGCCTAGCAGAGCTGACCTACCGTCTTCCCCTGCAGCCGGCTGATGGCCAGTCTGATGCGGGAACCAGCGAGCTAAAGTCCCACATGTTTCACACTTACTTCAACCGTTTTCTTTCTCTACTCAACCTTGAGCAAACCGAGCTTGCCAGAGCGGACTACATTGCCAGTTCTCCTCGGGAAGAGATTTCAGCATCTGAACTGGCAATCACAATTTTGTCCAACTTGCTCAGTGCTAACTTGGACGTTGGTTTGAAACGCTCTCTCAGCATCGGCTACCACGAAAATGTCGAGATACGTACGGCGTTTGTCCGGGTGCTATGTAACATCCTCATGCAAGGCACTGAGTTTAGCAACCTATCAGACACGGCTGTCGGCGACAAGTACGACGAGCTGATTGACATCCTTACAAACGATACTGCGCTGGCGACGTCCATGGCAGCCGTGTGCCCCAGCTCAGAAGTTGACGAACTGACGATTTCACTTTTAAATGTTTTTGAGAGTCGCGGGATGGGATTCGACCTCCTCGAGGCAGTGATAAAGCTCGAGGTTGAAGAAACTGAGAGCGAGTCCGAGCTTCTTCGGCGGACTTGCGTTGCGACAAAAATGCTGTCTGTTTACGCGAAGTGGAAAGGCTCCGCCTACCTCAAAGCAACCCTCCAGAAAGTTGTTGAGCGATTGATGATGACGGCGAAAGACCTTGATTTCGAGCTGGATCCCACTCGGGTGAAATCGCAGGATGAGCTGACAAAGAACGCCGTCCAGCTCCAGATTGTGGCAAAGGTTTTCATCGATGATATCAGTGCTTCGTCGTCGAAGATCCCCTGGGCATTCCGCAAAATATGCAACATTATCTCATCGGCAGTCACGACACGATTTCCGGAAGCAAAATACACAGCAGTTGGTGCTTTCATTTTCCTTCGCTTTTTCTGCCCGGCAATCGTCGCCCCAGAAGTAGAAGGCCTCGTGACGACAACTCCGTCGAAAGAAATGCGGAGAGGATTGCTGCTCATTGCCAAGATTATTCAAAACCTTGCAAACAACGTTCTATTTGGTGCAAAGGAACCTTACATGTTCCCCCTCAACGAATTTTTATCGTACAATATCTACGATGTAACGACGTTCCTTCGCAAAATCTCAGTTGCACCTGACGAAGTCGAGGGATCTCCAATAGGTGACGCCACTGACTTTGGAGCATCTGTCTCTATCCATCGATTTCTTTATGATCATTGGGATCATGTCAAACAAAGGCTAGCATCACAGGAACGACGAGACCACGTGCGGTCACCTGGAGAAGGTCCGCGCGCTCGCTCTCCCGTTCTAGAGCCGCTGCGAAATCTGATCACGAATCTCGGACCCCCACCGCTTGCTGTCACCTGGAACCGGCCACAGATCACCCTTAATAACCCACCTGCCTACTCACAGTTTCAGAACTTCATGCTGCGCAACGCCTTCAGAAGCAGCGAGTCATTTGTCACATCGCGGGCAGTGTACGATGGCGGCGAAAGCAAGGTGGGCCACTTCTCCCTTACTGAACAATTATACCATGCCGAGATGGTTTCTGCTTAGAGATGCTAACCGTAATAGGACGGTCTTTCAATCATCTGCATCATCTTGCGTAACATCGACGTGGATTCCATCGACTATGATACATTAGTATTTTGTTATCTCAAGGTAAGCCACTGCGTTCCGTCGTTTTAGGGCTGGTTTATTGATTTGCAACGGGAGGATCAAATCACTAAGCACTGCCGCATGTGCAGATCGCCAGCCGTCTTTGGCATAAGCCGTTTGGTCTCCTCATCGATGCAACGTGCTACAGCGGTCAAAGCGAGCCACCGGATGAGCTATTTCAGAAACTTGAGGCCCTTACGCCCACAGAGCTCTCTCGCCAGCTGTCCCGTGTGTATATTTACAACATGAACAGCACATTCCGGTAAAGCCTCCAATCATGGTGTTTGACAAAGAGATGTACTTATTGTATTCCCGTTGCATTATCCTAACACATGATAGAAAATGTTTCCGACGTATTCTCCGGGCGGCTGCAAAAAATGAGTGTAGCGTGTTCCATCCTGACAACGTCGAGTACCACCTTGTCAGCAATATGCAGGACTTGCAAGGGCATTTCCATCTAAGCCAAGTCAATATTCCAAAAGAGACTCTTAGTGTTGTCGGAGACACTAGGTATGTCTTTCAACAAATCACCCGTCTCTCGCGGTCCAGAGGGAAAATCGACGTGTCCATCAAGGTCGGCAGTCAGTTTGTTCAAATCACGACAACCAAGAAGCAGGAGATCCATCAGGGATTTGGCTTAAATGCCATCTTCAATGACATTTTTCGATTAGGAGACATCGACCAGGCCCCAATGTCCATTCAAACAGATGACGACTCAGCGTTCGGGCTTCGTGCTGAAAATGGTAAGATTGTAATGTACTTCACCAGTCCCGGAAAGCAAGATATCCTCCAGGCCATAAGGGGCGCCAAGGTGAAATACAGCAAGGACGCGCGGACGCTCAAGTCGTTTGAAAGACATGTTCGCCCACAAGACGTACCTGGCACACTGCTCAACCTGTCACTGGCGAATCTTGGGAGTGCAGACCATGCACTTAGGCTCTCATCCTATAACCTTCTTGGTGCACTATGCCGGGCATTCAAGTTCTCGACTGCTGCTGGCCTTCTATGCATTAAAGGTGAGCAGCGGCGTCGCCTCACCTTTGTCTGTTTGGTAATTGCATGGGCACTGACCAAAATTTGACATAGAAATATCCGTGCCTTTGGATCCATCACAGTTCATAATCAACATTAGCAAAAAGCTTGCAGAAGCAGAACCTCAACTTACAACGGACTTTTTGAACGAGTTTTTTGTTGGCTGGTACAGCTTCTCAGATGAGCAGAAACCCCTCAGTCTAGCGTACATGGCGCCCTGGTTGCCGGGTCTTCGATCTTTTCTTTTGGCAGGCGACGCAGAGAGCGACAAGGCCAAAGATAAGATATCCGCGATATTCAGAAAGCTGATTGAAGTCGCCGTGTCTGATCCGTCACTGAACTATATTCTAGAGCAGACGGTATGGCCTGCCATTTACCAAGACGAAACGCTGTTGGACCTATTTATAGAGGAAGTTGTCAAAACCGGACTATCCATTGGCATCCACGACGACCAGGCAGAGATTATAACATCTATCGTGACGGGTATTGGCACAATTACAATACGCGGCAAAATAATTTCTCGCCTCCGAAAAGCACTCAATCGATCCTCGCTGCGCCCTACAAAGTACCTGCCCGACAATGCCGTCTGGGCAGAAATATGCGTTCTTTTGCAGTTTTGTGTGTCACTATCGTTCGATAGCGGGATTCAGTCACAGCTCTACCTTCCAGAGATCTTCCATATAGTCACGATGCTTGCCAACATTGGAACGCCTGATGTCCGCTTCCTAGTTCACCGTCTTCTAGCCAATTCTCTCCATGCAGTCTGTACATCCTTCAGTCTCGACGAAGCCCGGCTCAGCAAGCTTCGTGGTGCCCTCGAGTCGCTGTCTGAAGGGAAGAGCGATCTCTTTTCCAACTTTGCGCCTACATCATTTGGCCGGGATGGCGCTTCGATATCGACCAACCAGGAAGTCGGACCGTCACTTGCTGCAACAGAATCCCTCGCAGCACTTTTGTTCGAGCTGTGCTCGGTGGCTGCGCCATCAGTCGACATTGCAAATGCGTGGCGTGCTCGTTGGATGAGCTTAGTGGCAAGTACGGCGTTTCAAAACAATCCGGCCATCCAGCCTCGTGCATTTACGGTGATGGGATGTCTTGCCAGAGAGGAGGTTGATGATGATCTCCTGTACCAAGTCCTTGTTGCCCTCCGTACAAGCATAGGCCGCTTTAGTGACGACAACAACAGCGACATGATGGTTGCCATAGTGACTTCCTTGTCGAAAATGATGGCCAAACTGCCGTCGGCTTCACGCTATGGCTACCAGCTTTTCTGGCTGGCCATGTCCTTGCTGCGGCTAGTTCCTCCGGGTCTCTTCAATTGCACGGCCCAGTTTCTCGAGTCGGTTTTGACCAACATCAGCTCGTCGGGTGAGATTCGGGGCGAGCGCATGATACCGTTCTTGCTACAGGGACGGGCACCTCTCGAAGATGCAGCACTGGCACTAGACGAGGCATACGGCGTCCATTTCAATAGCGAGAACTTTCATTTTGCTGCGTGCGCATGTCTTGTCCGGGGCTTAACCGACACGATGACAAAGTCAACAGCCCTTCGCGTGCTGTCTACACTCCTTGAGCTGACCAGCTGGACACCAACCGAGAAGGAAACGAAGGTGGCGGACATGAGCGGATCGCCATATTTGGCGCTCATCCTAGCGCGCGTCGGGAGTGTGGAAGAGTTTAAGGATAGCCTCTGGCATGTGGGAATCAGCCCCATGTCTCTGCCAAGCCTGGCACATGTGCATGCGATCCAGAATGTGTCTGCCATGAAGGAGAAAGACCTGTTGTTGAACACAGCGATGGAGCTTGTCGACTTCCAATATCTTGAGGATGCCTTGCAGAATCGGACTCTTTTGTGGCTAAACGACCTGGCGCGAGAGAAGCCCAACGTCATCTTGCATCTGTAGGTCCCTTACTGCTACCCTTGATATTCCCTTTTGATGATATTGAGCGGTACGAAAGAAAACGAGAAAACGAACATGAAAACATTCCTACAGGCACTGTGTAAGATCTAGTACTTTTAACCTCGATCTATTTTACTAACAAAACCAGATGTGCACCGATCGCCTCTATCTTAGACGAGGTGCTTCTACACTGCCAAAACTCGTCCACGCTTGAAGCAGCCCATGAGTTGCTGCAGACGCTCAGTTCTAATTCCAAATTTGCACAAGTCCTCGACTCCACTGACATGCTCAAAGCGAGTCTGGATGATATGGGTTTTGGGGGTCTGTGGAGATCTTGCACATTCAGCAACTCTCACGAGCAAGACGGGCACTGTTTCGGGTTGACAGAAAGACTTATCGAGGTGAGTAAAGAAGCTATTTCAAGGCGATACATAAAATACCTCGAAAATGGAAAACTGGACAAAATGAGTAGCGAGGCCAACACTCGTCTTCATTTCTAGTTACTAACAACTGTGTCAATGACAGCTTATCATCATCTGAGAGAAGGTTAAGAAAAGAAGCATAAAGACTAAGCGACGCATGTTCGGCTGGCTTTGTTGATATGCAAACGGCGGCATCAGTACGCCCCGTCGAGCGTCTAGATCCTCAGCCAAGTCGCCATCGTACAATTAACTGTCGGTATATTTACGAGGTTATCACTTTCTGGCAGTGGACAGATACTATCACCGTATTCCAACAACATGATCCGGGGGTGGCGGTGGCGGTAGTTGGTAAACACAGGGGCAGGTGGCGAAAAGTTAGAACCGTTATACTCGACAGCAGAAAAAATCACGTATGAACGAGACAGCTTGTATCTGCGATGTTTGATTATTTGGGGAGTTGCACGGACGCGAAAGGCACTAGAAACAACCACATGAGAGGAAAGCAGAAGGCACACGAATATACAAACAAAATCTATCAACGCTGGGCTGTTTCATACCCGCCAAAGGAAATCAACCATCAGTCACAGGTTATTAAGGAAGGTCGTCAAAATGTGCGAGTGCAAGCGGCCTAGGCAGCCTGATATAAATGGCGAACATCACGGCTACCGAGGTGGCAGACTTGGAAGCCGAATAAAATCATATTGACGGCCCATAGACGGAGACTGCCGCTTTTAGCAGGTACAGGCGAAAAGCTCAGATAGCCCACGAACACGATCTCCAGCCAGGAACAGTAGTACAGTACGGTGGATTGGCGACAGAAATAGCGGGGGCTAGCCAAAGACGGGGGCTCGTTAAGAGGCAAAAATGGTCAAAGAACTATCACTTTGTTGGCATGAGAGATGCTGCCAAAAAATGACAAAAGACTTCAAAGCAACGGGCCAACTGTGGGAGGCGAAGTTGAAAAGGCTGAAAGGAACTGGAAATGGGGTGGGTCAAAGGTCAAAGTGGGGCCCACTGTCAAATCTTGTCGGTTCCTACCGCAGCACTGGCTGACGCTAGCGGCAATGCCGAAAATAAATGCTGCACGAAAATGCAGGCCTCTGAGCCATTCCATGCATGGAAGCATGTTGGCGCCCGATATCCCCGTCAAATATCCCCGTCAAGATGGAAAGTTGGAGCGAGCAGAACCGGGGGAACCACGAGAAAAGAAAGGGGGAGCTAGGAAAAAGGGCGTCTGTAGATAAGGTAACAAATACAAGTAGGGCAGGGGAAATAAGAGAGAGACACGAGAAGCACACGAAATAAGCATGAAAACATCACGGAGGTACCGGGAACTAGCGGAGGCGAAGAGTGAGGTGTTGCCTTTCCGCAGTACCACGGCTTTTCGGATCCAATATCAGATTCGCAGGACTATGTAGACAGCAGCATGGTTGGATCGAAAGATGGAAGTGACATAATAGCAACACAAAATGACCGGCTATCGACGGAGAGCTCTTCATTTGGCGGCATGTGTTTAAAGCAACCAGGGCGTTGATGAGTGAGCTAAGGAAAGGTAGAATATCACAGTCCAAACACGGCCCTGGGGATGGCGATGATACTGCAAAATACACCGGCTGGCAGTGTTCAAACGGGTCGGTGGGAGGAGACGCGACCTGAGACTGCTCACCTTGTAAAGCTGCTAGCGAAAGCTCAACACAGCAACGGTTGTCGCAAAGTAGAATGACTAACAGGCACACATTATAAAAGGAAACTTTGTTTGGCCACCCCTACGCAGCTGCCTAGCACCGTTCGGAAAAGACTAGGTATAAGTCATGCATTCAGGTGCCAAGTTTGGGGAATACGTCGTAGACAGAGAGGTGTTTCGAACGAAAGGGAACTCTCTGTGGAAAGTGCATTGTGGCATCTGCTTATGAATCGGAGATGCAGGCCGGGCCGGTCGGAGCAGAATGATGGTGACAGGGTACGGACAAAGCCAAAGGAAGACTATGAACTTAGCTGGGAAGGATGCGAGGAGGCTGTAACCACACCGGGGACAAATGGCCTGTGTCGCGAGGCCAAGAAAGCAAAACCGGCAAACGAGGCGCGGGTTGACAGCAGGAGGATATGGTGCCAAAAAGGACACGGACACGACAACATATGATTTGTAAGGGCCGTGGACAGGCTCGCCACGAAGCGAAAGCGAACAGCGAAGGGCGATAGAAGACGATTCGGCGATGATTCGGCGACGATCGCCAACCGAGCGGAATCCAAGACGAGCCTCTCGGGGAATAGACTAGGAGTTGGCTCGTGGCCAACGTTGGTGCTGGAGCCAATAAAGCTACATTACCCCAATGTAGGTCCCCTCATACACCGTGCACAGTCATTTTAATAGTATCTCAACTTGCCCCATAGATCGATACGTGAGTACGAAAAGCAAATGCGGCATATTAAGTACGGAGCATTACGAATACTGAGTACGACGTATTACTCGTGGTAGGGTGAAAATGCAAAATACAAATCGTGGAGCATGGTCTGACTTTTCAATGCCGGTTGTGGTGAAAAGCGGAAGGACCGAGACAGGTCTGGTGACCAAACCGCCTAGCTTAAGTCGTGCGTAATCGACCCTCGCGTGACTGGCTGAATAGCGGTTCAAGCCACATCTTGAGCAGTACCGGGCTAGGCAGTCACGCGGATAAACGATCTCGTGATCTGGGGGGGGGGGTGGGGTATCCTTCGTTAATATTCACACCAGGCATCGCAGAACAGTCACTACGAAAAAAGAGTCAGAAAGAGGATGCACAATACAAAAATACGAGGCCAAATACGATTGCAGCGGCAAAATTTCGTAGCCAACGACGGACCAAGGGAAACAAAAGAAGAAAAAGAGGTGAGGAGAACGAAGGGGAAGGAGAGGGAGAGAGAGAGAGGCTCTTGACAAGACGGAGCTAACTACTACAAGCACGGTGCGGCTGTTGGGTTAAAAGGCCCGCCTGGGTTTGTGGATGTCCGAGGCAGGGTTGTGCGAGCCGTGAAAAGTGTAGAATATCACCAAACGCCCGAGACGTGTCTTTGGAAACGGTCTTGGGAGCCTTCTTGGAAGCGGTCTTGGCTGTTGCTATTGAAGACTTGAAGATGCGGAAGGGACGAATGAAACTTTGCAAAAAATCTTCACTCAAATTCTGCATCAGAGTTTTCCATTCCTGCAGCCCTCTGACCTCACTTTGCACGTGCGACCACGGCGTAAGTGTAGTACAGGCCGGGGTCTTCCGACGCACAACCTCTCCTTGACACCGTCGTATTGCGGTAAAGAGGGTAAAGAGGGTGTAGTGAAAAGTTTTTCTCGGGCAGCGCGCGTCTCTGGCGCGCTTCAGTTACGAAAGAATTAATACGTGGCTGGGCGGGAAAGTGGCCTACTCGTACGACGTATGTCATAATTACTGTCGAAGAGTACGGAGTACCTTCTCTGAAAACTCTGCTCCCGTACTTGCAACAAGCCCAATTGCCCCGAGACAGGTTGCGGAGTCCGCCGTCTGCGCCTGGCGTCGGCATTAGCGAGCGAAAGTTGGGCCAATATTTTCCCTTTTTTCAGCACCCCCGAGCCTCTTTCCACTGCAAAATTTTGCAAAAGTTTCTAATATTAAGTGTCTGGACCACCAGTCGTTAGGGGGGGGGTTTTATATGGCATGCATCTTCCATCTACCAAGACTATCGGCAGCCCCGTCAGCATCCTGGGAGTCTCTGAAAGGATCTGGCCACAGGCCTCTGGGCCGCTGCATCAATCGTCAGAGGTCTAGGCCTCACCTTCCCAACCCGCTGCTGAATCAGGCCTGGGCCACACAAGAATGAAGCGATGAAGGAGCAACAAAGGGCGCAGGTGCAGACTTTTCACAACGGCAATTCAATTCGTCTCAAGAAGGACAAACGTGAAACTAGGAAGCGTGAGCTGAAAATGTGAGATGTGAAATGCTAAAAGATGCTGGTCTAGCGAGGGCTTGGTAGGCGTGTGGTTACAGGTCGTATTGCAACATGAACGCCCTTCACAAAAGCGACACGGGACATTGTTTACGAGGCGAGTCGAGCGATTTGCCCCATGTCATTTGCCTTGGCTGCTCGTAACGGTGCCTGATTCAGTGTAAAACATAGGCCCCAACACAACACGAGGGTCGGCAAACGGGACAAAAAGTTAAGCAATCGTGAAGGTGAGGCATACATGGCCATACGACAAATGGACAAATGGCGCCGGAGTAACTTTCGTCTCTCCGGTCGCTGAAATTGTCAACGTTTCTGGAATTGGAATCTCGTCTCGTCGGAAGTTCGCTGTCAGATTCAGTCGCTTAACAGAGACGCTGTGGTGCCGCACGGTGATGCAGAAAAAGGCTCTTTTGGCAAAGCCCGTCCTTGCAGCTTCGCAGGGCATCGGTCGTGCCATTGGCGACGACAAAGTTAAAAGGCAGTTGCAACGTATACGATTATCATAACCGCGGCGCTGGAGCAGCGAGGCTCAGTCGGTGTACCTGCATGTGTGATGCCAAAGGCCCAGCAGGTACGGTGTGGCTGAGTCCGGGGGGG